>NC_064577.1:59371925-59679414 GCF_937001465.1 Orcinus orca | reverse complement strand
GAGCCAGGTGCGCCTGGGGGTACTCAGTGTTCCTGCCGGCAACAGGGTGCCCACGCTAGCCTCCTAGGTGTCCAGAGAACCGTGCTGCCGTTAAAGGCACGCAGAGCACAGGCCACCGGCTCATGGAAACTGCTGCACGCCTCCGCTTCTGCACGGCAAATCAGGGCCTTACTTCCAGGCATGTGTTTCTGCTGGGTGTGCCGTCAGCGACACCGCATGGCAAGATGCTGACTTTCTCCTCGAGCAGAGTGACCCCAGGTACGAGGGCCTCGAAGCATTCAAAGCAGAGTGTTATCACATGGCAGCTCACACAAGGGCCATGACAAAGTCTTCCTGAGCACTTGGCACTCGGCAGCAATGTTGTCCTGAGGCCGGTCGAGGTCTCTGGAAATGTAGCTCTCCTCAAGGAACGTACAGTGTGTTGCCCGTCTCTCGGCACGCACAGAGGGCCTCCAAGGGATCAACAAATGGGACTCCTCGAAGTTTCGCAGCCGGCGCACAGGGCTCTGGAGGTACTCAGTGAACTTGGAGGGGAAATGATGCATACACGAGAGGACTCGGAGTCCTCAGAAGTGGTTCTTCCTTTATAATAAAGCATATGAGCGACTAGGAACTCATGGAAAGAGCTGCATGCCTCCGTATCTACATGGGTACTAAGGGCCTGAACTGGAGGCAAGTTCACACGTTGAGTTTCCTTTTAGTGCTAGAGCTTGTCAGGCTGACCACACCGCAGTCACGGAAGCACCTGGTTTAGACAGCAAATTCATTTTCTCCCCAGAAGCGTTCCTACAGGGTTTACAGGCGTATCAAGTGCAGGGGATGTCAGGCAGCTTCAAGGCAGCATGAATGCAGCCTTCAAAATGGGAAAGCAAGGCTAGTTCCAGCAGGCCCCCTTTTCCATGGGCACACTCAGCATACCCCACTGTGGTTTCTAACAAGTCCAAAGAGACGCAGGTTACCCGGTGTGTCTTTCCCTGAATCAGCTTCTCGAAGTAGAGTGTTCTGCATCAGGCGAACTGCCTCAACCAAGGAACGCCGTAGCTGCTCCCCTGGGCCTGTGGCTATTCAAAAGCCTGCAGTGCCACAGGAAGAACAGGACTGAAAGTGCAGTCAGAACGCAAGCCGACTTCCTCTAGGAGGCACGGTGATTTCAGGCAGGAGGTCCTAGATGGAATGCGAAGCCGAGGGTTACTCTGAGTGCGGCTCAGACTAAGGCAACGCCCAAGACTTCTACGCCATGTGGGACTGGCCAGAACGGTTTTTGTGAACGTGCCCGAGGGCTGAGGAAATTAAGACGCTTCAAAAGAGAGTGCAGTGCGTTTCCCTATGCTCGGCATGCACAGAGGGGCTCTAAAGGGCTACGGGACTGGATGTTGCTCAGCAGACCCAGGTGCGCCTGGGGGTACTCAGTGTTCCTGCCGGCAACAGGGTGCCCACGCTAGCCTCCTAGGTGTCCAGAGAACCGTGCTGCCGTTAAAGGCACGCAGAGCACAGGCCACCGGCTCATGGAAACTGCTGCACGCCTCCGCTTCTGCACGGCAAATCAGGGCCTTACTTCCAGGCATGTGTTTCTGCTGGGTGTGCCGTCAGCGACACCGCATGGCAAGATGCTGACTTTCTCCTCGAGCAGAGTGACCCCAGGTACGAGGGCCTCGAAGCATTCAAAGCAGAGTGTTATCACATGGCAGCTCACACAAGGGCCATGACAAAGTCTTCCTGAGCACTTGGCACTCGGCAGCAATGTTGTCCTGAGGCCGGTCGAGGTCTCTGGAAATGTAGCTCTCCTCAAGGAACGTACAGTGTGTTGCCCGTCTCTCGGCACGCACAGAGGGCCTCCAAGGGATCAACAAATGGGACTCCTCGAAGTTTCGCAGCCGGCGCACAGGGCTCTGGAGGTACTCAGTGAACTTGGAGGGGAAATGATGCATACACGAGAGGACTCGGAGTCCTCAGAAGTGGTTCTTCCTTTATAATAAAGCATATGAGCGACTAGGAACTCATGGAAAGAGCTGCATGCCTCCGTATCTACATGGGTACTAAGGGCCTGAACTGGAGGCAAGTTCACACGTTGAGTTTCCTTTTAGTGCTAGAGCTTGTCAGGCTGACCACACCGCAGTCACGGAAGCACCTGGTTTAGACAACAAATTCATTTTCTCCCCAGAAGCGTTCCTACAGGGTTTACAGGCGTATCAAGTGCAGGGGATGTCAGGCAGCTTCAAGGCAGCATGAATGCAGCCTTCAAAATGGGAAAGCAAGGCTAGTTCCAGCAGGCCCCCTTTTCCATGGGCACACTCAGCATACCCCACTGTGGTTTCTAACAAGTCCAAAGAGACGCAGGTTACCCGGTGTGTCTTTCCCTGAATCAGCTTCTCGAAGTAGAGTGTTCTGCATCAGGCGAACTGCCTCAACCAAGGAACGCCGTAGCTGCTCCCCTGGGCCTGTGGCTATTCAAAAGCCTGCAGTGCCACAGGAAGAACAGGACTGAAAGTGCAGTCAGAACGCAAGCCGACTTCCTCTAGGAGGCACGGTGATTTCAGGCAGGAGGTCCTAGATGGAATGCGAAGCCGAGGGTTACTCTGAGTGCGGCTCAGACTAAGGCAACGCCCAAGACTTCTACGCCGTGTGGGACTGGCCAGAACGGTGTTTGTGAACGTGCCCGAGGGCTGAGGAAATTAAGACGCTTCAAAAGAGAGTGCAGTGCGTTTCCCTATGCTCGGCATGCACAGAGGGGCTCTAAAGGGCTACGGGACTGGATGTTGCTCAGCAGACCCAGGTGCGCCTGGGGGTACTCAGTGTTCCTGCCGGCAACAGGGTGCCCACGCTAGCCTCCTAGGTGTCCAGAGAACCGTGCTGCCGTTAAAGGCACGCAGAGCACAGGCCACCGGCTCATGGAAACTGCTGCACGCCTCCGCTTCTGCACGGCAAATCAGGGCCTTACTTCCAGGCATGTGTTTCTGCTGGGTGTGCCGTCAGCGACACCGCATGGCAAGATGCTGACTTTCTCCTCGAGCAGAGTGACCCCAGGTACGAGGGCCTCGAAGCATTCAAAGCAGAGTGTTATCACATGGCAGCTCACACAAGGGCCATGACAAAGTCTTCCTGAGCACTTGGCACTCGGCAGCAATGTTGTCCTGAGGCCGGTCGAGGTCTCTGGAAATGTAGCTCTCCTCAAGGAACGTACAGTGTGTTGCCCGTCTCTCGGCACGCACAGAGGGCCTCCAAGGGATCAACAAATGGGACTCCTCGAAGTTTCGCAGCCGGCGCACAGGGCTCTGGAGGTACTCAGTGAACTTGGAGGGGAAATGATGCATACACGAGAGGACTCGGAGTCCTCAGAAGTGGTTCTTCCTTTATAATAAAGCATATGAGCGACTAGGAACTCATGGAAAGAGCTGCATGCCTCCGTATCTACATGGGTACTAAGGGCCTGAACTGGAGGCAAGTTCACACGTTGAGTTTCCTTTTAGTGCTAGAGCTTGTCAGGCTGACCACACCGCAGTCACGGAAGCACCTGGTTTAGACAGCAAATTCATTTTCTCCCCAGAAGCGTTCCTACAGGGTTTACAGGCGTATCAAGTGCAGGGGATGTCAGGCAGCTTCAAGGCAGCATGAATGCAGCCTTCAAAATGGGAAAGCAAGGCTAGTTCCAGCAGGCCCCCTTTTCCATGGGCACACTCAGCATACCCCACTGTGGTTTCTAACAAGTCCAAAGAGACGCAGGTTACCCGGTGTGTCTTTCCCTGAATCAGCTTCTCGAAGTAGAGTGTTCTGCATCAGGCGAACTGCCTCAACCAAGGAACGCCGTAGCTGCTCCCCTGGGCCTGTGGCTATTCAAAAGCCTGCAGTGCCACAGGAAGAACAGGACTGAAAGTGCAGTCAGAACGCAAGCCGACTTCCTCTAGGAGGCACGGTGATTTCAGGCAGGAGGTCCTAGATGGAATGCGAAGCCGAGGGTTACTCTGAGTGCGGCTCAGACTAAGGCAACGCCCAAGACTTCTACGCCATGTGGGACTGGCCAGAACGGTTTTTGTGAACGTGCCCGAGGGCTGAGGAAATTAAGACGCTTCAAAAGAGAGTGCAGTGCGTTTCCCTATGCTCGGCATGCACAGAGGGGCTCTAAAGGGCTACGGGACTGGATGTTGCTCAGCAGACCCAGGTGCGCCTGGGGGTACTCAGTGTTCCTGCCGGCAACAGGGTGCCCACGCTAGCCTCCTAGGTGTCCAGAGAACCGTGCTGCCGTTAAAGGCACGCAGAGCACAGGCCACCGGCTCATGGAAACTGCTGCACGCCTCCGCTTCTGCACGGCAAATCAGGGCCTTACTTCCAGGCATGTGTTTCTGCTGGGTGTGCCGTCAGCGACACCGCATGGCAAGATGCTGACTTTCTCCTCGAGCAGAGTGACCCCAGGTACGAGGGCCTCGAAGCATTCAAAGCAGAGTGTTATCACATGGCAGCTCACACAAGGGCCATGACAAAGTCTTCCTGAGCACTTGGCACTCGGCAGCAATGTTGTCCTGAGGCCGGTCGAGGTCTCTGGAAATGTAGCTCTCCTCAAGGAACGTACAGTGTGTTGCCCGTCTCTCGGCACGCACAGAGGGCCTCCAAGGGATCAACAAATGGGACTCCTCGAAGTTTCGCAGCCGGCGCACAGGGCTCTGGAGGTACTCAGTGAACTTGGAGGGGAAATGATGCATACACGAGAGGACTCGGAGTCCTCAGAAGTGGTTCTTCCTTTATAATAAAGCATATGAGCGACTAGGAACTCATGGAAAGAGCTGCATGCCTCCGTATCTACATGGGTACTAAGGGCCTGAACTGGAGGCAAGTTCACACGTTGAGTTTCCTTTTAGTGCTAGAGCTTGTCAGGCTGACCACACCGCAGTCACGGAAGCACCTGGTTTAGACAACAAATTCATTTTCTCCCCAGAAGCGTTCCTACAGGGTTTACAGGCGTATCAAGTGCAGGGGATGTCAGGCAGCTTCAAGGCAGCATGAATGCAGCCTTCAAAATGGGAAAGCAAGGCTAGTTCCAGCAGGCCCCCTTTTCCATGGGCACACTCAGCATACCCCACTGTGGTTTCTAACAAGTCCAAAGAGACGCAGGTTACCCGGTGTGTCTTTCCCTGAATCAGCTTCTCGAAGTAGAGTGTTCTGCATCAGGCGAACTGCCTCAACCAAGGAACGCCGTAGCTGCTCCCCTGGGCCTGTGGCTATTCAAAAGCCTGCAGTGCCACAGGAAGAACAGGACTGAAAGTGCAGTCAGAACGCAAGCCGACTTCCTCTAGGAGGCACGGTGATTTCAGGCAGGAGGTCCTAGATGGAATGCGAAGCCGAGGGTTACTCTGAGTGCGGCTCAGACTAAGGCAACGCCCAAGACTTCTACGCCGTGTGGGACTGGCCAGAACGGTGTTTGTGAACGTGCCCGAGGGCTGAGGAAATTAAGACGCTTCAAAAGAGAGTGCAGTGCGTTTCCCTATGCTCGGCATGCACAGAGGGGCTCTAAAGGGCTACGGGACTGGATGTTGCTCAGCAGACCCAGGTGCGCCTGGGGGTACTCAGTGTTCCTGCCGGCAACAGGGTGCCCACGCTAGCCTCCTAGGTGTCCAGAGAACCGTGCTGCCGTTAAAGGCACGCAGAGCACAGGCCACCGGCTCATGGAAACTGCTGCACGCCTCCGCTTCTGCACGGCAAATCAGGGCCTTACTTCCAGGCATGTGTTTCTGCTGGGTGTGCCGTCAGCGACACCGCATGGCAAGATGCTGACTTTCTCCTCGAGCAGAGTGACCCCAGGTACGAGGGCCTCGAAGCATTCAAAGCAGAGTGTTATCACATGGCAGCTCACACAAGGGCCATGACAAAGTCTTCCTGAGCACTTGGCACTCGGCAGCAATGTTGTCCTGAGGCCGGTCGAGGTCTCTGGAAATGTAGCTCTCCTCAAGGAACGTACAGTGTGTTGCCCGTCTCTCGGCACGCACAGAGGGCCTCCAAGGGATCAACAAATGGGACTCCTCGAAGTTTCGCAGCCGGCGCACAGGGCTCTGGAGGTACTCAGTGAACTTGGAGGGGAAATGATGCATACACGAGAGGACTCGGAGTCCTCAGAAGTGGTTCTTCCTTTATAATAAAGCATATGAGCGACTAGGAACTCATGGAAAGAGCTGCATGCCTCCGTATCTACATGGGTACTAAGGGCCTGAACTGGAGGCAAGTTCACACGTTGAGTTTCCTTTTAGTGCTAGAGCTTGTCAGGCTGACCACACCGCAGTCACGGAAGCACCTGGTTTAGACAGCAAATTCATTTTCTCCCCAGAAGCGTTCCTACAGGGTTTACAGGCGTATCAAGTGCAGGGGATGTCAGGCAGCTTCAAGGCAGCATGAATGCAGCCTTCAAAATGGGAAAGCAAGGCTAGTTCCAGCAGGCCCCCTTTTCCATGGGCACACTCAGCATACCCCACTGTGGTTTCTAACAAGTCCAAAGAGACGCAGGTTACCCGGTGTGTCTTTCCCTGAATCAGCTTCTCGAAGTAGAGTGTTCTGCATCAGGCGAACTGCCTCAACCAAGGAACGCCGTAGCTGCTCCCCTGGGCCTGTGGCTATTCAAAAGCCTGCAGTGCCACAGGAAGAACAGGACTGAAAGTGCAGTCAGAACGCAAGCCGACTTCCTCTAGGAGGCACGGTGATTTCAGGCAGGAGGTCCTAGATGGAATGCGAAGCCGAGGGTTACTCTGAGTGCGGCTCAGACTAAGGCAACGCCCAAGACTTCTACGCCGTGTGGGACTGGCCAGAACGGTGTTTGTGAACGTGCCCGAGGGCTGAGGAAATTAAGACGCTTCAAAAGAGAGTGCAGTGCGTTTCCCTATGCTCGGCATGCACAGAGGGGCTCTAAAGGGCTACGGGACTGGATGTTGCTCAGCAGACCCAGGTGCGCCTGGGGGTACTCAGTGTTCCTGCCGGCAACAGGGTGCCCACGCTAGCCTCCTAGGTGTCCAGAGAACCGTGCTGCCGTTAAAGGCACGCAGAGCACAGGCCACCGGCTCATGGAAACTGCTGCACGCCTCCGCTTCTGCACGGCAAATCAGGGCCTTACTTCCAGGCATGTGTTTCTGCTGGGTGTGCCGTCAGCGACACCGCATGGCAAGATGCTGACTTTCTCCTCGAGCAGAGTGACCCCAGGTACGAGGGCCTCGAAGCATTCAAAGCAGAGTGTTATCACATGGCAGCTCACACAAGGGCCATGACAAAGTCTTCCTGAGCACTTGGCACTCGGCAGCAATGTTGTCCTGAGGCCGGTCGAGGTCTCTGGAAATGTAGCTCTCCTCAAGGAACGTACAGTGTGTTGCCCGTCTCTCGGCACGCACAGAGGGCCTCCAAGGGATCAACAAATGGGACTCCTCGAAGTTTCGCAGCCGGCGCACAGGGCTCTGGAGGTACTCAGTGAACTTGGAGGGGAAATGATGCATACACGAGAGGACTCGGAGTCCTCAGAAGTGGTTCTTCCTTTATAATAAAGCATATGAGCGACTAGGAACTCATGGAAAGAGCTGCATGCCTCCGTATCTACATGGGTACTAAGGGCCTGAACTGGAGGCAAGTTCACACGTTGAGTTTCCTTTTAGTGCTAGAGCTTGTCAGGCTGACCACACCGCAGTCACGGAAGCACCTGGTTTAGACAGCAAATTCATTTTCTCCCCAGAAGCGTTCCTACAGGGTTTACAGGCGTATCAAGTGCAGGGGATGTCAGGCAGCTTCAAGGCAGCATGAATGCAGCCTTCAAAATGGGAAAGCAAGGCTAGTTCCAGCAGGCCCCCTTTTCCATGGGCACACTCAGCATACCCCACTGTGGTTTCTAACAAGTCCAAAGAGACGCAGGTTACCCGGTGTGTCTTTCCCTGAATCAGCTTCTCGAAGTAGAGTGTTCTGCATCAGGCGAACTGCCTCAACCAAGGAACGCCGTAGCTGCTCCCCTGGGCCTGTGGCTATTCAAAAGCCTGCAGTGCCACAGGAAGAACAGGACTGAAAGTGCAGTCAGAACGCAAGCCGACTTCCTCTAGGAGGCACGGTGATTTCAGGCAGGAGGTCCTAGATGGAATGCGAAGCCGAGGGTTACTCTGAGTGCGGCTCAGACTAAGGCAACGCCCAAGACTTCTACGCCATGTGGGACTGGCCAGAACGGTTTTTGTGAACGTGCCCGAGGGCTGAGGAAATTAAGACGCTTCAAAAGAGAGTGCAGTGCGTTTCCCTATGCTCGGCATGCACAGAGGGGCTCTAAAGGGCTACGGGACTGGATGTTGCTCAGCAGACCCAGGTGCGCCTGGGGGTACTCAGTGTTCCTGCCGGCAACAGGGTGCCCACGCTAGCCTCCTAGGTGTCCAGAGAACCGTGCTGCCGTTAAAGGCACGCAGAGCACAGGCCACCGGCTCATGGAAACTGCTGCACGCCTCCGCTTCTGCACGGCAAATCAGGGCCTTACTTCCAGGCATGTGTTTCTGCTGGGTGTGCCGTCAGCGACACCGCATGGCAAGATGCTGACTTTCTCCTCGAGCAGAGTGACCCCAGGTACGAGGGCCTCGAAGCATTCAAAGCAGAGTGTTATCACATGGCAGCTCACACAAGGGCCATGACAAAGTCTTCCTGAGCACTTGGCACTCGGCAGCAATGTTGTCCTGAGGCCGGTCGAGGTCTCTGGAAATGTAGCTCTCCTCAAGGAACGTACAGTGTGTTGCCCGTCTCTAGGCACGCACAGAGGGCCTCCAAGGGATCAACAAACGGGACTCCTCGAAGTTTCGCAGCCGGCGCACAGGGCTCTGGAGGTACTCAGTGAACTTGGAGGGGAAATGATGCATACACGAGAGGACTCGGAGTCCTCAGAAGTGGTTCTTCCTTTATAATAAAGCATATGAGCGACTAGGAACTCATGGAAAGAGCTGCATGCCTCCGTATCTACATGGGTACTAAGGGCCTGAACTGGAGGCAAGTTCACACGTTGAGTTTCCTTTTAGTGCTAGAGCTTGTCAGGCTGACCACACCGCAGTCACGGAAGCACCTGGTTTAGACAACAAATTCATTTTCTCCCCAGAAGCGTTCCTACAGGGTTTACAGGCGTATCAAGTGCAGGGGATGTCAGGCAGCTTCAAGGCAGCATGAATGCAGCCTTCAAAATGGGAAAGCAAGGCTAGTTCCAGCAGGCCCCCTTTTCCATGGGCACACTCAGCATACCCCACTGTGGTTTCTAACAAGTCCAAAGAGACGCAGGTTACCCGGTGTGTCTTTCCCTGAATCAGCTTCTCGAAGTAGAGTGTTCTGCATCAGGCGAACTGCCTCAACCAAGGAACGCCGTAGCTGCTCCCCTGGGCCTGTGGCTATTCAAAAGCCTGCAGTGCCACAGGAAGAACAGGACTGAAAGTGCAGTCAGAACGCAAGCCGACTTCCTCTAGGAGGCACGGTGATTTCAGGCAGGAGGTCCTAGATGGAATGCGAAGCCGAGGGTTACTCTGAGTGCGGCTCAGACTAAGGCAACGCCCAAGACTTCTACGCCGTGTGGGACTGGCCAGAACGGTGTTTGTGAACGTGCCCGAGGGCTGAGGAAATTAAGACGCTTCAAAAGAGAGTGCAGTGCGTTTCCCTATGCTCGGCATGCACAGAGGGGCTCTAAAGGGCTACGGGACTGGATGTTGCTCAGCAGAGCCAGGTGCGCCTGGGGGTACTCAGTGTTCCTGCCGGCAACAGGGTGCCCACGCTAGCCTCCTAGGTGTCCAGAGAACCGTGCTGCCGTTAAAGGCACGCAGAGCACAGGGCACCGGCTCATGGAAACTGCTGCACGCCTCCGCTTCTGCACGGCAAATCAGGGCCTTACTTCCAGGCATGTGTTTCTGCTGGGTGTGCCGTCAGCGACACCGCACGGCAAGATGCTGACTTTCTCCTCGAGCAGAGTGACCCCAGGTACGAGGGCCTCGAAGCATTCAAAGCAGAGTGTTATCACATGGCAGCTCACACAAGGGCCATGACAAAGTCTTCCTGAGCACTTGGCACTCGGCAGCAATGTTGTCCTGAGGCCGGTCGAGGTCTCTGGAAATGTAGCTCTCCTCAAGGAACGTACAGTGTGTTGCCCGTCTCTCGGCACGCACAGAGGGCCTCCAAGGGATCAACAAATGGGACTCCTCGAAGTTTCGCAGCCGGCGCACAGGGCTCTGGAGGTACTCAGTGAACTTGGAGGGGAAATGATGCATACACGAGAGGACTCGGAGTCCTCAGAAGTGGTTCTTCCTTTATAATAAAGCATATGAGCGACTAGGAACTCATGGAAAGAGCTGCATGCCTCCGTATCTACATGGGTACTAAGGGCCTGAACTGGAGGCAAGTTCACACGTTGAGTTTCCTTTTAGTGCTAGAGCTTGTCAGGCTGACCACACCGCAGTCACGGAAGCACCTGGTTTAGACAGCAAATTCATTTTCTCCCCAGAAGCGTTCCTACAGGGTTTACAGGCGTATCAAGTGCAGGGGATGTCAGGCAGCTTCAAGGCAGCATGAATGCAGCCTTCAAAATGGGAAAGCAAGGCTAGTTCCAGCAGGCCCCCTTTTCCATGGGCACACTCAGCATACCCCACTGTGGTTTCTAACAAGTCCAAAGAGACGCAGGTTACCCGGTGTGTCTTTCCCTGAATCAGCTTCTCGAAGTAGAGTGTTCTGCATCAGGCGAACTGCCTCAACCAAGGAACGCCGTAGCTGCTCCCCTGGGCCTGTGGCTATTCAAAAGCCTGCAGTGCCACAGGAAGAACAGGACTGAAAGTGCAGTCAGAACGCAAGCCGACTTCCTCTAGGAGGCACGGTGATTTCAGGCAGGAGGTCCTAGATGGAATGCGAAGCCGAGGGTTACTCTGAGTGCGGCTCAGACTAAGGCAACGCCCAAGACTTCTACGCCGTGTGGGACTGGCCAGAACGGTGTTTGTGAACGTGCCCGAGGGCTGAGGAAATTAAGACGCTTCAAAAGAGAGTGCAGTGCGTTTCCCTATGCTCGGCATGCACAGAGGGGCTCTAAAGGGCTACGGGACTGGATGTTGCTCAGCAGACCCAGGTGCGCCTGGGGGTACTCAGTGTTCCTGCCGGCAACAGGGTGCCCACGCTAGCCTCCTAGGTGTCCAGAGAACCGTGCTGCCGTTAAAGGCACGCAGAGCACAGGCCACCGGCTCATGGAAACTGCTGCACGCCTCCGCTTCTGCACGGCAAATCAGGGCCTTACTTCCAGGCATGTGTTTCTGCTGGGTGTGCCGTCAGCGACACCGCATGGCAAGATGCTGACTTTCTCCTCGAGCAGAGTGACCCCAGGTACGAGGGCCTCGAAGCATTCAAAGCAGAGTGTTATCACATGGCAGCTCACACAAGGGCCATGACAAAGTCTTCCTGAGCACTTGGCACTCGGCAGCAATGTTGTCCTGAGGCCGGTCGAGGTCTCTGGAAATGTAGCTCTCCTCAAGGAACGTACAGTGTGTTGCCCGTCTCTCGGCACGCACAGAGGGCCTCCAAGGGATCAACAAATGGGACTCCTCGAAGTTTCGCAGCCGGCGCACAGGGCTCTGGAGGTACTCAGTGAACTTGGAGGGGAAATGATGCATACACGAGAGGACTCGGAGTCCTGAGAAGTGGTTCTTCCTTTATAATAAAGCATATGAGCGACTAGGAACTCATGGAAAGAGCTGCATGCCTCCGTATCTACATGGGTACTAAGGGCCTGAACTGGAGGCAAGTTCACACGTTGAGTTTCCTTTTAGTGCTAGAGCTTGTCAGGCTGACCACACCGCAGTCACGGAAGCACCTGGTTTAGACAGCAAATTCATTTTCTCCCCAGAAGCGTTCCTACAGGGTTTACAGGCGTATCAAGTGCAGGGGATGTCAGGCAGCTTCAAGGCAGCATGAATGCAGCCTTCAAAATGGGAAAGCAAGGCTAGTTCCAGCAGGCCCCCTTTTCCATGGGCACACTCAGCATACCCCACTGTGGTTTCTAACAAGTCCAAAGAGACGCAGGTTACCCGGTGTGTCTTTCCCTGAATCAGCTTCTCGAAGTAGAGTGTTCTGCATCAGGCGAACTGCCTCAACCAAGGAACGCCGTAGCTGCTCCCCTGGGCCTGTGGCTATTCAAAAGCCTGCAGTGCCACAGGAAGAACAGGACTGAAAGTGCAGTCAGAACGCAAGCCGACTTCCTCTAGGAGGCACGGTGATTTCAGGCAGGAGGTCCTAGATGGAATGCGAAGCCGAGGGTTACTCTGAGTGCGGCTCAGACTAAGGCAACGCCCAAGACTTCTACGCTGTGTGGGACTGGCCAGAACGGTGTTTGTGAACGTGCCCCAGGGCTGAGGAAATTAAGACGCTTCAAAAGAGAGTGCAGTGCGTTTCCCTATGCTCGGCATGCACAGAGGGGCTCTAAAGGGCTACGGGACTGGATGTTGCTCAGCAGAGCCAGGTGCGCCTGGGGGTACTCAGTGTTCCTGCCGGCAACAGGGTGCCCACGCTAGCCTCCTAGGTGTCCAGAGAACCGTGCTGCCGTTAAAGGCACGCAGAGCACAGGCCACCGGCTCATGGAAACTGCTGCACGCCTCCGCTTCTGCACGGCAAATCAGGGCCTTACTTCCAGGCATGTGTTTCTGCTGGGTGTGCCGTCAGCGACACCGCATGGCAAGATGCTGACTTTCTCCTCGAGCAGAGTGACCCCAGGTACGAGGGCCTCGAAGCATTCAAAGCAGAGTGTTATCACATGGCAGCTCACACAAGGGCCATGACAAAGTCTTCCTGAGCACTTGGCACTCGGCAGCAATGTTGTCCTGAGGCCGGTCGAGGTCTCTGGAAATGTAGCTCTCCTCAAGGAACGTACAGTGTGTTGCCCGTCTCTCGGCACGCACAGAGGGCCTCCAAGGGATCAACAAATGGGACTCCTCGAAGTTTCGCAGCCGGCGCACAGGGCTCTGGAGGTACTCAGTGAACTTGGAGGGGAAATGATGCATACACGAGAGGACTCGGAGTCCTGAGAAGTGGTTCTTCCTTTATAATAAAGCATATGAGCGACTAGGAACTCATGGAAAGAGCTGCATGCCTCCGTATCTACATGGGTACTAAGGGCCTGAACTGGAGGCAAGTTCACACGTTGAGTTTCCTTTTAGTGCTAGAGCTTGTCAGGCTGACCACACCGCAGTCACGGAAGCACCTGGTTTAGACAGCAAATTCATTTTCTCCCCAGAAGCGTTCCTACGGGGTTTACAGGCGTATCAAGTGCAGGGGATGTCAGGCAGCTTCAAGGCAGCATGAATGCAGCCTTCAAAATGGGAAAGCAAGGCTAGTTCCAGCAGGCCCCCTTTTCCATGGGCACACTCAGCATACCCCACTGTGGTTTCTAACAAGTCCAAAGAGACGCAGGTTACCCGGTGTGTCTTTCCCTGAATCAGCTTCTCGAAGTAGAGTGTTCTGCATCAGGCGAACTGCCTCAACCAAGGAACGCCGTAGCTGCTCCCCTGGGCCTGTGGCTATTCAAAAGCCTGCAGTGCCACAGGAAGAACAGGACTGAAAGTGCAGTCAGAACGCAAGCCGACTTCCTCTAGGAGGCACGGTGATTTCAGGCAGGAGGTCCTAGATGGAATGCGAAGCCGAGGGTTACTCTGAGTGCGGCTCAGACTAAGGCAACGCCCAAGACTTCTACGCTGTGTGGGACTGGCCAGAACGGTGTTTGTGAACGTGCCCCAGGGCTGAGGAAATTAAGACGCTTCAAAAGAGAGTGCAGTGCGTTTCCCTATGCTCGGCATGCACAGAGGGGCTCTAAAGGGCTACGGGACTGGATGTTGCTCAGCAGAGCCAGGTGCGCCTGGGGGTACTCAGTGTTCCTGCCGGCAACAGGGTGCCCACGCTAGCCTCCTAGGTGTCCAGAGAACCGTGCTGCCGTTAAAGGCACGCAGAGCACAGGCCACCGGCTCATGGAAACTGCTGCACGCCTCCGCTTCTGCACGGCAAATCAGGGCCTTACTTCCAGGCATGTGTTTCTGCTGGGTGTGCCGTCAGCGACACCGCATGGCAAGATGCTGACTTTCTCCTCGAGCAGAGTGACCCCAGGTACGAGGGCCTCGAAGCATTCAAAGCAGAGTGTTATCACATGGCAGCTCACACAAGGGCCATGACAAAGTCTTCCTGAGCACTTGGCACTCGGCAGCAATGTTGTCCTGAGGCCGGTCGAGGTCTCTGGAAATGTAGCTCTCCTCAAGGAACGTACAGTGTGTTGCCCGTCTCTCGGCACGCACAGAGGGCCTCCAAGGGATCAACAAATGGGACTCCTCGAAGTTTCGCAGCCGGCGCACAGGGCTCTGGAGGTACTCAGTGAACTTGGAGGGGAAATGATGCATACACGAGAGGACTCGGAGTCCTGAGAAGTGGTTCTTCCTTTATAATAAAGCATATGAGCGACTAGGAACTCATGGAAAGAGCTGCATGCCTCCGTATCTACATGGGTACTAAGGGCCTGAACTGGAGGCAAGTTCACACGTTGAGTTTCCTTTTAGTGCTAGAGCTTGTCAGGCTGACCACACCGCAGTCACGGAAGCACCTGGTTTAGACAGCAAATTCATTTTCTCCCCAGAAGCGTTCCTACGGGGTTTACAGGCGTATCAAGTGCAGGGGATGTCAGGCAGCTTCAAGGCAGCATGAATGCAGCCTTCAAAATGGGAAAGCAAGGCTAGTTCCAGCAGGCCCCCTTTTCCATGGGCACACTCAGCATACCCCACTGTGGTTTCTAACAAGTCCAAAGAGACGCAGGTTACCCGGTGTGTCTTTCCCTGAATCAGCTTCTCGAAGTAGAGTGTTCTGCATCAGGCGAACTGCCTCAACCAAGGAACGCCGTAGCTGCTCCCCTGGGCCTGTGGCTATTCAAAAGCCTGCAGTGCCACAGGAAGAACAGGACTGAAAGTGCAGTCAGAACGCAAGCCGACTTCCTCTAGGAGGCACGGTGATTTCAGGCAGGAGGTCCTAGATGGAATGCGAAGCCGAGGGTTACTCTGAGTGCGGCTCAGACTAAGGCAACGCCCAAGACTTCTACGCCGTGTGGGACTGGCGAGAACGGTGTTTGTGAACGTGCCCGAGGGCTGAGGAAATTAAGACGCTTCAAAAGAGAGTGCAGTGCGTTTCCCTATGCTCGGCATGCACAGAGGGGCTCTAAAGGGCTACGGGACTGGATGTTGCTCAGCAGACCCAGGTGCGCCTGGGGGTACTCAGTGTTCCTGCCGGCAACAGGGTGCCCACGCTAGCCTCCTAGGTGTCCAGAGAACCGTGCTGCCGTTAAAGGCACGCAGAGCACAGGCCACCGGCTCATGGAAACTGCTGCACGCCTCCGCTTCTGCACGGCAAATCAGGGCCTTACTTCCAGGCATGTGTTTCTGCTGGGTGTGCCGTCAGCGACACCGCATGGCAAGATGCTGACTTTCTCCTCGAGCAGAGTGACCCCAGGTACGAGGGCCTCGAAGCATTCAAAGCAGAGTGTTATCACATGGCAGCTCACACAAGGGCCATGACAAAGTCTTCCTGAGCACTTGGCACTCGGCAGCAATGTTGTCCTGAGGCCGGTCGAGGTCTCTGGAAATGTAGCTCTCCTCAAGGAACGTACAGTGTGTTGCCCGTCTCTCGGCACGCACAGAGGGCCTCCAAGGGATCAACAAATGGGACTCCTCGAAGTTTCGCAGCCGGCGCACAGGGCTCTGGAGGTACTCAGTGAACTTGGAGGGGAAATGATGCATACACGAGAGGACTCGGAGTCCTGAGAAGTGGTTCTTCCTTTATAATAAAGCATATGAGCGACTAGGAACTCATGGAAAGAGCTGCATGCCTCCGTATCTACATGGGTACTAAGGGCCTGAACTGGAGGCAAGTTCACACGTTGAGTTTCCTTTTAGTGCTAGAGCTTGTCAGGCTGACCACACCGCAGTCACGGAAGCACCTGGTTTAGACAGCAAATTCATTTTCTCCCCAGAAGCGTTCCTACAGGGTTTACAGGCGTATCAAGTGCAGGGTATGTCAGGCAGCTTCAAGGCAGCATGAATGCAGCCTTCAAAATGGGAAAGCAAGGCTAGTTCCAGCAGGCCCCCTTTTCCATGGGCACACTCAGCATACCCCACTGTGGTTTCTAACAAGTCCAAAGAGACGCAGGTTACCCGGTGTGTCTTTCCCTGAATCAGCTTCTCGAAGTAGAGTGTTCTGCATCAGGCGAACTGCCTCAACCAAGGAACGCCGTAGCTGCTCCCCTGGGCCTGTGGCTATTCAAAAGCCTGCAGTGCCACAGGAAGAACAGGACTGAAAGTGCAGTCAGAACGCAAGCCGACTTCCTCTAGGAGGCACGGTGATTTCAGGCAGGAGGTCCTAGATGGAATGCGAAGCCGAGGGTTACTCTGAGTGCGGCTCAGACTAAGGCAACGCCCAAGACTTCTACGCCGTGTGGGACTGGCCAGAACGGTGTTTGTGAACGTGCCCGAGGGCTGAGGAAATTAAGACGCTTCAAAAGAGAGTGCAGTGCGTTTCCCTATGCTCGGCATGCACAGAGGGGCTCTAAAGGGCTACGGGACTGGATGTTGCTCAGCAGAGCCAGGTGCGCCTGGGGGTACTCAGTGTTCCTGCCGGCAACAGGGTGCCCACGCTAGCCTCCTAGGTGTCCAGAGAACCGTGCTGCCGTTAAAGGCACGCAGAGCACAGGCCACCGGCTCATGGAAACTGCTGCACGCCTCCGCTTCTGCACGGCAAATCAGGGCCTTACTTCCAGGCATGTGTTTCTGCTGGGTGTGCCGTCAGCGACACCGCATGGCAAGATGCTGACTTTCTCCTCGAGCAGAGTGACCCCAGGTACGAGGGCCTCGAAGCATTCAAAGCAGAGTGTTATCACATGGCAGCTCACACAAGGGCCATGACAAAGTCTTCCTGAGCACTTGGCACTCGGCAGCAATGTTGTCCTGAGGCCGGTCGAGGTCTCTGGAAATGTAGCTCTCCTCAAGGAACGTACAGTGTGTTGCCCGTCTCTAGGCACGCACAGAGGGCCTCCAAGGGATCAACAAATGGGACTCCTCGAAGTTTCGCAGCCGGCGCACAGGGCTCTGGAGGTACTCAGTGAACTTGGAGGGGAAATGATGCATACACGAGAGGACTCGGAGTCCTGAGAAGTGGTTCTTCCTTTATAATAAAGCATATGAGCGACTAGGAACTCATGGAAAGAGCTGCATGCCTCCGTATCTACATGGGTACTAAGGGCCTGAACTGGAGGCAAGTTCACACGTTGAGTTTCCTTTTAGTGCTAGAGCTTGTCAGGCTGACCACACCGCAGTCACGGAAGCACCTGGTTTAGACAGCAAATTCATTTTCTCCCCAGAAGCGTTCCTACAGGGTTTACAGGCGTATCAAGTGCAGGGGATGTCAGGCAGCTTCAAGGCAGCATGAATGCAGCCTTCAAAATGGGAAAGCAAGGCTAGTTCCAGCAGGCCCCCTTTTCCATGGGCACACTCAGCATACCCCACGGTGGTTTCTAACAAGTCCAAAGAGACGCAGGTTACCCGGTGTGTCTTTCCCTGAATCAGCTTCTCGAAGTAGAGTGTTCTGCATCAGGCGAACTGCCTCAACCAAGGAACGCCGTAGCTGCTCCCCTGGGCCTGTGGCTATTCAAAAGCCTGCAGTGCCACAGGAAGAACAGGACTGAAAGTGCAGTCAGAACGCAAGCCGACTTCCTCTAGGAGGCACGGTGATTTCAGGCAGGAGGTCCTAGATGGAATGCGAAGCCGAGGGTTACTCTGAGTGCGGCTCAGACTAAGGCAACGCCCAAGACTTCTACGCCGTGTGGGACTGGCCAGAACGGTGTTTGTGAACGTGCCCGAGGGCTGAGGAAATTAAGACGCTTCAAAAGAGAGTGCAGTGCGTTTCCCTATGCTCGGCATGCACAGAGGGGCTCTAAAGGGCTACGGGACTGGATGTTGCTCAGCAGACCCAGGTGCGCCTGGGGGTACTCAGTGTTCCTGCCGGCAACAGGGTGCCCACGCTAGCCTCCTAGGTGTCCAGAGAACCGTGCTGCCGTTAAAGGCACGCAGAGCACAGGCCACCGGCTCATGGAAACTGCTGCACGCCTCCGCTTCTGCACGGCAAATCAGGGCCTTACTTCCAGGCATGTGTTTCTGCTGGGTGTGCCGTCAGCGACACCGCATGGCAAGATGCTGACTTTCTCCTCGAGCAGAGTGACCCCAGGTACGAGGGCCTCGAAGCATTCAAAGCAGAGTGTTATCACATGGCAGCTCACACAAGGGCCATGACAAAGTCTTCCTGAGCACTTGGCACTCGGCAGCAATGTTGTCCTGAGGCCGGTCGAGGTCTCTGGAAATGTAGCTCTCCTCAAGGAACGTACAGTGTGTTGCCCGTCTCTAGGCACGCACAGAGGGCCTCCAAGGGATCAACAAATGGGACTCCTCGAAGTTTCGCAGCCGGCGCACAGGGCTCTGGAGGTACTCAGTGAACTTGGAGGGGAAATGATGCATACACGAGAGGACTCGGAGTCCTGAGAAGTGGTTCTTCCTTTATAATAAAGCATATGAGCGACTAGGAACTCATGGAAAGAGCTGCATGCCTCCGTATCTACATGGGTACTAAGGGCCTGAACTGGAGGCAAGTTCACACGTTGAGTTTCCTTTTAGTGCTAGAGCTTGTCAGGCTGACCACACCGCAGTCACGGAAGCACCTGGTTTAGACAGCAAATTCATTTTCTCCCCAGAAGCGTTCCTACAGGGTTTACAGGCGTATCAAGTGCAGGGGATGTTAGGCAGCTTCAAGGCAGCATGAATGCAGCCTTCAAAATGGGAAAGCAAGGCTAGTTCCAGCAGGCCCCCTTTTCCATGGGCACACTCAGCATACCCCACTGTGGTTTCTAACAAGTCCAAAGAGACGCAGGTTACCCGGTGTGTCTTTCCCTGAATCAGCTTCTCGAAGTAGAGTGTTCTGCATCAGGCGAACTGCCTCAACCAAGGAACGCCGTAGCTGCTCCCCTGGGCCTGTGGCTATTCAAAAGCCTGCAGTGCCACAGGAAGAACAGGACTGAAAGTGCAGTCAGAACGCAAGCCGACTTCCTCTAGGAGGCACGGTGATTTCAGGCAGGAGGTCCTAGATGGAATGCGAAGCCGAGGGTTACTCTGAGTGCGGCTCAGACTAAGGCAACGCCCAAGACTTCTACGCCGTGTGGGACTGGCCAGAACGGTGTTTGTGAACGTGCCCGAGGGCTGAGGAAATTAAGACGCTTCAAAAGAGAGTGCAGTGCGTTTCCCTATGCTCGGCATGCACAGAGGGGCTCTAAAGGGCTACGGGACTGGATGTTGCTCAGCAGAGCCAGGTGCGCCTGGGGGTACTCAGTGTTCCTGCCGGCAACAGGGTGCCCACGCTAGCCTCCTAGGTGTCCAGAGAACCGTGCTGCCGTTAAAGGCACGCAGAGCACAGGCCACCGGCTCATGGAAACTGCTGCACGCCTCCGCTTCTGCACGGCAAATCAGGGCCTTACTTCCAGGCATGTGTTTCTGCTGGGTGTGCCGTCAGCGACACCGCATGGCAAGATGCTGACTTTCTCCTCGAGCAGAGTGACCCCAGGTACGAGGGCCTCGAAGCATTCAAAGCAGAGTGTTATCACATGGCAGCTCACACAAGGGCCATGACAAAGTCTTCCTGAGCACTTGGCACTCGGCAGCAATGTTGTCCTGAGGCCGGTCGAGGTCTCTGGAAATGTAGCTCTCCTCAAGGAACGTACAGTGTGTTGCCCGTCTCTCGGCACGCACAGAGGGCCTCCAAGGGATCAACAAATGGGACTCCTCGAAGTTTCGCAGCCGGCGCACAGGGCTCTGGAGGTACTCAGTGAACTTGGAGGGGAAATGATGCATACACGAGAGGACTCGGAGTCCTGAGAAGTGGTTCTTCCTTTATAATAAAGCATATGAGCGACTAGGAACTCATGGAAAGAGCTGCATGCCTCCGTATCTACATGGGTACTAAGGGCCTGAACTGGAGGCAAGTTCACACGTTGAGTTTCCTTTTAGTGCTAGAGCTTGTCAGGCTGACCACACCGCAGTCACGGAAGCACCTGGTTTAGACAGCAAATTCATTTTCTCCCCAGAAGCGTTCCTACAGGGTTTACAGGCGTATCAAGTGCAGGGGATGTCAGGCAGCTTCAAGGCAGCATGAATGCAGCCTTCAAAATGGGAAAGCAAGGCTAGTTCCAGCAGGCCCCCTTTTCCATGGGCACACTCAGCATACCCCACGGTGGTTTCTAACAAGTCCAAAGAGACGCAGGTTACCCGGTGTGTCTTTCCCTGAATCAGCTTCTCGAAGTAGAGTGTTCTGCATCAGGCGAACTGCCTCAACCAAGGAACGCCGTAGCTGCTCCCCTGGGCCTGTGGCTATTCAAAAGCCTGCAGTGCCACAGGAAGAACAGGACTGAAAGTGCAGTCAGAACGCAAGCCGACTTCCTCTAGGAGGCACGGTGATTTCAGGCAGGAGGTCCTAGATGGAATGCGAAGCCGAGGGTTACTCTGAGTGCGGCTCAGACTAAGGCAACGCCCAAGACTTCTACGCCGTGTGGGACTGGCCAGAACGGTGTTTGTGAACGTGCCCGAGGGCTGAGGAAATTAAGACGCTTCAAAAGAGAGTGCAGTGCGTTTCCCTATGCTCGGCATGCACAGAGGGGCTCTAAAGGGCTACGGGACTGGATGTTGCTCAGCAGACCCAGGTGCGCCTGGGGGTACTCAGTGTTCCTGCCGGCAACAGGGTGCCCACGCTAGCCTCCTAGGTGTCCAGAGAACCGTGCTGCCGTTAAAGGCACGCAGAGCACAGGCCACCGGCTCATGGAAACTGCTGCACGCCTCCGCTTCTGCACGGCAAATCAGGGCCTTACTTCCAGGCATGTGTTTCTGCTGGGTGTGCCGTCAGCGACACCGCATGGCAAGATGCTGACTTTCTCCTCGAGCAGAGTGACCCCAGGTACGAGGGCCTCGAAGCATTCAAAGCAGAGTGTTATCACATGGCAGCTCACACAAGGGCCATGACAAAGTCTTCCTGAGCACTTGGCACTCGGCAGCAATGTTGTCCTGAGGCCGGTCGAGGTCTCTGGAAATGTAGCTCTCCTCAAGGAACGTACAGTGTGTTGCCCGTCTCTAGGCACGCACAGAGGGCCTCCAAGGGATCAACAAATGGGACTCCTCGAAGTTTCGCAGCCGGCGCACAGGGCTCTGGAGGTACTCAGTGAACTTGGAGGGGAAATGATGCATACACGAGAGGACTCGGAGTCCTGAGAAGTGGTTCTTCCTTTATAATAAAGCATATGAGCGACTAGGAACTCATGGAAAGAGCTGCATGCCTCCGTATCTACATGGGTACTAAGGGCCTGAACTGGAGGCAAGTTCACACGTTGAGTTTCCTTTTAGTGCTAGAGCTTGTCAGGCTGACCACACCGCAGTCACGGAAGCACCTGGTTTAGACAGCAAATTCATTTTCTCCCCAGAAGCGTTCCTACAGGGTTTACAGGCGTATCAAGTGCAGGGGATGTTAGGCAGCTTCAAGGCAGCATGAATGCAGCCTTCAAAATGGGAAAGCAAGGCTAGTTCCAGCAGGCCCCCTTTTCCATGGGCACACTCAGCATACCCCACTGTGGTTTCTAACAAGTCCAAAGAGACGCAGGTTACCCGGTGTGTCTTTCCCTGAATCAGCTTCTCGAAGTAGAGTGTTCTGCATCAGGCGAACTGCCTCAACCAAGGAACGCCGTAGCTGCTCCCCTGGGCCTGTGGCTATTCAAAAGCCTGCAGTGCCACAGGAAGAACAGGACTGAAAGTGCAGTCAGAACGCAAGCCGACTTCCTCTAGGAGGCACGGTGATTTCAGGCAGGAGGTCCTAGATGGAATGCGAAGCCGAGGGTTACTCTGAGTGCGGCTCAGACTAAGGCAACGCCCAAGACTTCTACGCCGTGTGGGACTGGCCAGAACGGTGTTTGTGAACGTGCCCGAGGGCTGAGGAAATTAAGACGCTTCAAAAGAGAGTGCAGTGCGTTTCCCTATGCTCGGCATGCACAGAGGGGCTCTAAAGGGCTACGGGACTGGATGTTGCTCAGCAGAGCCAGGTGCGCCAGGGGGTACTCAGTGTTCCTGCCGGCAACAGGGTGCCCACGCTAGCCTCCTAGGTGTCCAGAGAACCGTGCTGCCGTTAAAGGCACGCAGAGCACAGGCCACCGGCTCATGGAAACTGCTGCACGCCTCCGCTTCTGCACGGCAAATCAGGGCCTTACTTCCAGGCATGTGTTTCTGCTGGGTGTGCCGTCAGCGACACCGCATGGCAAGATGCTGACTTTCTCCTCGAGCAGAGTGACCCCAGGTACGAGGGCCTCGAAGCATTCAAAGCAGAGTGTTATCACATGGCAGCTCACACAAGGGCCATGACAAAGTCTTCCTGAGCACTTGGCACTCGGCAGCAATGTTGTCCTGAGGCCGGTCGAGGTCTCTGGAAATGTAGCTCTCCTCAAGGAACGTACAGTGTGTTGCCCGTCTCTCGGCACGCACAGAGGGCCTCCAAGGGATCAACAAATGGGACTCCTCGAAGTTTCGCAGCCGGCGCACAGGGCTCTGGAGGTACTCAGTGAACTTGGAGGGGAAATGATGCATACACGAGAGGACTCGGAGTCCTGAGAAGTGGTTCTTCCTTTATAATAAAGCATATGAGCGACTAGGAACTCATGGAAAGAGCTGCATGCCTCCGTATCTACATGGGTACTAAGGGCCTGAACTGGAGGCAAGTTCACACGTTGAGTTTCCTTTTAGTGCTAGAGCTTGTCAGGCTGACCACACCGCAGTCACGGAAGCACCTGGTTTAGACAGCAAATTCATTTTCTCCCCAGAAGCGTTCCTACAGGGTTTACAGGCGTATCAAGTGCAGGGGATGTCAGGCAGCTTCAAGGCAGCATGAATGCAGCCTTCAAAATGGGAAAGCAAGGCTAGTTCCAGCAGGCCCCCTTTTCCATGGGCACACTCAGCATACCCCACGGTGGTTTCTAACAAGTCCAAAGAGACGCAGGTTACCCGGTGTGTCTTTCCCTGAATCAGCTTCTCGAAGTAGAGTGTTCTGCATCAGGCGAACTGCCTCAACCAAGGAACGCCGTAGCTGCTCCCCTGGGCCTGTGGCTATTCAAAAGCCTGCAGTGCCACAGGAAGAACAGGACTGAAAGTGCAGTCAGAATGCAAGCCGACTTCCTCTAGGAGGCACGGTGATTTCAGGCAGGAGGTCCTAGATGGAATGCGAAGCCGAGGGTTACTCTGAGTGCGGCTCAGACTAAGGCAACGCCCAAGACTTCTACGCCGTGTGGGACTGGCCAGAACGGTGTTTGTGAACGTGCCCGAGGGCTGAGGAAATTAAGACGCTTCAAAAGAGAGTGCAGTGCGTTTCCCTATGCTCGGCATGCACAGAGGGGCTCTAAAGGGCTACGGGACTGGATGTTGCTCAGCAGACCCAGGTGCGCCTGGGGGTACTCAGTGTTCCTGCCGGCAACAGGGTGCCCACGCTAGCCTCCTAGGTGTCCAGAGAACCGTGCTGCCGTTAAAGGCACGCAGAGCACAGGCCACCGGCTCATGGAAACTGCTGCACGCCTCCGCTTCTGCACGGCAAATCAGGGCCTTACTTCCAGGCATGTGTTTCTGCTGGGTGTGCCGTCAGCGACACCGCATGGCAAGATGCTGACTTTCTCCTCGAGCAGAGTGACCCCAGGTACGAGGGCCTCGAAGCATTCAAAGCAGAGTGTTATCACATGGCAGCTCACACAAGGGCCATGACAAAGTCTTCCTGAGCACTTGGCACTCGGCAGCAATGTTGTCCTGAGGCCGGTCGAGGTCTCTGGAAATGTAGCTCTCCTCAAGGAACGTACAGTGTGTTGCCCGTCTCTAGGCACGCACAGAGGGCCTCCAAGGGATCAACAAATGGGACTCCTCGAAGTTTCGCAGCCGGCGCACAGGGCTCTGGAGGTACTCAGTGAACTTGGAGGGGAAATGATGCATACACGAGAGGACTCGGAGTCCTCAGAAGTGGTTCTTCCTTTATAATAAAGCATATGAGCGACTAGGAACTCATGGAAAGAGCTGCATGCCTCCGTATCTACATGGGTACTAAGGGCCTGAACTGGAGGCAAGTTCACACGTTGAGTTTCCTTTTAGTGCTAGAGCTTGTCAGGCTGACCACACCGCAGTCACGGAAGCACCTGGTTTAGACAGCAAATTCATTTTCTCCCCAGAAGCGTTCCTACGGGGTTTACAGG
This sequence comes from Orcinus orca, assembly GCF_937001465.1. Classification (NCBI taxonomy): domain Eukaryota; kingdom Metazoa; phylum Chordata; class Mammalia; order Artiodactyla; family Delphinidae; genus Orcinus; species Orcinus orca. The sequence continues at coordinate 59,655,101 of NC_064577.1, read as the reverse complement.
CGTATCAAGTGCAGGGGATGTCAGGCAGCTTCAAGGCAGCATGAATGCAGCCTTCAAAATGGGAAAGCAAGGCTAGTTCCAGCAGGCCCCCTTTTCCATGGGCACACTCAGCATACCCCACGGTGGTTTCTAACAAGTCCAAAGAGACGCAGGTTACCCGGTGTGTCTTTCCCTGAATCAGCTTCTCGAAGTAGAGTGTTCTGCATCAGGCGAACTGCCTCAACCAAGGAACGCCGTAGCTGCTCCCCTGGGCCTGTGGCTATTCAAAAGCCTGCAGTGCCACAGGAAGAACAGGACTGAAAGTGCAGTCAGAACGCAAGCCGACTTCCTCTAGGAGGCACGGTGATTTCAGGCAGGAGGTCCTAGATGGAATGCGAAGCCGAGGGTTACTCTGAGTGCGGCTCAGACTAAGGCAACGCCCAAGACTTCTACGCCGTGTGGGACTGGCCAGAACGGTGTTTGTGAACGTGCCCGAGGGCTGAGGAAATTAAGACGCTTCAAAAGAGAGTGCAGTGCGTTTCCCTATGCTCGGCATGCACAGAGGGGCTCTAAAGGGCTACGGGACTGGATGTTGCTCAGCAGACCCAGGTGCGCCTGGGGGTACTCAGTGTTCCTGCCGGCAACAGGGTGCCCACGCTAGCCTCCTAGGTGTCCAGAGAACCGTGCTGCCGTTAAAGGCACGCAGAGCACAGGCCACCGGCTCATGGAAACTGCTGCACGCCTCCGCTTCTGCACGGCAAATCAGGGCCTTACTTCCAGGCATGTGTTTCTGCTGGGTGTGCCGTCAGCGACACCGCATGGCAAGATGCTGACTTTCTCCTCGAGCAGAGTGACCCCAGGTACGAGGGCCTCGAAGCATTCAAAGCAGAGTGTTATCACATGGCAGCTCACACAAGGGCCATGACAAAGTCTTCCTGAGCACTTGGCACTCGGCAGCAATGTTGTCCTGAGGCCGGTCGAGGTCTCTGGAAATGTAGCTCTCCTCAAGGAACGTACAGTGTGTTGCCCGTCTCTCGGCACGCACAGAGGGCCTCCAAGGGATCAACAAATGGGACTCCTCGAAGTTTCGCAGCCGGCGCACAGGGCTCTGGAGGTACTCAGTGAACTTGGAGGGGAAATGATGCATACACGAGAGGACTCGGAGTCCTCAGAAGTGGTTCTTCCTTTATAATAAAGCATATGAGCGACTAGGAACTCATGGAAAGAGCTGCATGCCTCCGTATCTACATGGGTACTAAGGGCCTGAACTGGAGGCAAGTTCACACGTTGAGTTTCCTTTTAGTGCTAGAGCTTGTCAGGCTGACCACACCGCAGTCACGGAAGCACCTGGTTTAGACAGCAAATTCATTTTCTCCCCAGAAGCGTTCCTACGGGGTTTACAGGCGTATCAAGTGCAGGGGATGTCAGGCAGCTTCAAGGCAGCATGAATGCAGCCTTCAAAATGGGAAAGCAAGGCTAGTTCCAGCAGGCCCCCTTTTCCATGGGCACACTCAGCATACCCCACTGTGGTTTCTAACAAGTCCAAAGAGACGCAGGTTACCCGGTGTGTCTTTCCCTGAATCAGCTTCTCGAAGTAGAGTGTTCTGCATCAGGCGAACTGCCTCAACCAAGGAACGCCGTAGCTGCTCCCCTGGGCCTGTGGCTATTCAAAAGCCTGCAGTGCCACAGGAAGAACAGGACTGAAAGTGCAGTCAGAACGCAAGCCGACTTCCTCTAGGAGGCACGGTGATTTCAGGCAGGAGGTCCTAGATGGAATGCGAAGCCGAGGGTTACTCTGAGTGCGGCTCAGACTAAGGCAACGCCCAAGACTTCTACGCCGTGTGGGACTGGCCAGAACGGTGTTTGTGAACGTGCCCGAGGGCTGAGGAAATTAAGACGCTTCAAAAGAGAGTGCAGTGCGTTTCCCTATGCTCGGCATGCACAGAGGGGCTCTAAAGGGCTACGGGACTGGATGTTGCTCAGCAGACCCAGGTGCGCCTGGGGGTACTCAGTGTTCCTGCCGGCAACAGGGTGCCCACGCTAGCCTCCTAGGTGTCCAGAGAACCGTGCTGCCGTTAAAGGCACGCAGAGCACAGGCCACCGGCTCATGGAAACTGCTGCACGCCTCCGCTTCTGCACGGCAAATCAGGGCCTTACTTCCAGGCATGTGTTTCTGCTGGGTGTGCCGTCAGCGACACCGCATGGCAAGATGCTGACTTTCTCCTCGAGCAGAGTGACCCCAGGTACGAGGGCCTCGAAGCATTCAAAGCAGAGTGTTATCACATGGCAGCTCACACAAGGGCCATGACAAAGTCTTCCTGAGCACTTGGCACTCGGCAGCAATGTTGTCCTGAGGCCGGTCGAGGTCTCTGGAAATGTAGCTCTCCTCAAGGAACGTACAGTGTGTTGCCCGTCTCTCGGCACGCACAGAGGGCCTCCAAGGGATCAACAAATGGGACTCCTCGAAGTTTCGCAGCCGGCGCACAGGGCTCTGGAGGTACTCAGTGAACTTGGAGGGGAAATGATGCATACACGAGAGGACTCGGAGTCCTCAGAAGTGGTTCTTCCTTTATAATAAAGCATATGAGCGACTAGGAACTCATGGAAAGAGCTGCATGCCTCCGTATCTACATGGGTACTAAGGGCCTGAACTGGAGGCAAGTTCACACGTTGAGTTTCCTTTTAGTGCTAGAGCTTGTCAGGCTGACCACACCGCAGTCACGGAAGCACCTGGTTTAGACAGCAAATTCATTTTCTCCCCAGAAGCGTTCCTACAGGGTTTACAGGCGTATCAAGTGCAGGGGATGTCAGGCAGCTTCAAGGCAGCATGAATGCAGCCTTCAAAATGGGAAAGCAAGGCTAGTTCCAGCAGGCCCCCTTTTCCATGGGCACACTCAGCATACCCCACGGTGGTTTCTAACAAGTCCAAAGAGACGCAGGTTACCCGGTGTGTCTTTCCCTGAATCAGCTTCTCGAAGTAGAGTGTTCTGCATCAGGCGAACTGCCTCAACCAAGGAACGCCGTAGCTGCTCCCCTGGGCCTGTGGCTATTCAAAAGCCTGCAGTGCCACAGGAAGAACAGGACTGAAAGTGCAGTCAGAACGCAAGCCGACTTCCTCTAGGAGGCACGGTGATTTCAGGCAGGAGGTCCTAGATGGAATGCGAAGCCGAGGGTTACTCTGAGTGCGGCTCAGACTAAGGCAACGCCCAAGACTTCTACGCCGTGTGGGACTGGCCAGAACGGTGTTTGTGAACGTGCCCGAGGGCTGAGGAAATTAAGACGCTTCAAAAGAGAGTGCAGTGCGTTTCCCTATGCTCGGCATGCACAGAGGGGCTCTAAAGGGCTACGGGACTGGATGTTGCTCAGCAGACCCAGGTGCGCCTGGGGGTACTCAGTGTTCCTGCCGGCAACAGGGTGCCCACGCTAGCCTCCTAGGTGTCCAGAGAACCGTGCTGCCGTTAAAGGCACGCAGAGCACAGGCCACCGGCTCATGGAAACTGCTGCACGCCTCCGCTTCTGCACGGCAAATCAGGGCCTTACTTCCAGGCATGTGTTTCTGCTGGGTGTGCCGTCAGCGACACCGCATGGCAAGATGCTGACTTTCTCCTCGAGCAGAGTGACCCCAGGTACGAGGGCCTCGAAGCATTCAAAGCAGAGTGTTATCACATGGCAGCTCACACAAGGGCCATGACAAAGTCTTCCTGAGCACTTGGCACTCGGCAGCAATGTTGTCCTGAGGCCGGTCGAGGTCTCTGGAAATGTAGCTCTCCTCAAGGAACGTACAGTGTGTTGCCCGTCTCTCGGCACGCACAGAGGGCCTCCAAGGGATCAACAAATGGGACTCCTCGAAGTTTCGCAGCCGGCGCACAGGGCTCTGGAGGTACTCAGTGAACTTGGAGGGGAAATGATGCATACACGAGAGGACTCGGAGTCCTCAGAAGTGGTTCTTCCTTTATAATAAAGCATATGAGCGACTAGGAACTCATGGAAAGAGCTGCATGCCTCCGTATCTACATGGGTACTAAGGGCCTGAACTGGAGGCAAGTTCACACGTTGAGTTTCCTTTTAGTGCTAGAGCTTGTCAGGCTGACCACACCGCAGTCACGGAAGCACCTGGTTTAGACAGCAAATTCATTTTCTCCCCAGAAGCGTTCCTACGGGGTTTACAGGCGTATCAAGTGCAGGGGATGTCAGGCAGCTTCAAGGCAGCATGAATGCAGCCTTCAAAATGGGAAAGCAAGGCTAGTTCCAGCAGGCCCCCTTTTCCATGGGCACACTCAGCATACCCCACGGTGGTTTCTAACAAGTCCAAAGAGACGCAGGTTACCCGGTGTGTCTTTCCCTGAATCAGCTTCTCGAAGTAGAGTGTTCTGCATCAGGCGAACTGCCTCAACCAAGGAACGCCGTAGCTGCTCCCCTGGGCCTGTGGCTATTCAAAAGCCTGCAGTGCCACAGGAAGAACAGGACTGAAAGTGCAGTCAGAACGCAAGCCGACTTCCTCTAGGAGGCACGGTGATTTCAGGCAGGAGGTCCTAGATGGAATGCGAAGCCGAGGGTTACTCTGAGTGCGGCTCAGACTAAGGCAACGCCCAAGACTTCTACGCCGTGTGGGACTGGCCAGAACGGTGTTTGTGAACGTGCCCGAGGGCTGAGGAAATTAAGACGCTTCAAAAGAGAGTGCAGTGCGTTTCCCTATGCTCGGCATGCACAGAGGGGCTCTAAAGGGCTACGGGACTGGATGTTGCTCAGCAGACCCAGGTGCGCCTGGGGGTACTCAGTGTTCCTGCCGGCAACAGGGTGCCCACGCTAGCCTCCTAGGTGTCCAGAGAACCGTGCTGCCGTTAAAGGCACGCAGAGCACAGGCCACCGGCTCATGGAAACTGCTGCACGCCTCCGCTTCTGCACGGCAAATCAGGGCCTTACTTCCAGGCATGTGTTTCTGCTGGGTGTGCCGTCAGCGACACCGCATGGCAAGATGCTGACTTTCTCCTCGAGCAGAGTGACCCCAGGTACGAGGGCCTCGAAGCATTCAAAGCAGAGTGTTATCACATGGCAGCTCACACAAGGGCCATGACAAAGTCTTCCTGAGCACTTGGCACTCGGCAGCAATGTTGTCCTGAGGCCGGTCGAGGTCTCTGGAAATGTAGCTCTCCTCAAGGAACGTACAGTGTGTTGCCCGTCTCTCGGCACGCACAGAGGGCCTCCAAGGGATCAACAAATGGGACTCCTCGAAGTTTCGCAGCCGGCGCACAGGGCTCTGGAGGTACTCAGTGAACTTGGAGGGGAAATGATGCATACACGAGAGGACTCGGAGTCCTGAGAAGTGGTTCTTCCTTTATAATAAAGCATATGAGCGACTAGGAACTCATGGAAAGAGCTGCATGCCTCCGTATCTACATGGGTACTAAGGGCCTGAACTGGAGGCAAGTTCACACGTTGAGTTTCCTTTTAGTGCTAGAGCTTGTCAGGCTGACCACACCGCAGTCACGGAAGCACCTGGTTTAGACAGCAAATTCATTTTCTCCCCAGAAGCGTTCCTACGGGGTTTACAGGCGTATCAAGTGCAGGGGATGTCAGGCAGCTTCAAGGCAGCATGAATGCAGCCTTCAAAATGGGAAAGCAAGGCTAGTTCCAGCAGGCCCCCTTTTCCATGGGCACACTCAGCATACCCCACTGTGGTTTCTAACAAGTCCAAAGAGACGCAGGTTACCCGGTGTGTCTTTCCCTGAATCAGCTTCTCGAAGTAGAGTGTTCTGCATCAGGCGAACTGCCTCAACCAAGGAACGCCGTAGCTGCTCCCCTGGGCCTGTGGCTATTCAAAAGCCTGCAGTGCCACAGGAAGAACAGGACTGAAAGTGCAGTCAGAACGCAAGCCGACTTCCTCTAGGAGGCACGGTGATTTCAGGCAGGAGGTCCTAGATGGAATGCGAAGCCGAGGGTTACTCTGAGTGCGGCTCAGACTAAGGCAACGCCCAAGACTTCTACGCCGTGTGGGACTGGCCAGAACGGTGTTTGTGAACGTGCCCGAGGGCTGAGGAAATTAAGACGCTTCAAAAGAGAGTGCAGTGCGTTTCCCTATGCTCGGCATGCACAGAGGGGCTCTAAAGGGCTACGGGACTGGATGTTGCTCAGCAGACCCAGGTGCGCCTGGGGGTACTCAGTGTTCCTGCCGGCAACAGGGTGCCCACGCTAGCCTCCTAGGTGTCCAGAGAACCGTGCTGCCGTTAAAGGCACGCAGAGCACAGGCCACCGGCTCATGGAAACTGCTGCACGCCTCCGCTTCTGCACGGCAAATCAGGGCCTTACTTCCAGGCATGTGTTTCTGCTGGGTGTGCCGTCAGCGACACCGCATGGCAAGATGCTGACTTTCTCCTCGAGCAGAGTGACCCCAGGTACGAGGGCCTCGAAGCATTCAAAGCAGAGTGTTATCACATGGCAGCTCACACAAGGGCCATGACAAAGTCTTCCTGAGCACTTGGCACTCGGCAGCAATGTTGTCCTGAGGCCGGTCGAGGTCTCTGGAAATGTAGCTCTCCTCAAGGAACGTACAGTGTGTTGCCCGTCTCTCGGCACGCACAGAGGGCCTCCAAGGGATCAACAAATGGGACTCCTCGAAGTTTCGCAGCCGGCGCACAGGGCTCTGGAGGTACTCAGTGAACTTGGAGGGGAAATGATGCATACACGAGAGGACTCGGAGTCCTCAGAAGTGGTTCTTCCTTTATAATAAAGCATATGAGCGACTAGGAACTCATGGAAAGAGCTGCATGCCTCCGTATCTACATGGGTACTAAGGGCCTGAACTGGAGGCAAGTTCACACGTTGAGTTTCCTTTTAGTGCTAGAGCTTGTCAGGCTGACCACACCGCAGTCACGGAAGCACCTGGTTTAGACAGCAAATTCATTTTCTCCCCAGAAGCGTTCCTACGGGGTTTACAGGCGTATCAAGTGCAGGGGATGTCAGGCAGCTTCAAGGCAGCATGAATGCAGCCTTCAAAATGGGAAAGCAAGGCTAGTTCCAGCAGGCCCCCTTTTCCATGGGCACACTCAGCATACCCCACTGTGGTTTCTAACAAGTCCAAAGAGACGCAGGTTACCCGGTGTGTCTTTCCCTGAATCAGCTTCTCGAAGTAGAGTGTTCTGCATCAGGCGAACTGCCTCAACCAAGGAACGCCGTAGCTGCTCCCCTGGGCCTGTGGCTATTCAAAAGCCTGCAGTGCCACAGGAAGAACAGGACTGAAAGTGCAGTCAGAACGCAAGCCGACTTCCTCTAGGAGGCACGGTGATTTCAGGCAGGAGGTCCTAGATGGAATGCGAAGCCGAGGGTTACTCTGAGTGCGGCTCAGACTAAGGCAACGCCCAAGACTTCTACGCCGTGTGGGACTGGCCAGAACGGTGTTTGTGAAAGTGCCCGAGGGCTGAGGAAATTAAGACGCTTCAAAAGAGAGTGCAGTGCGTTTCCCTATGCTCGGCATGCACAGAGGGGCTCTAAAGGGCTACGGGACTGGATGTTGCTCAGCAGACCCAGGTGCGCCTGGGGGTACTCAGTGTTCCTGCCGGCAACAGGGTGCCCACGCTAGCCTCCTAGGTGTCCAGAGAACCGTGCTGCCGTTAAAGGCACGCAGAGCACAGGCCACCGGCTCATGGAAACTGCTGCACGCCTCCGCTTCTGCACGGCAAATCAGGGCCTTACTTCCAGGCATGTGTTTCTGCTGGGTGTGCCGTCAGCGACACCGCATGGCAAGATGCTGACTTTCTCCTCGAGCAGAGTGACCCCAGGTACGAGGGCCTCGAAGCATTCAAAGCAGAGTGTTATCACATGGCAGCTCACACAAGGGCCATGACAAAGTCTTCCTGAGCACTTGGCACTCGGCAGCAATGTTGTCCTGAGGCCGGTCGAGGTCTCTGGAAATGTAGCTCTCCTCAAGGAACGTACAGTGTGTTGCCCGTCTCTAGGCACGCACAGAGGGCCTCCAAGGGATCAACAAATGGGACTCCTCGAAGTTTCGCAGCCGGCGCACAGGGCTCTGGAGGTACTCAGTGAACTTGGAGGGGAAATGATGCATACACGAGAGGACTCGGAGTCCTCAGAAGTGGTTCTTCCTTTATAATAAAGCATATGAGCGACTAGGAACTCATGGAAAGAGCTGCATGCCTCCGTATCTACATGGGTACTAAGGGCCTGAACTGGAGGCAAGTTCACACGTTGAGTTTCCTTTTAGTGCTAGAGCTTGTCAGGCTGACCACACCGCAGTCACGGAAGCACCTGGTTTAGACAGCAAATTCATTTTCTCCCCAGAAGCGTTCCTACGGGGTTTACAGGCGTATCAAGTGCAGGGGATGTCAGGCAGCTTCAAGGCAGCATGAATGCAGCCTTCAAAATGGGAAAGCAAGGCTAGTTCCAGCAGGCCCCCTTTTCCATGGGCACACTCAGCATACCCCACTGTGGTTTCTAACAAGTCCAAAGAGACGCAGGTTACCCGGTGTGTCTTTCCCTGAATCAGCTTCTCGAAGTAGAGTGTTCTGCATCAGGCGAACTGCCTCAACCAAGGAACGCCGTAGCTGCTCCCCTGGGCCTGTGGCTATTCAAAAGCCTGCAGTGCCACAGGAAGAACAGGACTGAAAGTGCAGTCAGAACGCAAGCCGACTTCCTCTAGGAGGCACGGTGATTTCAGGCAGGAGGTCCTAGATGGAATGCGAAGCCGAGGGTTACTCTGAGTGCGGCTCAGACTAAGGCAACGCCCAAAACTTCTACGCCGTGTGGGACTGGCCAGAACGGTGTTTGTGAACGTGCCCGAGGGCTGAGGAAATTAAGACGCTTCAAAAGAGAGTGCAGTGCGTTTCCCTATGCTCGGCATGCACAGAGGGGCTCTAAAGGGCTACGGGACTGGATGTTGCTCAGCAGACCCAGGTGCGCCTGGGGGTACTCAGTGTTCCTGCCGGCAACAGGGTGCCCACGCTAGCCTCCTAGGTGTCCAGAGAACCGTGCTGCCGTTAAAGGCACGCAGAGCACAGGCCACCGGCTCATGGAAACTGCTGCACGCCTCCGCTTCTGCACGGCAAATCAGGGCCTTACTTCCAGGCATGTGTTTCTGCTGGGTGTGCCGTCAGCGACACCGCATGGCAAGATGCTGACTTTCTCCTCGAGCAGAGTGACCCCAGGTACGAGGGCCTCGAAGCATTCAAAGCAGAGTGTTATCACATGGCAGCTCACACAAGGGCCATGACAAAGTCTTCCTGAGCACTTGGCACTCGGCAGCAATGTTGTCCTGAGGCCGGTCGAGGTCTCTGGAAATGTAGCTCTCCTCAAGGAACGTACAGTGTGTTGCCCGTCTCTCGGCACGCACAGAGGGCCTCCAAGGGATCAACAAATGGGACTCCTCGAAGTTTCGCAGCCGGCGCACAGGGCTCTGGAGGTACTCAGTGAACTTGGAGGGGAAATGATGCATACACGAGAGGACTCGGAGTCCTCAGAAGTGGTTCTTCCTTTATAATAAAGCATATGAGCGACTAGGAACTCATGGAAAGAGCTGCATGCCTCCGTATCTACATGGGTACTAAGGGCCTGAACTGGAGGCAAGTTCACACGTTGAGTTTCCTTTTAGTGCTAGAGCTTGTCAGGCTGACCACACCGCAGTCACGGAAGCACCTGGTTTAGACAGCAAATTCATTTTCTCCCCAGAAGCGTTCCTACGGGGTTTACAGGCGTATCAAGTGCAGGGGATGTCAGGCAGCTTCAAGGCAGCATGAATGCAGCCTTCAAAATGGGAAAGCAAGGCTAGTTCCAGCAGGCCCCCTTTTCCATGGGCACACTCAGCATACCCCACTGTGGTTTCTAACAAGTCCAAAGAGACGCAGGTTACCCGGTGTGTCTTTCCCTGAATCAGCTTCTCGAAGTAGAGTGTTCTGCATCAGGCGAACTGCCTCAACCAAGGAACGCCGTAGCTGCTCCCCTGGGCCTGTGGCTATTCAAAAGCCTGCAGTGCCACAGGAAGAACAGGACTGAAAGTGCAGTCAGAACGCAAGCCGACTTCCTCTAGGAGGCACGGTGATTTCAGGCAGGAGGTCCTAGATGGAATGCGAAGCCGAGGGTTACTCTGAGTGCGGCTCAGACTAAGGCAACGCCCAAGACTTCTACGCCGTGTGGGACTGGCCAGAACGGTGTTTGTGAACGTGCCCGAGGGCTGAGGAAATTAAGACGCTTCAAAAGAGAGTGCAGTGCGTTTCCCTATGCTCGGCATGCACAGAGGGGCTCTAAAGGGCTACGGGACTGGATGTTGCTCAGCAGACCCAGGTGCGCCTGGGGGTACTCAGTGTTCCTGCCGGCAACAGGGTGCCCACGCTAGCCTCCTAGGTGTCCAGAGAACCGTGCTGCCGTTAAAGGCACGCAGAGCACAGGCCACCGGCTCATGGAAACTGCTGCACGCCTCCGCTTCTGCACGGCAAATCAGGGCCTTACTTCCAGGCATGTGTTTCTGCTGGGTGTGCCGTCAGCGACACCGCATGGCAAGATGCTGACTTTCTCCTCGAGCAGAGTGACCCCAGGTACGAGGGCCTCGAAGCATTCAAAGCAGAGTGTTATCACATGGCAGCTCACACAAGGGCCATGACAAAGTCTTCCTGAGCACTTGGCACTCGGCAGCAATGTTGTCCTGAGGCCGGTCGAGGTCTCTGGAAATGTAGCTCTCCTCAAGGAACGTACAGTGTGTTGCCCGTCTCTCGGCACGCACAGAGGGCCTCCAAGGGATCAACAAATGGGACTCCTCGAAGTTTCGCAGCCGGCGCACAGGGCTCTGGAGGTACTCAGTGAACTTGGAGGGGAAATGATGCATACACGAGAGGACTCGGAGTCCTCAGAAGTGGTTCTTCCTTTATAATAAAGCATATGAGCGACTAGGAACTCATGGAAAGAGCTGCATGCCTCCGTATCTACATGGGTACTAAGGGCCTGAACTGGAGGCAAGTTCACACGTTGAGTTTCCTTTTAGTGCTAGAGCTTGTCAGGCTGACCACACCGCAGTCACGGAAGCACCTGGTTTAGACAGCAAATTCATTTTCTCCCCAGAAGCGTTCCTACGGGGTTTACAGGCGTATCAAGTGCAGGGGATGTCAGGCAGCTTCAAGGCAGCATGAATGCAGCCTTCAAAATGGGAAAGCAAGGCTAGTTCCAGCAGGCCCCCTTTTCCATGGGCACACTCAGCATACCCCACTGTGGTTTCTAACAAGTCCAAAGAGACGCAGGTTACCCGGTGTGTCTTTCCCTGAATCAGCTTCTCGAAGTAGAGTGTTCTGCATCAGGCGAACTGCCTCAACCAAGGAACGCCGTAGCTGCTCCCCTGGGCCTGTGGCTATTCAAAAGCCTGCAGTGCCACAGGAAGAACAGGACTGAAAGTGCAGTCAGAACGCAAGCCGACTTCCTCTAGGAGGCACGGTGATTTCAGGCAGGAGGTCCTAGATGGAATGCGAAGCCGAGGGTTACTCTGAGTGCGGCTCAGACTAAGGCAACGCCCAAGACTTCTACGCCGTGTGGGACTGGCCAGAACGGTGTTTGTGAACGTGCCCGAGGGCTGAGGAAATTAAGACGCTTCAAAAGAGAGTGCAGTGCGTTTCCCTATGCTCGGCATGCACAGAGGGGCTCTAAAGGGCTACGGGACTGGATGTTGCTCAGCAGACCCAGGTGCGCCTGGGGGTACTCAGTGTTCCTGCCGGCAACAGGGTGCCCACGCTAGCCTCCTAGGTGTCCAGAGAACCGTGCTGCCGTTAAAGGCACGCAGAGCACAGGCCACCGGCTCATGGAAACTGCTGCACGCCTCCGCTTCTGCACGGCAAATCAGGGCCTTACTTCCAGGCATGTGTTTCTGCTGGGTGTGCCATCAGCGACACCGCATGGCAAGATGCTGACTTTCTCCTCGAGCAGAGTGACCCCAGGTACGAGGGCCTCGAAGCATTCAAAGCAGAGTGTTATCACATGGCAGCTCACACAAGGGCCATGACAAAGTCTTCCTGAGCACTTGGCACTCGGCAGCAATGTTGTCCTGAGGCCGGTCGAGGTCTCTGGAAATGTAGCTCTCCTCAAGGAACGTACAGTGTGTTGCCCGTCTCTAGGCACGCACAGAGGGCCTCCAAGGGATCAACAAATGGGACTCCTCGAAGTTTCGCAGCCGGCGCACAGGGCTCTGGAGGTACTCAGTGAACTTGGAGGGGAAATGATGCATACACGAGAGGACTCGGAGTCCTCAGAAGTGGTTCTTCCTTTATAATAAAGCATATGAGCGACTAGGAACTCATGGAAAGAGCTGCATGCCTCCGTATCTACATGGGTACTAAGGGCCTGAACTGGAGGCAAGTTCACACGTTGAGTTTCCTTTTAGTGCTAGAGCTTGTCAGGCTGACCACACCGCAGTCACGGAAGCACCTGGTTTAGACAGCAAATTCATTTTCTCCCCAGAAGCGTTCCTACAGGGTTTACAGGCGTATCAAGTGCAGGGGATGTCAGGCAGCTTCAAGGCAGCATGAATGCAGCCTTCAAAATGGGAAAGCAAGGCTAGTTCCAGCAGGCCCCCTTTTCCATGGGCACACTCAGCATACCCCACTGTGGTTTCTAACAAGTCCAAAGAGACGCAGGTTACCCGGTGTGTCTTTCCCTGAATCAGCTTCTCGAAGTAGAGTGTTCTGCATCAGGCGAACTGCCTCAACCAAGGAACGCCATAGCTGCTCCCCTGGGCCTGTGGCTATTCAAAAGCCTGCAGTGCCACAGGAAGAACAGGACTGAAAGTGCAGTCAGAACGCAAGCCGACTTCCTCTAGGAGGCACGGTGATTTCAGGCAGGAGGTCCTAGATGGAATGCGAAGCCGAGGGTTACTCTGAGTGCGGCTCAGACTAAGGCAACGCCCAAGACTTCTACGCCGTGTGGGACTGGCCAGAACGGTGTTTGTGAACGTGCCCGAGGGCTGAGGAAATTAAGACGCTTCAAAAGAGAGTGCAGTGCGTTTCCCTATGCTCGGCATGCACAGAGGGGCTCTAAAGGGCTACGGGACTGGATGTTGCTCAGCAGACCCAGGTGCGCCTGGGGGTACTCAGTGTTCCTGCCGGCAACAGGGTGCCCACGCTAGCCTCCTAGGTGTCCAGAGAACCGTGCTGCCGTTAAAGGCACGCAGAGCACAGGCCACCGGCTCATGGAAACTGCTGCACGCCTCCGCTTCTGCACGGCAAATCAGGGCCTTACTTCCAGGCCTGTGTTTCTGCTGGGTGTGCCGTCAGCGACACCGCATGTCAAGATGCTGACTTTCTCCTCGAGCAGAGTGACCCCAGGTACGAGGGCCTCGAAGCATTCAAAGCAGAGTGTTATCACATGGCAGCTCACACAAGGGCCATGACAAAGTCTTCCTGAGCACTTGGCACTCGGCAGCAATGTTTTCCTGAGGCCGGTCGAGGTCTCTGGAAATGTAGCTCTCCTCAAGGAACGTACAGTGTGTTGCCCGTCTCTCGGCACGCACAGAGGGCCTCCAAGGGATCAACAAATGGGACTCCTCGAAGTTTCGCAGCCGGCGCACAGGGCTCTGGAGGTACTCAGTGAACTTGGAGGGGAAATGATGCATACACGAGAGGACTCGGAGTCCTCAGAAGTGGTTCTTCCTTTATAATAAAGCATATGAGCGACTAGGAACTCATGGAAAGAGCTGCATGCCTCCGTATCTACATGGGTACTAAGGGCCTGAACTGGAGGCAAGTTCACACGTTGAGTTTCCTTTTAGTGCTAGAGCTTGTCAGGCTGACCACACCGCAGTCACGGAAGCACCTGGTTTAGACAGCAAATTCATTTTCTCCCCAGAAGCGTTCCTACAGGGTTTACAGGCGTATCAAGTGCAGGGGATGTCAGGCAGCTTCAAGGCAGCATGAATGCAGCCTTCAAAATGGGAAAGCAAGGCGAGTTCCAGCAGGCCCCCTTTTCCATGGGCACACTCAGCATACCCCACTGTGGTTTCTAACAAGTCCAAAGAGACGCAGGTTACCCGGTGTGTCTTTCCCTGAATCAGCTTCTCGAAGTAGAGTGTTCTGCATCAGGCGAACTGCCTCAACCAAGGAACGCCGTAGCTGCTCCCCTGGGCCTGTGGCTATTCAAAAGCCTGCAGTGCCACAGGAAGAACAGGACTGAAAGTGCAGTCAGAACGCAAGCCGACTTCCTCTAGGAGGCACGGTGATTTCAGGCAGGAGGTCCTAGATGGAATGCGAAGCCGAGGGTTACTCTGAGTGCGGCTCAGACTAAGGCAACGCCCAAGACTTCTACGCCGTGTGGGACTGGCCAGAACGGTGTTTGTGAACGTGCCCGAGGGCTGAGGAAATTAAGACGCTTCAAAAGAGAGTGCAGTGCGTTTCCCTATGCTCGGCATGCACAGAGGGGCTCTAAAGGGCTACGGGACTGGATGTTGCTCAGCAGACCCAGGTGCGCCTGGGGGTACTCAGTGTTCCTGCCGGCAACAGGGTGCCCACGCTAGCCTCCTAGGTGTCCAGAGAACCGTGCTGCCGTTAAAGGCACGCAGAGCACAGGCCACCGGCTCATGGAAACTGCTGCACGCCTCCGCTTCTGCACGGCAAATCAGGGCCTTACTTCCAGGCCTGTGTTTCTGCTGGGTGTGCCGTCAGCGACACCGCATGGCAAGATGCTGACTTTCTCCTCGAGCAGAGTGACCCCAGGTACGAGGGCCTCGAAGCATTCAAAGCAGAGTGTTATCACATGGCAGCTCACACAAGGGCCATGACAAAGTCTTCCTGAGCACTTGGCACTCGGCAGCAATGTTGTCCTGAGGCCGGTCGAGGTCTCTGGAAATGTAGCTCTCCTCAAGGAACGTACAGTGTGTTGCCCGTCTCTCGGCACGCACAGAGGGCCTCCAAGGGATCAACAAATGGGACTCCTCGAAGTTTCGCAGCCGGCGCACAGGGCTCTGGAGGTACTCAGTGAACTTGGAGGGGAAATGATGCATACACGAGAGGACTCGGAGTCCTCAGAAGTGGTTCTTCCTTTATAATAAAGCATATGAGCGACTAGGAACTCATGGAAAGAGCTGCATGCCTCCGTATCTACATGGGTACTAAGGGCCTGAACTGGAGGCAAGTTCACACGTTGAGTTTCCTTTTAGTGCTAGAGCTTGTCAGGCTGACCACACCGCAGTCACGGAAGCACCTGGTTTAGACAGCAAATTCATTTTCTCCCCAGAAGCGTTCCTACGGGGTTTACAGGCGTATCAAGTGCAGGGGATGTCAGGCAGCTTCAAGGCAGCATGAATGCAGCCTTCAAAATGGGAAAGCAAGGCGAGTTCCAGCAGGCCCCCTTTTCCATGGGCACACTCAGCATACCCCACTGTGGTTTCTAACAAGTCCAAAGAGACGCAGGTTACCCGGTGTGTCTTTCCCTGAATCAGCTTCTCGAAGTAGAGTGTTCTGCATCAGGCGAACTGCCTCAACCAAGGAACGCCGTAGCTGCTCCCCTGGGCCTGTGGCTATTCAAAAGCCTGCAGTGCCACAGGAAGAACAGGACTGAAAGTGCAGTCAGAACGCAAGCCGACTTCCTCTAGGAGGCACGGTGATTTCAGGCAGGAGGTCCTAGATGGAATGCGAAGCCGAGGGTTACTCTGAGTGCGGCTCAGACTAAGGCAACGCCCAAGACTTCTACGCCGTGTGGGACTGGCCAGAACGGTGTTTGTGAACGTGCCCGAGGGCTGAGGAAATTAAGACGCTTCAAAAGAGAGTGCAGTGCGTTTCCCTATGCTCGGCATGCACAGAGGGGCTCTAAAGGGCTACGGGACTGGATGTTGCTCAGCAGACCCAGGTGCGCCTGGGGGTACTCAGTGTTCCTGCCGGCAACAGGGTGCCCACGCTAGCCTCCTAGGTGTCCAGAGAACCGTGCTGCCGTTAAAGGCACGCAGAGCACAGGCCACCGGCTCATGGAAACTGCTGCACGCCTCCGCTTCTGCACGGCAAATCAGGGCCTTACTTCCAGGCCTGTGTTTCTGCTGGGTGTGCCGTCAGCGACACCGCATGGCAAGATGCTGACTTTCTCCTCGAGCAGAGTGACCCCAGGTACGAGGGCCTCGAAGCATTCAAAGCAGAGTGTTATCACATGGCAGCTCACACAAGGGCCATGACAAAGTCTTCCTGAGCACTTGGCACTCGGCAGCAATGTTTTCCTGAGGCCGGTCGAGGTCTCTGGAAATGTAGCTCTCCTCAAGGAACGTACAGTGTGTTGCCCGTCTCTCGGCACGCACAGAGGGCCTCCAAGGGATCAACAAATGGGACTCCTCGAAGTTTCGCAGCCGGCGCACAGGGCTCTGGAGGTACTCAGTGAACTTGGAGGGGAAATGATGCATACACGAGAGGACTCGGAGTCCTCAGAAGTGGTTCTTCCTTTATAATAAAGCATATGAGCGACTAGGAACTCATGGAAAGAGCTGCATGCCTCCGTATCTACATGGGTACTAAGGGCCTGAACTGGAGGCAAGTTCACACGTTGAGTTTCCTTTTAGTGCTAGAGCTTGTCAGGCTGACCACACCGCAGTCACGGAAGCACCTGGTTTAGACAGCAAATTCATTTTCTCCCCAGAAGCGTTCCTACGGGGTTTACAGGCGTATCAAGTGCAGGGGATGTCAGGCAGCTTCAAGGCAGCATGAATGCAGCCTTCAAAATGGGAAAGCAAGGCTAGTTCCAGCAGGCCCCCTTTTCCATGGGCACACTCAGCATACCCCACTGTGGTTTCTAACAAGTCCAAAGAGACGCAGGTTACCCGGTGTGTCTTTCCCTGAATCAGCTTCTCGAAGTAGAGTGTTCTGCATCAGGCGAACTGCCTCAACCAAGGAACGCCGTAGCTGCTCCCCTGGGCCTGTGGCTATTCAAAAGCCTGCAGTGCCACAGGAAGAACAGGACTGAAAGTGCAGTCAGAACGCAAGCCGACTTCCTCTAGGAGGCACGGTGATTTCAGGCAGGAGGTCCTAGATGGAATGCGAAGCCGAGGGTTACTCTGAGTGCGGCTCAGACTAAGGCAACGCCCAAGACTTCTACGCCGTGTGGGACTGGCCAGAACGGTGTTTGTGAACGTGCCCGAGGGCTGAGGAAATTAAGACGCTTCAAAAGAGAGTGCAGTGCGTTTCCCTATGCTCGGCATGCACAGAGGGGCTCTAAAGGGCTACGGGACTGGATGTTGCTCAGCAGACCCAGGTGCGCCTGGGGGTACTCAGTGTTCCTGCCGGCAACAGGGTGCCCACGCTAGCCTCCTAGGTGTCCAGAGAACCGTGCTGCCGTTAAAGGCACGCAGAGCACAGGCCACCGGCTCATGGAAACTGCTGCACGCCTCCGCTTCTGCACGGCAAATCAGGGCCTTACTTCCAGGCATGTGTTTCTGCTGGGTGTGCCGTCAGCGACACCGCATGGCAAGATGCTGACTTTCTCCTCGAGCAGAGTGACCCCAGGTACGAGGGCCTCGAAGCATTCAAAGCAGAGTGTTATCACATGGCAGCTCACACAAGGGCCATGACAAAGTCTTCCTGAGCACTTGGCACTCGGCAGCAATGTTGTCCTGAGGCCGGTCGAGGTCTCTGGAAATGTAGCTCTCCTCAAGGAACGTACAGTGTGTTGCCCGTCTCTAGGCACGCACAGAGGGCCTCCAAGGGATCAACAAATGGGACTCCTCGAAGTTTCGCAGCCGGCGCACAGGGCTCTGGAGGTACTCAGTGAACTTGGAGGGGAAATGATGCATACACGAGAGGACTCGGAGTCCTCAGAAGTGGTTCTTCCTTTATAATAAAGCATATGAGCGACTAGGAACTCATGGAAAGAGCTGCATGCCTCCGTATCTACATGGGTACTAAGGGCCTGAACTGGAGGCAAGTTCACACGTTGAGTTTCCTTTTAGTGCTAGAGCTTGTCAGGCTGACCACACCGCAGTCACGGAAGCACCTGGTTTAGACAGCAAATTCATTTTCTCCCCAGAAGCGTTCCTACGGGGTTTACAGGCGTATCAAGTGCAGGGGATGTCAGGCAGCTTCAAGGCAGCATGAATGCAGCCTTCAAAATGGGAAAGCAAGGCTAGTTCCAGCAGGCCCCCTTTTCCATGGGCACACTCAGCATACCCCACTGTGGTTTCTAACAAGTCCAAAGAGACGCAGGTTACCCGGTGTGTCTTTCCCTGAATCAGCTTCTCGAAGTAGAGTGTTCTGCATCAGGCGAACTGCCTCAACCAAGGAACGCCGTAGCTGCTCCCCTGGGCCTGTGGCTATTCAAAAGCCTGCAGTGCCACAGGAAGAACAGGACTGAAAGTGCAGTCAGAACGCAAGCCGACTTCCTCTAGGAGGCACGGTGATTTCAGGCAGGAGGTCCTAGATGGAATGCGAAGCCGAGGGTTACTCTGAGTGCGGCTCAGACTAAGGCAACGCCCAAGACTTCTACGCCGTGTGGGACTGGCCAGAACGGTGTTTGTGAACGTGCCCGAGGGCTGAGGAAATTAAGACGCTTCAAAAGAGAGTGCAGTGCGTTTCCCTATGCTCGGCATGCACAGAGGGGCTCTAAAGGGCTACGGGACTGGATGTTGCTCAGCAGACCCAGGTGCGCCTGGGGGTACTCAGTGTTCCTGCCGGCAACAGGGTGCCCACGCTAGCCTCCTAGGTGTCCAGAGAACCGTGCTGCCGTTAAAGGCACGCAGAGCACAGGCCACCGGCTCATGGAAACTGCTGCACGCCTCCGCTTCTGCACGGCAAATCAGGGCCTTACTTCCAGGCCTGTGTTTCTGCTGGGTGTGCCGTCAGCGACACCGCATGGCAAGATGCTGACTTTCTCCTCGAGCAGAGTGACCCCAGGTACGAGGGCCTCGAAGCATTCAAAGCAGAGTGTTATCACATGGCAGCTCACACAAGGGCCATGACAAAGTCTTCCTGAGCACTTGGCACTCGGCAGCAATGTTGTCCTGAGGCCGGTCGAGGTCTCTGGAAATGTAGCTCTCCTCAAGGAACGTACAGTGTGTTGCCCGTCTCTCGGCACGCACAGAGGGCCTCCAAGGGATCAACAAATGGGACTCCTCGAAGTTTCGCAGCCGGCGCACAGGGCTCTGGAGGTACTCAGTGAACTTGGAGGGGAAATGATGCATACACGAGAGGACTCGGAGTCCTCAGAAGTGGTTCTTCCTTTATAATAAAGCATATGAGCGACTAGGAACTCATGGAAAGAGCTGCATGCCTCCGTATCTACATGGGTACTAAGGGCCTGAACTGGAGGCAAGTTCACACGTTGAGTTTCCTTTTAGTGCTAGAGCTTGTCAGGCTGACCACACCGCAGTCACGGAAGCACCTGGTTTAGACAGCAAATTCATTTTCTCCCCAGAAGCGTTCCTACGGGGTTTACAGGCGTATCAAGTGCAGGGGATGTCAGGCAGCTTCAAGGCAGCATGAATGCAGCCTTCAAAATGGGAAAGCAAGGCTAGTTCCAGCAGGCCCCCTTTTCCATGGGCACACTCAGCATACCCCACTGTGGTTTCTAACAAGTCCAAAGAGACGCAGGTTACCCGGTGTGTCTTTCCCTGAATCAGCTTCTCGAAGTAGAGTGTTCTGCATCAGGCGAACTGCCTCAACCAAGGAACGCCGTAGCTGCTCCCCTGGGCCTGTGGCTATTCAAAAGCCTGCAGTGCCACAGGAAGAACAGGACTGAAAGTGCAGTCAGAACGCAAGCCGACTTCCTCTAGGAGGCACGGTGATTTCAGGCAGGAGGTCCTAGATGGAATGCGAAGCCGAGGGTTACTCTGAGTGCGGCTCAGACTAAGGCAACGCCCAAGACTTCTACGCCGTGTGGGACTGGCCAGAACGGTGTTTGTGAACGTGCCCGAGGGCTGAGGAAATTAAGACGCTTCAAAAGAGAGTGCAGTGCGTTTCCCTATGCTCGGCATGCACAGAGGGGCTCTAAAGGGCTACGGGACTGGATGTTGCTCAGCAGACCCAGGTGCGCCTGGGGGTACTCAGTGTTCCTGCCGGCAACAGGGTGCCCACGCTAGCCTCCTAGGTGTCCAGAGAACCGTGCTGCCGTTAAAGGCACGCAGAGCACAGGCCACCGGCTCATGGAAACTGCTGCACGCCTCCGCTTCTGCACGGCAAATCAGGGCCTTACTTCCAGGCCTGTGTTTCTGCTGGGTGTGCCGTCAGCGACACCGCATGGCAAGATGCTGACTTTCTCCTCGAGCAGAGTGACCCCAGGTACGAGGGCCTCGAAGCATTCAAAGCAGAGTGTTATCACATGGCAGCTCACACAAGGGCCATGACAAAGTCTTCCTGAGCACTTGGCACTCGGCAGCAATGTTGTCCTGAGGCCGGTCGAGGTCTCTGGAAATGTAGCTCTCCTCAAGGAACGTACAGTGTGTTGCCCGTCTCTCGGCACGCACAGAGGGCCTCCAAGGGATCAACAAATGGGACTCCTCGAAGTTTCGCAGCCGGCGCACAGGGCTCTGGAGGTACTCAGTGAACTTGGAGGGGAAATGATGCATACACGAGAGGACTCGGAGTCCTCAGAAGTGGTTCTTCCTTTATAATAAAGCATATGAGCGACTAGGAACTCATGGAAAGAGCTGCATGCCTCCGTATCTACATGGGTACTAAGGGCCTGAACTGGAGGCAAGTTCACACGTTGAGTTTCCTTTTAGTGCTAGAGCTTGTCAGGCTGACCACACCGCAGTCACGGAAGCACCTGGTTTAGACAGCAAATTCATTTTCTCCCCAGAAGCGTTCCTACGGGGTTTACAGGCGTATCAAGTGCAGGGGATGTCAGGCAGCTTCAAGGCAGCATGAATGCAGCCTTCAAAATGGGAAAGCAAGGCTAGTTCCAGCAGGCCCCCTTTTCCATGGGCACACTCAGCATACCCCACTGTGGTTTCTAACAAGTCCAAAGAGACGCAGGTTACCCGGTGTGTCTTTCCCTGAATCAGCTTCTCGAAGTAGAGTGTTCTGCATCAGGCGAACTGCCTCAACCAAGGAACGCCGTAGCTGCTCCCCTGGGCCTGTGGCTATTCAAAAGCCTGCAGTGCCACAGGAAGAACAGGACTGAAAGTGCAGTCAGAACGCAAGCCGACTTCCTCTAGGAGGCACGGTGATTTCAGGCAGGAGGTCCTAGATGGAATGCGAAGCCGAGGGTTACTCTGAGTGCGGCTCAGACTAAGGCAACGCCCAAGACTTCTACGCCGTGTGGGACTGGCCAGAACGGTGTTTGTGAACGTGCCCGAGGGCTGAGGAAATTAAGACGCTTCAAAAGAGAGTGCAGTGCGTTTCCCTATGCTCGGCATGCACAGAGGGGCTCTAAAGGGCTACGGGACTGGATGTTGCTCAGCAGACCCAGGTGCGCCTGGGGGTACTCAGTGTTCCTGCCGGCAACAGGGTGCCCACGCTAGCCTCCTAGGTGTCCAGAGAACCGTGCTGCCGTTAAAGGCACGCAGAGCACAGGCCACCGGCTCATGGAAACTGCTGCACGCCTCCGCTTCTGCACGGCAAATCAGGGCCTTACTTCCAGGCATGTGTTTCTGCTGGGTGTGCCGTCAGCGACACCGCATGGCAAGATGCTGACTTTCTCCTCGAGCAGAGTGACCCCAGGTACGAGGGCCTCGAAGCATTCAAAGCAGAGTGTTATCACATGGCAGCTCACACAAGGGCCATGACAAAGTCTTCCTGAGCACTTGGCACTCGGCAGCAATGTTGTCCTGAGGCCGGTCGAGGTCTCTGGAAATGTAGCTCTCCTCAAGGAACGTACAGTGTGTTGCCCGTCTCTAGGCACGCACAGAGGGCCTCCAAGGGATCAACAAATGGGACTCCTCGAAGTTTCGCAGCCGGCGCACAGGGCTCTGGAGGTACTCAGTGAACTTGGAGGGGAAATGATGCATACACGAGAGGACTCGGAGTCCTCAGAAGTGGTTCTTCCTTTATAATAAAGCATATGAGCGACTAGGAACTCATGGAAAGAGCTGCATGCCTCCGTATCTACATGGGTACTAAGGGCCTGAACTGGAGGCAAGTTCACACGTTGAGTTTCCTTTTAGTGCTAGAGCTTGTCAGGCTGACCACACCGCAGTCACGGAAGCACCTGGTTTAGACAGCAAATTCATTTTCTCCCCAGAAGCGTTCCTACAGGGTTTACAGGCGTATCAAGTGCAGGGGATGTCAGGCAGCTTCAAGGCAGCATGAATGCAGCCTTCAAAATGGGAAAGCAAGGCTAGTTCCAGCAGGCCCCCTTTTCCATGGGCACACTCAGCATACCCCACTGTGGTTTCTAACAAGTCCAAAGAGACGCAGGTTACCCGGTGTGTCTTTCCCTGAATCAGCTTCTCGAAGTAGAGTGTTCTGCATCAGGCGAACTGCCTCAACCAAGGAACGCCATAGCTGCTCCCCTGGGCCTGTGGCTATTCAAAAGCCTGCAGTGCCACAGGAAGAACAGGACTGAAAGTGCAGTCAGAACGCAAGCCGACTTCCTCTAGGAGGCACGGTGATTTCAGGCAGGAGGTCCTAGATGGAATGCGAAGCCGAGGGTTACTCTGAGTGCGGCTCAGACTAAGGCAACGCCCAAGACTTCTACGCCGTGTGGGACTGGCCAGAACGGTGTTTGTGAACGTGCCCGAGGGCTGAGGAAATTAAGACGCTTCAAAAGAGAGTGCAGTGCGTTTCCCTATGCTCGGCATGCACAGAGGGGCTCTAAAGGGCTACGGGACTGGATGTTGCTCAGCAGAGCCAGGTGCGCCTGGGGGTACTCAGTGTTCCTGCCGGCAACAGGGTGCCCACGCTAGCCTCCTAGGTGTCCAGAGAACCGTGCTGCCGTTAAAGGCACGCAGAGCACAGGCCACCGGCTCATGGAAACTGCTGCACGCCTCCGCTTCTGCACGGCAAATCAGGGCCTTACTTCCAGGCCTGTGTTTCTGCTGGGTGTGCCGTCAGCGACACCGCATGTCAAGATGCTGACTTTCTCCTCGAGCAGAGTGACCCCAGGTACGAGGGCCTCGAAGCATTCAAAGCAGAGTGTTATCACATGGCAGCTCACACAAGGGCCATGACAAAGTCTTCCTGAGCACTTGGCACTCGGCAGCAATGTTTTCCTGAGGCCGGTCGAGGTCTCTGGAAATGTAGCTCTCCTCAAGGAACGTACAGTGTGTTGCCCGTCTCTCGGCACGCACAGAGGGCCTCCAAGGGATCAACAAATGGGACTCCTCGAAGTTTCGCAGCCGGCGCACAGGGCTCTGGAGGTACTCAGTGAACTTGGAGGGGAAATGATGCATACACGAGAGGACTCGGAGTCCTCAGAAGTGGTTCTTCCTTTATAATAAAGCATATGAGCGACTAGGAACTCATGGAAAGAGCTGCATGCCTCCGTATCTACATGGGTACTAAGGGCCTGAACTGGAGGCAAGTTCACACGTTGAGTTTCCTTTTAGTGCTAGAGCTTGTCAGGCTGACCACACCGCAGTCACGGAAGCACCTGGTTTAGACAGCAAATTCATTTTCTCCCCAGAAGCGTTCCTACAGGGTTTACAGGCGTATCAAGTGCAGGGGATGTCAGGCAGCTTCAAGGCAGCATGAATGCAGCCTTCAAAATGGGAAAGCAAGGCTAGTTCCAGCAGGCCCCCTTTTCCATGGGCACACTCAGCATACCCCACTGTGGTTTCTAACAAGTCCAAAGAGACGCAGGTTACCCGGTGTGTCTTTCCCTGAATCAGCTTCTCGAAGTAGAGTGTTCTGCATCAGGCGAACTGCCTCAACCAAGGAACGCCGTAGCTGCTCCCCTGGGCCTGTGGCTATTCAAAAGCCTGCAGTGCCACAGGAAGAACAGGACTGAAAGTGCAGTCAGAACGCAAGCCGACTTCCTCTAGGAGGCACGGTGATTTCAGGCAGGAGGTCCTAGATGGAATGCGAAGCCGAGGGTTACTCTGAGTGCGGCTCAGACTAAGGCAACGCCCAAGACTTCTACGCCGTGTGGGACTGGCCAGAACGGTGTTTGTGAACGTGCCCGAGGGCTGAGGAAATTAAGACGCTTCAAAAGAGAGTGCAGTGCGTTTCCCTATGCTCGGCATGCACAGAGGGGCTCTAAAGGGCTACGGGACTGGATGTTGCTCAGCAGACCCAGGTGCGCCTGGGGGTACTCAGTGTTCCTGCCGGCAACAGGGTGCCCACGCTAGCCTCCTAGGTGTCCAGAGAACCGTGCTGCCGTTAAAGGCACGCAGAGCACAGGCCACCGGCTCATGGAAACTGCTGCACGCCTCCGCTTCTGCACGGCAAATCAGGGCCTTACTTCCAGGCCTGTGTTTCTGCTGGGTGTGCCGTCAGCGACACCGCATGGCAAGATGCTGACTTTCTCCTCGAGCAGAGTGACCCCAGGTACGAGGGCCTCGAAGCATTCAAAGCAGAGTGTTATCACATGGCAGCTCACACAAGGGCCATGACAAAGTCTTCCTGAGCACTTGGCACTCGGCAGCAATGTTGTCCTGAGGCCGGTCGAGGTCTCTGGAAATGTAGCTCTCCTCAAGGAACGTACAGTGTGTTGCCCGTCTCTCGGCACGCACAGAGGGCCTCCAAGGGATCAACAAATGGGACTCCTCGAAGTTTCGCAGCCGGCGCACAGGGCTCTGGAGGTACTCAGTGAACTTGGAGGGGAAATGATGCATACACGAGAGGACTCGGAGTCCTCAGAAGTGGTTCTTCCTTTATAATAAAGCATATGAGCGACTAGGAACTCATGGAAAGAGCTGCATGCCTCCGTATCTACATGGGTACTAAGGGCCTGAACTGGAGGCAAGTTCACACGTTGAGTTTCCTTTTAGTGCTAGAGCTTGTCAGGCTGACCACACCGCAGTCACGGAAGCACCTGGTTTAGACAGCAAATTCATTTTCTCCCCAGAAGCGTTCCTACGGGGTTTACAGGCGTATCAAGTGCAGGGGATGTCAGGCAGCTTCAAGGCAGCATGAATGCAGCCTTCAAAATGGGAAAGCAAGGCGAGTTCCAGCAGGCCCCCTTTTCCATGGGCACACTCAGCATACCCCACTGTGGTTTCTAACAAGTCCAAAGAGACGCAGGTTACCCGGTGTGTCTTTCCCTGAATCAGCTTCTCGAAGTAGAGTGTTCTGCATCAGGCGAACTGCCTCAACCAAGGAACGCCGTAGCTGCTCCCCTGGGCCTGTGGCTATTCAAAAGCCTGCAGTGCCACAGGAAGAACAGGACTGAAAGTGCAGTCAGAACGCAAGCCGACTTCCTCTAGGAGGCACGGTGATTTCAGGCAGGAGGTCCTAGATGGAATGCGAAGCCGAGGGTTACTCTGAGTGCGGCTCAGACTAAGGCAACGCCCAAGACTTCTACGCCGTGTGGGACTGGCCAGAACGGTGTTTGTGAACGTGCCCGAGGGCTGAGGAAATTAAGACGCTTCAAAAGAGAGTGCAGTGCGTTTCCCTATGCTCGGCATGCACAGAGGGGCTCTAAAGGGCTACGGGACTGGATGTTGCTCAGCAGACCCAGGTGCGCCTGGGGGTACTCAGTGTTCCTGCCGGCAACAGGGTGCCCACGCTAGCCTCCTAGGTGTCCAGAGAACCGTGCTGCCGTTAAAGGCACGCAGAGCACAGGCCACCGGCTCATGGAAACTGCTGCACGCCTCCGCTTCTGCACGGCAAATCAGGGCCTTACTTCCAGGCATGTGTTTCTGCTGGGTGTGCCGTCAGCGACACCGCATGGCAAGATGCTGACTTTCTCCTCGAGCAGAGTGACCCCAGGTACGAGGGCCTCGAAGCATTCAAAGCAGAGTGTTATCACATGGCAGCTCACACAAGGGCCATGACAAAGTCTTCCTGAGCACTTGGCACTCGGCAGCAATGTTTTCCTGAGGCCGGTCGAGGTCTCTGGAAATGTAGCTCTCCTCAAGGAACGTACAGTGTGTTGCCCGTCTCTCGGCACGCACAGAGGGCCTCCAAGGGATCAACAAATGGGACTCCTCGAAGTTTCGCAGCCGGCGCACAGGGCTCTGGAGGTACTCAGTGAACTTGGAGGGGAAATGATGCATACACGAGAGGACTCGGAGTCCTCAGAAGTGGTTCTTCCTTTATAATAAAGCATATGAGCGACTAGGAACTCATGGAAAGAGCTGCATGCCTCCGTATCTACATGGGTACTAAGGGCCTGAACTGGAGGCAAGTTCACACGTTGAGTTTCCTTTTAGTGCTAGAGCTTGTCAGGCTGACCACACCGCAGTCACGGAAGCACCTGGTTTAGACAGCAAATTCATTTTCTCCCCAGAAGCGTTCCTACGGGGTTTACAGGCGTATCAAGTGCAGGGGATGTCAGGCAGCTTCAAGGCAGCATGAATGCAGCCTTCAAAATGGGAAAGCAAGGCTAGTTCCAGCAGGCCCCCTTTTCCATGGGCACACTCAGCATACCCCACTGTGGTTTCTAACAAGTCCAAAGAGACGCAGGTTACCCGGTGTGTCT
This sequence comes from Orcinus orca, assembly GCF_937001465.1. Taxonomy (NCBI): domain Eukaryota; kingdom Metazoa; phylum Chordata; class Mammalia; order Artiodactyla; family Delphinidae; genus Orcinus; species Orcinus orca. Next base: position 59,628,656 of record NC_064577.1, on the reverse strand, counting down.
TTCCCTGAATCAGCTTCTCGAAGTAGAGTGTTCTGCATCAGGCGAACTGCCTCAACCAAGGAACGCCGTAGCTGCTCCCCTGGGCCTGTGGCTATTCAAAAGCCTGCAGTGCCACAGGAAGAACAGGACTGAAAGTGCAGTCAGAACGCAAGCCGACTTCCTCTAGGAGGCACGGTGATTTCAGGCAGGAGGTCCTAGATGGAATGCGAAGCCGAGGGTTACTCTGAGTGCGGCTCAGACTAAGGCAACGCCCAAGACTTCTACGCCGTGTGGGACTGGCCAGAACGGTGTTTGTGAACGTGCCCGAGGGCTGAGGAAATTAAGACGCTTCAAAAGAGAGTGCAGTGCGTTTCCCTATGCTCGGCATGCACAGAGGGGCTCTAAAGGGCTACGGGACTGGATGTTGCTCAGCAGAGCCAGGTGCGCCTGGGGGTACTCAGTGTTCCTGCCGGCAACAGGGTGCCCACGCTAGCCTCCTAGGTGTCCAGAGAACCGTGCTGCCGTTAAAGGCACGCAGAGCACAGGCCACCGGCTCATGGAAACTGCTGCACGCCTCCGCTTCTGCACGGCAAATCAGGGCCTTACTTCCAGGCCTGTGTTTCTGCTGGGTGTGCCGTCAGCGACACCGCATGGCAAGATGCTGACTTTCTCCTCGAGCAGAGTGACCCCAGGTACGAGGGCCTCGAAGCATTCAAAGCAGAGTGTTATCACATGGCAGCTCACACAAGGGCCATGACAAAGTCTTCCTGAGCACTTGGCACTCGGCAGCAATGTTGTCCTGAGGCCGGTCGAGGTCTCTGGAAATGTAGCTCTCCTCAAGGAACGTACAGTGTGTTGCCCGTCTCTCGGCACGCACAGAGGGCCTCCAAGGGATCAACAAATGGGACTCCTCGAAGTTTCGCAGCCGGCGCACAGGGCTCTGGAGGTACTCAGTGAACTTGGAGGGGAAATGATGCATACACGAGAGGACTCGGAGTCCTCAGAAGTGGTTCTTCCTTTATAATAAAGCATATGAGCGACTAGGAACTCATGGAAAGAGCTGCATGCCTCCGTATCTACATGGGTACTAAGGGCCTGAACTGGAGGCAAGTTCACACGTTGAGTTTCCTTTTAGTGCTAGAGCTTGTCAGGCTGACCACACCGCAGTCACGGAAGCACCTGGTTTAGACAGCAAATTCATTTTCTCCCCAGAAGCGTTCCTACAGGGTTTACAGGCGTATCAAGTGCAGGGGATGTCAGGCAGCTTCAAGGCAGCATGAATGCAGCCTTCAAAATGGGAAAGCAAGGCGAGTTCCAGCAGGCCCCCTTTTCCATGGGCACACTCAGCATACCCCACTGTGGTTTCTAACAAGTCCAAAGAGACGCAGGTTACCCGGTGTGTCTTTCCCTGAATCAGCTTCTCGAAGTAGAGTGTTCTGCATCAGGCGAACTGCCTCAACCAAGGAACGCCGTAGCTGCTCCCCTGGGCCTGTGGCTATTCAAAAGCCTGCAGTGCCACAGGAAGAACAGGACTGAAAGTGCAGTCAGAACGCAAGCCGACTTCCTCTAGGAGGCACGGTGATTTCAGGCAGGAGGTCCTAGATGGAATGCGAAGCCGAGGGTTACTCTGAGTGCGGCTCAGACTAAGGCAACGCCCAAGACTTCTACGCCGTGTGGGACTGGCCAGAACGGTGTTTGTGAACGTGCCCGAGGGCTGAGGAAATTAAGACGCTTCAAAAGAGAGTGCAGTGCGTTTCCCTATGCTCGGCATGCACAGAGGGGCTCTAAAGGGCTACGGGACTGGATGTTGCTCAGCAGACCCAGGTGCGCCTGGGGGTACTCAGTGTTCCTGCCGGCAACAGGGTGCCCACGCTAGCCTCCTAGGTGTCCAGAGAACCGTGCTGCCGTTAAAGGCACGCAGAGCACAGGCCACCGGCTCATGGAAACTGCTGCACGCCTCCGCTTCTGCACGGCAAATCAGGGCCTTACTTCCAGGCATGTGTTTCTGCTGGGTGTGCCGTCAGCGACACCGCATGGCAAGATGCTGACTTTCTCCTCGAGCAGAGTGACCCCAGGTACGAGGGCCTCGAAGCATTCAAAGCAGAGTGTTATCACATGGCAGCTCACACAAGGGCCATGACAAAGTCTTCCTGAGCACTTGGCACTCGGCAGCAATGTTGTCCTGAGGCCGGTCGAGGTCTCTGGAAATGTAGCTCTCCTCAAGGAACGTACAGTGTGTTGCCCGTCTCTAGGCACGCACAGAGGGCCTCCAAGGGATCAACAAATGGGACTCCTCGAAGTTTCGCAGCCGGCGCACAGGGCTCTGGAGGTACTCAGTGAACTTGGAGGGGAAATGATGCATACACGAGAGGACTCGGAGTCCTCAGAAGTGGTTCTTCCTTTATAATAAAGCATATGAGCGACTAGGAACTCATGGAAAGAGCTGCATGCCTCCGTATCTACATGGGTACTAAGGGCCTGAACTGGAGGCAAGTTCACACGTTGAGTTTCCTTTTAGTGCTAGAGCTTGTCAGGCTGACCACACCGCAGTCACGGAAGCACCTGGTTTAGACAGCAAATTCATTTTCTCCCCAGAAGCGTTCCTACGGGGTTTACAGGCGTATCAAGTGCAGGGGATGTCAGGCAGCTTCAAGGCAGCATGAATGCAGCCTTCAAAATGGGAAAGCAAGGCTAGTTCCAGCAGGCCCCCTTTTCCATGGGCACACTCAGCATACCCCACTGTGGTTTCTAACAAGTCCAAAGAGACGCAGGTTACCCGGTGTGTCTTTCCCTGAATCAGCTTCTCGAAGTAGAGTGTTGTGCATCAGGCGAACTGCCTCAACCAAGGAACGCCGTAGCTGCTCCCCTGGGCCTGTGGCTATTCAAAAGCCTGCAGTGCCACAGGAAGAACAGGACTGAAAGTGCAGTCAGAACGCAAGCCGACTTCCTCTAGGAGGCACGGTGATTTCAGGCAGGAGGTCCTAGATGGAATGCGAAGCCGAGGGTTACTCTGAGTGCGGCTCAGACTAAGGCAACGCCCAAGACTTCTACGCCGTGTGGGACTGGCCAGAACGGTGTTTGTGAACGTGCCCGAGGGCTGAGGAAATTAAGACGCTTCAAAAGAGAGTGCAGTGCGTTTCCCTATGCTCGGCATGCACAGAGGGGCTCTAAAGGGCTACGGGACTGGATGTTGCTCAGCAGAGCCAGGTGCGCCTGGGGGTACTCAGTGTTCCTGCCGGCAACAGGGTGCCCACGCTAGCCTCCTAGGTGTCCAGAGAACCGTGCTGCCGTTAAAGGCACGCAGAGCACAGGCCACCGGCTCATGGAAACTGCTGCACGCCTCCGCTTCTGCACGGCAAATCAGGGCCTTACTTCCAGGCCTGTGTTTCTGCTGGGTGTGCCGTCAGCGACACCGCATGGCAAGATGCTGACTTTCTCCTCGAGCAGAGTGACCCCAGGTACGAGGGCCTCGAAGCATACAAAGCAGAGTGTTATCACATGGCAGCTCACACAAGGGCCATGACAAAGTCTTCCTGAGCACTTGGCACTCGGCAGCAATGTTGTCCTGAGGCCGGTCGAGGTCTCTGGAAATGTAGCTCTCCTCAAGGAACGTACAGTGTGTTGCCCGTCTCTCGGCACGCACAGAGGGCCTCCAAGGGATCAACAAATGGGACTCCTCGAAGTTTCGCAGCCGGCGCACAGGGCTCTGGAGGTACTCAGTGAACTTGGAGGGGAAATGATGCATACACGAGAGGACTCGGAGTCCTCAGAAGTGGTTCTTCCTTTATAATAAAGCATATGAGCGACTAGGAACTCATGGAAAGAGCTGCATGCCTCCGTATCTACATGGGTACTAAGGGCCTGAACTGGAGGCAAGTTCACACGTTGAGTTTCCTTTTAGTGCTAGAGCTTGTCAGGCTGACCACACCGCAGTCACGGAAGCACCTGGTTTAGACAGCAAATTCATTTTCTCCCCAGAAGCGTTCCTACAGGGTTTACAGGCGTATCAAGTGCAGGGGATGTCAGGCAGCTTCAAGGCAGCATGAATGCAGCCTTCAAAATGGGAAAGCAAGGCGAGTTCCAGCAGGCCCCCTTTTCCATGGGCACACTCAGCATACCCCACTGTGGTTTCTAACAAGTCCAAAGAGACGCAGGTTACCCGGTGTGTCTTTCCCTGAATCAGCTTCTCGAAGTAGAGTGTTCTGCATCAGGCGAACTGCCTCAACCAAGGAACGCCGTAGCTGCTCCCCTGGGCCTGTGGCTATTCAAAAGCCTGCAGTGCCACAGGAAGAACAGGACTGAAAGTGCAGTCAGAACGCAAGCCGACTTCCTCTAGGAGGCACGGTGATTTCAGGCAGGAGGTCCTAGATGGAATGCGAAGCCGAGGGTTACTCTGAGTGCGGCTCAGACTAAGGCAACGCCCAAGACTTCTACGCCGTGTGGGACTGGCCAGAACGGTGTTTGTGAACGTGCCCGAGGGCTGAGGAAATTAAGACGCTTCAAAAGAGAGTGCAGTGCGTTTCCCTATGCTCGGCATGCACAGAGGGGCTCTAAAGGGCTACGGGACTGGATGTTGCTCAGCAGAGCCAGGTGCGCCTGGGGGTACTCAGTGTTCCTGCCGGCAACAGGGTGCCCACGCTAGCCTCCTAGGTGTCCAGAGAACCGTGCTGCCGTTAAAGGCACGCAGAGCACAGGCCACCGGCTCATGGAAACTGCTGCACGCCTCCGCTTCTGCACGGCAAATCAGGGCCTTACTTCCAGGCCTGTGTTTCTGCTGGGTGTGCCGTCAGCGACACCGCATGGCAAGATGCTGACTTTCTCCTCGAGCAGAGTGACCCCAGGTACGAGGGCCTCGAAGCATTCAAAGCAGAGTGTTATCACATGGCAGCTCACACAAGGGCCATGACAAAGTCTTCCTGAGCACTTGGCACTCGGCAGCAATGTTGTCCTGAGGCCGGTCGAGGTCTCTGGAAATGTAGCTCTCCTCAAGGAACGTACAGTGTGTTGCCCGTCTCTAGGCACGCACAGAGGGCCTCCAAGGGATCAACAAATGGGACTCCTCGAAGTTTCGCAGCCGGCGCACAGGGCTCTGGAGGTACTCAGTGAACTTGGAGGGGAAATGATGCATACACGAGAGGACTCGGAGTCCTCAGAAGTGGTTCTTCCTTTATAATAAAGCATATGAGCGACTAGGAACTCATGGAAAGAGCTGCATGCCTCCGTATCTACATGGGTACTAAGGGCCTGAACTGGAGGCAAGTTCACACGTTGAGTTTCCTTTTAGTGCTAGAGCTTGTCAGGCTGACCACACCGCAGTCACGGAAGCACCTGGTTTAGACAGCAAATTCATTTTCTCCCCAGAAGCGTTCCTACGGGGTTTACAGGCGTATCAAGTGCAGGGGATGTCAGGCAGCTTCAAGGCAGCATGAATGCAGCCTTCAAAATGGGAAAGCAAGGCTAGTTCCAGCAGGCCCCCTTTTCCATGGGCACACTCAGCATACCCCACTGTGGTTTCTAACAAGTCCAAAGAGACGCAGGTTACCCGGTGTGTCTTTCCCTGAATCAGCTTCTCGAAGTAGAGTGTTGTGCATCAGGCGAACTGCCTCAACCAAGGAACGCCGTAGCTGCTCCCCTGGGCCTGTGGCTATTCAAAAGCCTGCAGTGCCACAGGAAGAACAGGACTGAAAGTGCAGTCAGAACGCAAGCCGACTTCCTCTAGGAGGCACGGTGATTTCAGGCAGGAGGTCCTAGATGGAATGCGAAGCCGAGGGTTACTCTGAGTGCGGCTCAGACTAAGGCAACGCCCAAGACTTCTACGCCGTGTGGGACTGGCCAGAACGGTGTTTGTGAACGTGCCCGAGGGCTGAGGAAATTAAGACGCTTCAAAAGAGAGTGCAGTGCGTTTCCCTATGCTCGGCATGCACAGAGGGGCTCTAAAGGGCTACGGGACTGGATGTTGCTCAGCAGAGCCAGGTGCGCCTGGGGGTACTCAGTGTTCCTGCCGGCAACAGGGTGCCCACGCTAGCCTCCTAGGTGTCCAGAGAACCGTGCTGCCGTTAAAGGCACGCAGAGCACAGGCCACCGGCTCATGGAAACTGCTGCACGCCTCCGCTTCTGCACGGCAAATCAGGGCCTTACTTCCAGGCCTGTGTTTCTGCTGGGTGTGCCGTCAGCGACACCGCATGGCAAGATGCTGACTTTCTCCTCGAGCAGAGTGACCCCAGGTACGAGGGCCTCGAAGCATTCAAAGCAGAGTGTTATCACATGGCAGCTCACACAAGGGCCATGACAAAGTCTTCCTGAGCACTTGGCACTCGGCAGCAATGTTGTCCTGAGGCCGGTCGAGGTCTCTGGAAATGTAGCTCTCCTCAAGGAACGTACAGTGTGTTGCCCGTCTCTCGGCACGCACAGAGGGCCTCCAAGGGATCAACAAATGGGACTCCTCGAAGTTTCGCAGCCGGCGCACAGGGCTCTGGAGGTACTCAGTGAACTTGGAGGGGAAATGATGCATACACGAGAGGACTCGGAGTCCTCAGAAGTGGTTCTTCCTTTATAATAAAGCATATGAGCGACTAGGAACTCATGGAAAGAGCTGCATGCCTCCGTATCTACATGGGTACTAAGGGCCTGAACTGGAGGCAAGTTCACACGTTGAGTTTCCTTTTAGTGCTAGAGCTTGTCAGGCTGACCACACCGCAGTCACGGAAGCACCTGGTTTAGACAGCAAATTCATTTTCTCCCCAGAAGCGTTCCTACGGGGTTTACAGGCGTATCAAGTGCAGGGGATGTCAGGCAGCTTCAAGGCAGCATGAATGCAGCCTTCAAAATGGGAAAGCAAGGCTAGTTCCAGCAGGCCCCCTTTTCCATGGGCACACTCAGCATACCCCACGGTGGTTTCTAACAAGTCCAAAGAGACGCAGGTTACCCGGTGTGTCTTTCCCTGAATCAGCTTCTCGAAGTAGAGTGTTCTGCATCAGGCGAACTGCCTCAACCAAGGAACGCCGTAGCTGCTCCCCTGGGCCTGTGGCTATTCAAAAGCCTGCAGTGCCACAGGAAGAACAGGACTGAAAGTGCAGTCAGAACGCAAGCCGACTTCCTCTAGGAGGCACGGTGATTTCAGGCAGGAGGTCCTAGATGGAATGCGAAGCCGAGGGTTACTCTGAGTGCGGCTCAGACTAAGGCAACGCCCAAGACTTCTACGCCGTGTGGGACTGGCCAGAACGGTGTTTGTGAACGTGCCCGAGGGCTGAGGAAATTAAGACGCTTCAAAAGAGAGTGCAGTGCGTTTCCCTATGCTCGGCATGCACAGAGGGGCTCTAAAGGGCTACGGGACTGGATGTTGCTCAGCAGAGCCAGGTGCGCCTGGGGGTACTCAGTGTTCCTGCCGGCAACAGGGTGCCCACGCTAGCCTCCTAGGTGTCCAGAGAACCGTGCTGCCGTTAAAGGCACGCAGAGCACAGGCCACCGGCTCATGGAAACTGCTGCACGCCTCCGCTTCTGCACGGCAAATCAGGGCCTTACTTCCAGGCATGTGTTTCTGCTGGGTGTGCCGTCAGCGACACCGCATGGCAAGATGCTGACTTTCTCCTCGAGCAGAGTGACCCCAGGTACGAGGGCCTCGAAGCATTCAAAGCAGAGTGTTATCACATGGCAGCTCACACAAGGGCCATGACAAAGTCTTCCTGAGCACTTGGCACTCGGCAGCAATGTTGTCCTGAGGCCGGTCGAGGTCTCTGGAAATGTAGCTCTCCTCAAGGAACGTACAGTGTGTTGCCCGTCTCTAGGCACGCACAGAGGGCCTCCAAGGGATCAACAAATGGGACTCCTCGAAGTTTCGCAGCCGGCGCACAGGGCTCTGGAGGTACTCAGTGAACTTGGAGGGGAAATGATGCATACACGAGAGGACTCGGAGTCCTCAGAAGTGGTTCTTCCTTTATAATAAAGCATATGAGCGACTAGGAACTCATGGAAAGAGCTGCATGCCTCCGTATCTACATGGGTACTAAGGGCCTGAACTGGAGGCAAGTTCACACGTTGAGTTTCCTTTTAGTGCTAGAGCTTGTCAGGCTGACCACACCGCAGTCACGGAAGCACCTGGTTTAGACAGCAAATTCATTTTCTCCCCAGAAGCGTTCCTACGGGGTTTACAGGCGTATCAAGTGCAGGGGATGTCAGGCAGCTTCAAGGCAGCATGAATGCAGCCTTCAAAATGGGAAAGCAAGGCGAGTTCCAGCAGGCCCCCTTTTCCATGGGCACACTCAGCATACCCCACTGTGGTTTCTAACAAGTCCAAAGAGACGCAGGTTACCCGGTGTGTCTTTCCCTGAATCAGCTTCTCGAAGTAGAGTGTTCTGCATCAGGCGAACTGCCTCAACCAAGGAACGCCGTAGCTGCTCCCCTGGGCCTGTGGCTATTCAAAAGCCTGCAGTGCCACAGGAAGAACAGGACTGAAAGTGCAGTCAGAACGCAAGCCGACTTCCTCTAGGAGGCACGGTGATTTCAGGCAGGAGGTCCTAGATGGAATGCGAAGCCGAGGGTTACTCTGAGTGCGGCTCAGACTAAGGCAACGCCCAAGACTTCTACGCCGTGTGGGACTGGCCAGAAAGGTGTTTGTGAACGTGCCCGAGGGCTGAGGAAATTAAGACGCTTCAAAAGAGAGTGCAGTGCGTTTCCCTATGCTCGGCATGCACAGAGGGGCTCTAAAGGGCTACGGGACTGGATGTTGCTCAGCAGAGCCAGGTGCGCCTGGGGGTACTCAGTGTTCCTGCCGGCAACAGGGTGCCCACGCTAGCCTCCTAGGTGTCCAGAGAACCGTGCTGCCGTTAAAGGCACGCAGAGCACAGGCCACCGGCTCATGGAAACTGCTGCACGCCTCCGCTTCTGCACGGCAAATCAGGGCCTTACTTCCAGGCCTGTGTTTCTGCTGGGTGTGCCGTCAGCGACACCGCATGGCAAGATGCTGACTTTCTCCTCGAGCAGAGTGACCCCAGGTACGAGGGCCTCGAAGCATTCAAAGCAGAGTGTTATCACATGGCAGCTCACACAAGGGCCATGACAAAGTCTTCCTGAGCACTTGGCACTCGGCAGCAATGTTGTCCTGAGGCCGGTCGAGGTCTCTGGAAATGTAGCTCTCCTCAAGGAACGTACAGTGTGTTGCCCGTCTCTAGGCACGCACAGAGGGCCTCCAAGGGATCAACAAATGGGACTCCTCGAAGTTTCGCAGCCGGCGCACAGGGCTCTGGAGGTACTCAGTGAACTTGGAGGGGAAATGATGCATACACGAGAGGACTCGGAGTCCTCAGAAGTGGTTCTTCCTTTATAATAAAGCATATGAGCGACTAGGAACTCATGGAAAGAGCTGCATGCCTCCGTATCTACATGGGTACTAAGGGCCTGAACTGGAGGCAAGTTCACACGTTGAGTTTCCTTTTAGTGCTAGAGCTTGTCAGGCTGACCACACCGCAGTCACGGAAGCACCTGGTTTAGACAGCAAATTCATTTTCTCCCCAGAAGCGTTCCTACGGGGTTTACAGGCGTATCAAGTGCAGGGGATGTCAGGCAGCTTCAAGGCAGCATGAATGCAGCCTTCAAAATGGGAAAGCAAGGCTAGTTCCAGCAGGCCCCCTTTTCCATGGGCACACTCAGCATACCCCACTGTGGTTTCTAACAAGTCCAAAGAGACGCAGGTTACCCGGTGTGTCTTTCCCTGAATCAGCTTCTCGAAGTAGAGTGTTCTGCATCAGGCGAACTGCCTCAACCAAGGAACGCCGTAGCTGCTCCCCTGGGCCTGTGGCTATTCAAAAGCCTGCAGTGCCACAGGAAGAACAGGACTGAAAGTGCAGTCAGAACGCAAGCCGACTTCCTCTAGGAGGCACGGTGATTTCAGGCAGGAGGTCCTAGATGGAATGCGAAGCCGAGGGTTACTCTGAGTGCGGCTCAGACTAAGGCAACGCCCAAGACTTCTACGCCGTGTGGGACTGGCCAGAACGGTGTTTGTGAACGTGCCCGAGGGCTGAGGAAATTAAGACGCTTCAAAAGAGAGTGCAGTGCGTTTCCCTATGCTCGGCATGCACAGAGGGGCTCTAAAGGGCTACGGGACTGGATGTTGCTCAGCAGACCCAGGTGCGCCTGGGGGTACTCAGTGTTCCTGCCGGCAACAGGGTGCCCACGCTAGCCTCCTAGGTGTCCAGAGAACCGTGCTGCCGTTAAAGGCACGCAGAGCACAGGCCACCGGCTCATGGAAACTGCTGCACGCCTCCGCTTCTGCACGGCAAATCAGGGCCTTACTTCCAGGCCTGTGTTTCTGCTGGGTGTGCCGTCAGCGACACCGCATGGCAAGATGCTGACTTTCTCCTCGAGTAGAGTGACCCCAGGTACGAGGGCCTCGAAGCATTCAAAGCAGAGTGTTATCACATGGCAGCTCACACAAGGGCCATGACAAAGTCTTCCTGAGCACTTGGCACTCGGCAGCAATGTTGTCCTGAGGCCGGTCGAGGTCTCTGGAAATGTAGCTCTCCTCAAGGAACGTACAGTGTGTTGCCCGTCTCTAGGCACGCACAGAGGGCCTCCAAGGGATCAACAAATGGGACTCCTCGAAGTTTCGCAGCCGGCGCACAGGGCTCTGGAGGTACTCAGTGAACTTGGAGGGGAAATGATGCATACACGAGAGGACTCGGAGTCCTCAGAAGTGGTTCTTCCTTTATAATAAAGCATATGAGCGACTAGGAACTCATGGAAAGAGCTGCATGCCTCCGTATCTACATGGGTACTAAGGGCCTGAACTGGAGGCAAGTTCACACGTTGAGTTTCCTTTTAGTGCTAGAGCTTGTCAGGCTGACCACACCGCAGTCACGGAAGCACCTGGTTTAGACAGCAAATTCATTTTCTCCCCAGAAGCGTTCCTACGGGGTTTACAGGCGTATCAAGTGCAGGGGATGTCAGGCAGCTTCAAGGCAGCATGAATGCAGCCTTCAAAATGGGAAAGCAAGGCTAGTTCCAGCAGGCCCCCTTTTCCATGGGCACACTCAGCATACCCCACGGTGGTTTCTAACAAGTCCAAAGAGACGCAGGTTACCCGGTGTGTCTTTCCCTGAATAAGCTTCTCGAAGTAGAGTGTTCTGCATCAGGCGAACTGCCTCAACCAAGGAACGCCGTAGCTGCTCCCCTGGGCCTGTGGCTATTCAAAAGCCTGCAGTGCCACAGGAAGAACAGGACTGAAAGTGCAGTCAGAACGCAAGCCGACTTCCTCTAGGAGGCACGGTGATTTCAGGCAGGAGGTCCTAGATGGAATGCGAAGCCGAGGGTTACTCTGAGTGCGGCTCAGACTAAGGCAACGCCCAAGACTTCTACGCCGTGTGGGACTGGCCAGAACGGTGTTTGTGAACGTGCCCGAGGGCTGAGGAAATTAAGACGCTTCAAAAGAGAGTGCAGTGCGTTTCCCTATGCTCGGCATGCACAGAGGGGCTCTAAAGGGCTACGGGACTGGATGTTGCTCAGCAGACCCAGGTGCGCCTGGGGGTACTCAGTGTTCCTGCCGGCAACAGGGTGCCCACGCTAGCCTCCTAGGTGTCCAGAGAACCGTGCTGCCGTTAAAGGCACGCAGAGCACAGGCCACCGGCTCATGGAAACTGCTGCACGCCTCCGCTTCTGCACGGCAAATCAGGGCCTTACTTCCAGGCATGTGTTTCTGCTGGGTGTGCCGTCAGCGACACCGCATGGCAAGATGCTGACTTTCTCCTCGAGCAGAGTGACCCCAGGTACGAGGGCCTCGAAGCATTCAAAGCAGAGTGTTATCACATGGCAGCTCACACAAGGGCCATGACAAAGTCTTCCTGAGCACTTGGCACTCGGCAGCAATGTTGTCCTGAGGCCGGTCGAGGTCTCTGGAAATGTAGCTCTCCTCAAGGAACGTACAGTGTGTTGCCCGTCTCTAGGCACGCACAGAGGGCCTCCAAGGGATCAACAAATGGGACTCCTCGAAGTTTCGCAGCCGGCGCACAGGGCTCTGGAGGTACTCAGTGAACTTGGAGGGGAAATGATGCATACACGAGAGGACTCGGAGTCCTCAGAAGTGGTTCTTCCTTTATAATAAAGCATATGAGCGACTAGGAACTCATGGAAAGAGCTGCATGCCTCCGTATCTACATGGGTACTAAGGGCCTGAACTGGAGGCAAGTTCACACGTTGAGTTTCCTTTTAGTGCTAGAGCTTGTCAGGCTGACCACACCGCAGTCACGGAAGCACCTGGTTTAGACAGCAAATTCATTTTCTCCCCAGAAGCGTTCCTACGGGGTTTACAGGCGTATCAAGTGCAGGGGATGTCAGGCAGCTTCAAGGCAGCATGAATGCAGCCTTCAAAATGGGAAAGCAAGGCTAGTTCCAGCAGGCCCCCTTTTCCATGGGCACACTCAGCATACCCCACGGTGGTTTCTAACAAGTCCAAAGAGACGCAGGTTACCCGGTGTGTCTTTCCCTGAATCAGCTTCTCGAAGTAGAGTGTTCTGCATCAGGCGAACTGCCTCAACCAAGGAACGCCGTAGCTGCTCCCCTGGGCCTGTGGCTATTCAAAAGCCTGCAGTGCCACAGGAAGAACAGGACTGAAAGTGCAGTCAGAACGCAAGCCGACTTCCTCTAGGAGGCACGGTGATTTCAGGCAGGAGGTCCTAGATGGAATGCGAAGCCGAGGGTTACTCTGAGTGCGGCTCAGACTAAGGCAACGCCCAAGACTTCTACGCCGTGTGGGACTGGCCAGAACGGTGTTTGTGAACGTGCCCGAGGGCTGAGGAAATTAAGACGCTTCAAAAGAGAGTGCAGTGCGTTTCCCTATGCTCGGCATGCACAGAGGGGCTCTAAAGGGCTACGGGACTGGATGTTGCTCAGCAGAGCCAGGTGCGCCTGGGGGTACTCAGTGTTCCTGCCGGCAACAGGGTGCCCACGCTAGCCTCCTAGGTGTCCAGAGAACCGTGCTGCCGTTAAAGGCACGCAGAGCACAGGCCACCGGCTCATGGAAACTGCTGCACGCCTCCGCTTCTGCACGGCAAATCAGGGCCTTACTTCCAGGCATGTGTTTCTGCTGGGTGTGCCGTCAGCGACACCGCATGGCAAGATGCTGACTTTCTCCTCGAGCAGAGTGACCCCAGGTACGAGGGCCTCGAAGCATTCAAAGCAGAGTGTTATCACATGGCAGCTCACACAAGGGCCATGACAAAGTCTTCCTGAGCACTTGGCAATCGGCAGCAATGTTGTCCTGAGGCCGGTCGAGGTCTCTGGAAATGTAGCTCTCCTCAAGGAACGTACAGTGTGTTGCCCGTCTCTAGGCACGCACAGAGGGCCTCCAAGGGATCAACAAATGGGACTCCTCGAAGTTTCGCAGCCGGCGCACAGGGCTCTGGAGGTACTCAGTGAACTTGGAGGGGAAATGATGCATACACGAGAGGACTCGGAGTCCTCAGAAGTGGTTCTTCCTTTATAATAAAGCATATGAGCGACTAGGAACTCATGGAAAGAGCTGCATGCCTCCGTATCTACATGGGTACTAAGGGCCTGAACTGGAGGCAAGTTCACACGTTGAGTTTCCTTTTAGTGCTAGAGCTTGTCAGGCTGACCACACCGCAGTCACGGAAGCACCTGGTTTAGACAGCAAATTCATTTTCTCCCCAGAAGCGTTCCTACGGGGTTTACAGGCGTATCAAGTGCAGGGGATGTCAGGCAGCTTCAAGGCAGCATGAATGCAGCCTTCAAAATGGGAAAGCAAGGCTAGTTCCAGCAGGCCCCCTTTTCCATGGGCACACTCAGCATACCCCACGGTGGTTTCTAACAAGTCCAAAGAGACGCAGGTTACCCGGTGTGTCTTTCCCTGAATCAGCTTCTCGAAGTAGAGTGTTCTGCATCAGGCGAACTGCCTCAACCAAGGAACGCCGTAGCTGCTCCCCTGGGCCTGTGGCTATTCAAAAGCCTGCAGTGCCACAGGAAGAACAGGACTGAAAGTGCAGTCAGAACGCAAGCCGACTTCCTCTAGGAGGCACGGTGATTTCAGGCAGGAGGTCCTAGATGGAATGCGAAGCCGAGGGTTACTCTGAGTGCGGCTCAGACTAAGGCAACGCCCAAGACTTCTACGCCGTGTGGGACTGGCCAGAACGGTGTTTGTGAACGTGCCCGAGGGCTGAGGAAATTAAGACGCTTCAAAAGAGAGTGCAGTGCGTTTCCCTATGCTCGGCATGCACAGAGGGGCTCTAAAGGGCTACGGGACTGGATGTTGCTCAGCAGAGCCAGGTGCGCCTGGGGGTACTCAGTGTTCCTGCCGGCAACAGGGTGCCCACGCTAGCCTCCTAGGTGTCCAGAGAACCGTGCTGCCGTTAAAGGCACGCAGAGCACAGGCCACCGGCTCATGGAAACTGCTGCACGCCTCCGCTTCTGCACGGCAAATCAGGGCCTTACTTCCAGGCATGTGTTTCTGCTGGGTGTGCCGTCAGCGACACCGCATGGCAAGATGCTGACTTTCTCCTCGAGCAGAGTGACCCCAGGTACGAGGGCCTCGAAGCATTCAAAGCAGAGTGTTATCACATGGCAGCTCACACAAGGGCCATGACAAAGTCTTCCTGAGCACTTGGCAATCGGCAGCAATGTTGTCCTGAGGCCGGTCGAGGTCTCTGGAAATGTAGCTCTCCTCAAGGAACGTACAGTGTGTTGCCCGTCTCTAGGCACGCACAGAGGGCCTCCAAGGGATCAACAAATGGGACTCCTCGAAGTTTCGCAGCCGGCGCACAGGGCTCTGGAGGTACTCAGTGAACTTGGAGGGGAAATGATGCATACACGAGAGGACTCGGAGTCCTCAGAAGTGGTTCTTCCTTTATAATAAAGCATATGAGCGACTAGGAACTCATGGAAAGAGCTGCATGCCTCCGTATCTACATGGGTACTAAGGGCCTGAACTGGAGGCAAGTTCACACGTTGAGTTTCCTTTTAGTGCTAGAGCTTGTCAGGCTGACCACACCGCAGTCACGGAAGCACCTGGTTTAGACAGCAAATTCATTTTCTCCCCAGAAGCGTTCCTACGGGGTTTACAGGCGTATCAAGTGCAGGGGATGTCAGGCAGCTTCAAGGCAGCATGAATGCAGCCTTCAAAATGGGAAAGCAAGGCTAGTTCCAGCAGGCCCCCTTTTCCATGGGCACACTCAGCATACCCCACGGTGGTTTCTAACAAGTCCAAAGAGACGCAGGTTACCCGGTGTGTCTTTCCCTGAATCAGCTTCTCGAAGTAGAGTGTTCTGCATCAGGCGAACTGCCTCAACCAAGGAACGCCGTAGCTGCTCCCCTGGGCCTGTGGCTATTCAAAAGCCTGCAGTGCCACAGGAAGAACAGGACTGAAAGTGCAGTCAGAACGCAAGCCGACTTCCTCTAGGAGGCACGGTGATTTCAGGCAGGAGGTCCTAGATGGAATGCGAAGCCGAGGGTTACTCTGAGTGCGGCTCAGACTAAGGCAACGCCCAAGACTTCTACGCCGTGTGGGACTGGCCAGAACGGTGTTTGTGAACGTGCCCGAGGGCTGAGGAAATTAAGACGCTTCAAAAGAGAGTGCAGTGCGTTTCCCTATGCTCGGCATGCACAGAGGGGCTCTAAAGGGCTACGGGACTGGATGTTGCTCAGCAGAGCCAGGTGCGCCTGGGGGTACTCAGTGTTCCTGCCGGCAACAGGGTGCCCACGCTAACCTCCTAGGTGTCCAGAGAACCGTGCTGCCGTTAAAGGCACGCAGAGCACAGGCCACCGGCTCATGGAAACTGCTGCACGCCTCCGCTTCTGCACGGCAAATCAGGGCCTTACTTCCAGGCATGTGTTTCTGCTGGGTGTGCCGTCAGCGACACCGCATGGCAAGATGCTGACTTTCTCCTCGAGCAGAGTGACCCCAGGTACGAGGGCCTCGAAGCATTCAAAGCAGAGTGTTATCACATGGCAGCTCACACAAGGGCCATGACAAAGTCTTCCTGAGCACTTGGCACTCGGCAGCAATGTTGTCCTGAGGCCGGTCGAGGTCTCTGGAAATGTAGCTCTCCTCAAGGAACGTACAGTGTGTTGCCCGTCTCTCGGCACGCACAGAGGGCCTCCAAGGGATCAACAAATGGGACTCCTCGAAGTTTCGCAGCCGGCGCACAGGGCTCTGGAGGTACTCAGTGAACTTGGAGGGGAAATGATGCATACACGAGAGGACTCGGAGTCCTCAGAAGTGGTTCTTCCTTTATAATAAAGCATATGAGCGACTAGGAACTCATGGAAAGAGCTGCATGCCTCCGTATCTACATGGGTACTAAGGGCCTGAACTGGAGGCAAGTTCACACGTTGAGTTTCCTTTTAGTGCTAGAGCTTGTCAGGCTGACCACACCGCAGTCACGGAAGCACCTGGTTTAGACAGCAAATTCATTTTCTCCCCAGAAGCGTTCCTACGGGGTTTACAGGCGTATCAAGTGCAGGGGATGTCAGGCAGCTTCAAGGCAGCATGAATGCAGCCTTCAAAATGGGAAAGCAAGGCTAGTTCCAGCAGGCCCCCTTTTCCATGGGCACACTCAGCATACCCCACGGTGGTTTCTAACAAGTCCAAAGAGACGCAGGTTACCCGGTGTGTCTTTCCCTGAATCAGCTTCTCGAAGTAGAGTGTTCTGCATCAGGCGAACTGCCTCAACCAAGGAACGCCGTAGCTGCTCCCCTGGGCCTGTGGCTATTCAAAAGCCTGCAGTGCCACAGGAAGAACAGGACTGAAAGTGCAGTCAGAACGCAAGCCGACTTCCTCTAGGAGGCACGGTGATTTCAGGCAGGAGGTCCTAGATGGAATGCGAAGCCGAGGGTTACTCTGAGTGCGGCTCAGACTAAGGCAACGCCCAAGACTTCTACGCCGTGTGGGACTGGCCAGAACGGTGTTTGTGAACGTGCCCGAGGGCTGAGGAAATTAAGACGCTTCAAAAGAGAGTGCAGTGCGTTTCCCTATGCTCGGCATGCACAGAGGGGCTCTAAAGGGCTACGGGACTGGATGTTGCTCAGCAGACCCAGGTGCGCCTGGGGGTACTCAGTGTTCCTGCCGGCAACAGGGTGCCCACGCTAGCCTCCTAGGTGTCCAGAGAACCGTGCTGCCGTTAAAGGCACGCAGAGCACAGGCCACCGGCTCATGGAAACTGCTGCACGCCTCCGCTTCTGCACGGCAAATCAGGGCCTTACTTCCAGGCCTGTGTTTCTGCTGGGTGTGCCGTCAGCGACACCGCATGGCAAGATGCTGACTTTCTCCTCGAGCAGAGTGACCCCAGGTACGAGGGCCTCGAAGCATTCAAAGCAGAGTGTTATCACATGGCAGCTCACACAAGGGCCATGACAAAGTCTTCCTGAGCACTTGGCACTCGGCAGCAATGTTGTCCTGAGGCCGGTCGAGGTCTCTGGAAATGTAGCTCTCCTCAAGGAACGTACAGTGTGTTGCCCGTCTCTCGGCACGCACAGAGGGCCTCCAAGGGATCAACAAATGGGACTCCTCGAAGTTTCGCAGCCGGCGCACAGGGCTCTGGAGGTACTCAGTGAACTTGGAGGGGAAATGATGCATACACGAGAGGACTCGGAGTCCTCAGAAGTGGTTCTTCCTTTATAATAAAGCATATGAGCGACTAGGAACTCATGGAAAGAGCTGCATGCCTCCGTATCTACATGGGTACTAAGGGCCTGAACTGGAGGCAAGTTCACACGTTGAGTTTCCTTTTAGTGCTAGAGCTTGTCAGGCTGACCACACCGCAGTCACGGAAGCACCTGGTTTAGACAGCAAATTCATTTTCTCCCCAGAAGCGTTCCTACGGGGTTTACAGGCGTATCAAGTGCAGGGGATGTCAGGCAGCTTCAAGGCAGCATGAATGCAGCCTTCAAAATGGGAAAGCAAGGCTAGTTCCAGCAGGCCCCCTTTTCCATGGGCACACTCAGCATACCCCACGGTGGTTTCTAACAAGTCCAAAGAGACGCAGGTTACCCGGTGTGTCTTTCCCTGAATCAGCTTCTCGAAGTAGAGTGTTCTGCATCAGGCGAACTGCCTCAACCAAGGAACGCCGTAGCTGCTCCCCTGGGCCTGTGGCTATTCAAAAGCCTGCAGTGCCACAGGAAGAACAGGACTGAAAGTGCAGTCAGAACGCAAGCCGACTTCCTCTAGGAGGCACGGTGATTTCAGGCAGGAGGTCCTAGATGGAATGCGAAGCCGAGGGTTACTCTGAGTGCGGCTCAGACTAAGGCAACGCCCAAGACTTCTACGCCGTGTGGGACTGGCCAGAACGGTGTTTGTGAACGTGCCCGAGGGCTGAGGAAATTAAGACGCTTCAAAAGAGAGTGCAGTGCGTTTCCCTATGCTCGGCATGCACAGAGGGGCTCTAAAGGGCTACGGGACTGGATGTTGCTCAGCAGAGCCAGGTGCGCCTGGGGGTACTCAGTGTTCCTGCCGGCAACAGGGTGCCCACGCTAACCTCCTAGGTGTCCAGAGAACCGTGCTGCCGTTAAAGGCACGCAGAGCACAGGCCACCGGCTCATGGAAACTGCTGCACGCCTCCGCTTCTGCACGGCAAATCAGGGCCTTACTTCCAGGCATGTGTTTCTGCTGGGTGTGCCGTCAGCGACACCGCATGGCAAGATGCTGACTTTCTCCTCGAGCAGAGTGACCCCAGGTACGAGGGCCTCGAAGCATTCAAAGCAGAGTGTTATCACATGGCAGCTCACACAAGGGCCATGACAAAGTCTTCCTGAGCACTTGGCACTCGGCAGCAATGTTGTCCTGAGGCCGGTCGAGGTCTCTGGAAATGTAGCTCTCCTCAAGGAACGTACAGTGTGTTGCCCGTCTCTCGGCACGCACAGAGGGCCTCCAAGGGATCAACAAATGGGACTCCTCGAAGTTTCGCAGCCGGCGCACAGGGCTCTGGAGGTACTCAGTGAACTTGGAGGGGAAATGATGCATACACGAGAGGACTCGGAGTCCTCAGAAGTGGTTCTTCCTTTATAATAAAGCATATGAGCGACTAGGAACTCATGGAAAGAGCTGCATGCCTCCGTATCTACATGGGTACTAAGGGCCTGAACTGGAGGCAAGTTCACACGTTGAGTTTCCTTTTAGTGCTAGAGCTTGTCAGGCTGACCACACCGCAGTCACGGAAGCACCTGGTTTAGACAGCAAATTCATTTTCTCCCCAGAAGCGTTCCTACGGGGTTTACAGGCGTATCAAGTGCAGGGGATGTCAGGCAGCTTCAAGGCAGCATGAATGCAGCCTTCAAAATGGGAAAGCAAGGCTAGTTCCAGCAGGACCCTTTTCCATGGGCACACTCAGCATACCCCACGGTGGTTTCTAACAAGTCCAAAGAGACGCAGGTTACCCGGTGTGTCTTTCCCTGAATCAGCTTCTCGAAGTAGAGTGTTCTGCATCAGGCGAACTGCCTCAACCAAGGAACGCCGTAGCTGCTCCCCTGGGCCTGTGGCTATTCAAAAGCCTGCAGTGCCACAGGAAGAACAGGACTGAAAGTGCAGTCAGAACGCAAGCCGACTTCCTCTAGGAGGCACGGTGATTTCAGGCAGGAGGTCCTAGATGGAATGCGAAGCCGAGGGTTACTCTGAGTGCGGCTCAGACTAAGGCAACGCCCAAGACTTCTACGCCGTGTGGGACTGGCCAGAACGGTGTTTGTGAACGTGCCCGAGGGCTGAGGAAATTAAGACGCTTCAAAAGAGAGTGCAGTGCGTTTCCCTATGCTCGGCATGCACAGAGGGGCTCTAAAGGGCTACGGGACTGGATGTTGCTCAGCAGACCCAGGTGCGCCTGGGGGTACTCAGTGTTCCTGCCGGCAACAGGGTGCCCACGCTAGCCTCCTAGGTGTCCAGAGAACCGTGCTGCCGTTAAAGGCACGCAGAGCACAGGCCACCGGCTCATGGAAACTGCTGCACGCCTCCGCTTCTGCACGGCAAATCAGGGCCTTACTTCCAGGCATGTGTTTCTGCTGGGTGTGCCGTCAGCGACACCGCATGGCAAGATGCTGACTTTCTCCTCGAGCAGAGTGACCCCAGGTACGAGGGCCTCGAAGCATTCAAAGCAGAGTGTTATCACATGGCAGCTCACACAAGGGCCATGACAAAGTCTTCCTGAGCACTTGGCAATCGGCAGCAATGTTGTCCTGAGGCCGGTCGAGGTCTCTGGAAATGTAGCTCTCCTCAAGGAACGTACAGTGTGTTGCCCGTCTCTCGGCACGCACAGAGGGCCTCCAAGGGATCAACAAATGGGACTCCTCGAAGTTTCGCAGCCGGCGCACAGGGCTCTGGAGGTACTCAGTGAACTTGGAGGGGAAATGATGCATACACGAGAGGACTCGGAGTCCTCAGAAGTGGTTCTTCCTTTATAATAAAGCATATGAGCGACTAGGAACTCATGGAAAGAGCTGCATGCCTCCGTATCTACATGGGTACTAAGGGCCTGAACTGGAGGCAAGTTCACACGTTGAGTTTCCTTTTAGTGCTAGAGCTTGTCAGGCTGACCACACCGCAGTCACGGAAGCACCTGGTTTAGACAGCAAATTCATTTTCTCCCCAGAAGCGTTCCTACGGGGTTTACAGGCGTATCAAGTGCAGGGGATGTCAGGCAGCTTCAAGGCAGCATGAATGCAGCCTTCAAAATGGGAAAGCAAGGCTAGTTCCAGCAGGCCCCCTTTTCCATGGGCACACTCAGCATACCCCACGGTGGTTTCTAACAAGTCCAAAGAGACGCAGGTTACCTGGTGTGTCTTTCCCTGAATCAGCTTCTCGAAGTAGAGTGTTCTGCATCAGGCGAACTGCCTCAACCAAGGAACGCCGTAGCTGCTCCCCTGGGCCTGTGGCTATTCAAAAGCCTGCAGTGCCACAGGAAGAACAGGACTGAAAGTGCAGTCAGAACGCAAGCCGACTTCCTCTAGGAGGCACGGTGATTTCAGGCAGGAGGTCCTAGATGGAATGCGAAGCCGAGGGTTACTCTGAGTGCGGCTCAGACTAAGGCAACGCCCAAGACTTCTACGCCGTGTGGGACTGGCCAGAACGGTGTTTGTGAACGTGCCCGAGGGCTGAGGAAATTAAGACGCTTCAAAAGAGAGTGCAGTGCGTTTCCCTATGCTCGGCATGCACAGAGGGGCTCTAAAGGGCTACGGGACTGGATGTTGCTCAGCAGACCCAGGTGCGCCTGGGGGTACTCAGTGTTCCTGCCGGCAACAGGGTGCCCACGCTAGCCTCCTAGGTGTCCAGAGAACCGTGCTGCCGTTAAAGGCACGCAGAGCACAGGCCACCGGCTCATGGAAACTGCTGCACGCCTCCGCTTCTGCACGGCAAATCAGGGCCTTACTTCCAGGCCTGTGTTTCTGCTGGGTGTGCCGTCAGCGACACCGCATGGCAAGATGCTGACTTTCTCCTCGAGCAGAGTGACCCCAGGTACGAGGGCCTCGAAGCATTCAAAGCAGAGTGTTATCACATGGCAGCTCACACAAGGGCCATGACAAAGTCTTCCTGAGCACTTGGCACTCGGCAGCAATGTTGTCCTGAGGCCGGTCGAGGTCTCTGGAAATGTAGCTCTCCTCAAGGAACGTACAGTGTGTTGCCCGTCTCTCGGCACGCACAGAGGGCCTCCAAGGGATCAACAAATGGGACTCCTCGAAGTTTCGCAGCCGGCGCACAGGGCTCTGGAGGTACTCAGTGAACTTGGAGGGGAAATGATGCATACACGAGAGGACTCGGAGTCCTCAGAAGTGGTTCTTCCTTTATAATAAAGCATATGAGCGACTAGGAACTCATGGAAAGAGCTGCATGCCTCCGTATCTACATGGGTACTAAGGGCCTGAACTGGAGGCAAGTTCACACGTTGAGTTTCCTTTTAGTGCTAGAGCTTGTCAGGCTGACCACACCGCAGTCACGGAAGCACCTGGTTTAGACAGCAAATTCATTTTCTCCCCAGAAGCGTTCCTACGGGGTTTACAGGCGTATCAAGTGCAGGGGATATCAGGCAGCTTCAAGGCAGCATGAATGCAGCCTTCAAAATGGGAAAGCAAGGCTAGTTCCAGCAGGCCCCCTTTTCCATGGGCACACTCAGCATACCCCACGGTGGTTTCTAACAAGTCCAAAGAGACGCAGGTTACCCGGTGTGTCTTTCCCTGAATCAGCTTCTCGAAGTAGAGTGTTCTGCATCAGGCGAACTGCCTCAACCAAGGAACGCCGTAGCTGCTCCCCTGGGCCTGTGGCTATTCAAAAGCCTGCAGTGCCACAGGAAGAACAGGACTGAAAGTGCAGTCAGAACGCAAGCCGACTTCCTCTAGGAGGCACGGTGATTTCAGGCAGGAGGTCCTAGATGGAATGCGAAGCCGAGGGTTACTCTGAGTGCGGCTCAGACTAAGGCAACGCCCAAGACTTCTACGCCGTGTGGGACTGGCCAGAACGGTGTTTGTGAACGTGCCCGAGGGCTGAGGAAATTAAGACGCTTCAAAAGAGAGTGCAGTGCGTTTCCCTATGCTCGGCATGCACAGAGGGGCTCTAAAGGGCTACGGGACTGGATGTTGCTCAGCAGAGCCAGGTGCGCCTGGGGGTACTCAGTGTTCCTGCCGGCAACAGGGTGCCCACGCTAACCTCCTAGGTGTCCAGAGAACCGTGCTGCCGTTAAAGGCACGCAGAGCACAGGCCACCGGCTCATGGAAACTGCTGCACGCCTCCGCTTCTGCACGGCAAATCAGGGCCTTACTTCCAGGCATGTGTTTCTGCTGGGTGTGCCGTCAGCGACACCGCATGGCAAGATGCTGACTTTCTCCTCGAGCAGAGTGACCCCAGGTACGAGGGCCTCGAAGCATTCAAAGCAGAGTGTTATCACATGGCAGCTCACACAAGGGCCATGACAAAGTCTTCCTGAGCACTTGGCACTCGGCAGCAATGTTGTCCTGAGGCCGGTCGAGGTCTCTGGAAATGTAGCTCTCCTCAAGGAACGTACAGTGTGTTGCCCGTCTCTCGGCACGCACAGAGGGCCTCCAAGGGATCAACAAATGGGACTCCTCGAAGTTTCGCAGCCGGCGCACAGGGCTCTGGAGGTACTCAGTGAACTTGGAGGGGAAATGATGCATACACGAGAGGACTCGGAGTCCTCAGAAGTGGTTCTTCCTTTATAATAAAGCATATGAGCGACTAGGAACTCATGGAAAGAGCTGCATGCCTCCGTATCTACATGGGTACTAAGGGCCTGAACTGGAGGCAAGTTCACACGTTGAGTTTCCTTTTAGTGCTAGAGCTTGTCAGGCTGACCACACCGCAGTCACGGAAGCACCTGGTTTAGACAGCAAATTCATTTTCTCCCCAGAAGCGTTCCTACGGGGTTTACAGGCGTATCAAGTGCAGGGGATGTCAGGCAGCTTCAAGGCAGCATGAATGCAGCCTTCAAAATGGGAAAGCAAGGCTAGTTCCAGCAGGCCCCCTTTTCCATGGGCACACTCAGCATACCCCACGGTGGTTTCTAACAAGTCCAAAGAGACGCAGGTTACCCGGTGTGTCTTTCCCTGAATCAGCTTCTCGAAGTAGAGTGTTCTGCATCAGGCGAACTGCCTCAACCAAGGAACGCCGTAGCTGCTCCCCTGGGCCTGTGGCTATTCAAAAGCCTGCAGTGCCACAGGAAGAACAGGACTGAAAGTGCAGTCAGAACGCAAGCCGACTTCCTCTAGGAGGCACGGTGATTTCAGGCAGGAGGTCCTAGATGGAATGCGAAGCCGAGGGTTACTCTGAGTGCGGCTCAGACTAAGGCAACGCCCAAGACTTCTACGCCGTGTGGGACTGGCCAGAACGGTGTTTGTGAACGTGCCCGAGGGCTGAGGAAATTAAGACGCTTCAAAAGAGAGTGCAGTGCGTTTCCCTATGCTCGGCATGCACAGAGGGGCTCTAAAGGGCTACGGGACTGGATGTTGCTCAGCAGACCCAGGTGCGCCTGGGGGTACTCAGTGTTCCTGCCGGCAACAGGGTGCCCACGCTAGCCTCCTAGGTGTCCAGAGAACCGTGCTGCCGTTAAAGGCACGCAGAGCACAGGCCACCGGCTCATGGAAACTGCTGCACGCCTCCGCTTCTGCACGGCAAATCAGGGCCTTACTTCCAGGCATGTGTTTCTGCTGGGTGTGCCGTCAGCGACACCGCATGGCAAGATGCTGACTTTCTCCTCGAGCAGAGTGACCCCAGGTACGAGGGCCTCGAAGCATTCCAAGCAGAGTGTTAGCACATGGCAGCTCACACAAGGGCCATGACAAAGTCTTCCTGAGCACTTGGCACTCGGCAGCAATGTTGTCCTGAGGCCGGTCGAGGTCTCTGGAAATGTAGCTCTCCTCAAGGAACGTACAGTGTGTTGCCCGTCTCTCGGCACGCACAGAGGGCCTCCAAGGGATCAACAAATGGGACTCCTCGAAGTTTCGCAGCCGGCGCACAGGGCTCTGGAGGTACTCAGTGAACTTGGAGGGGAAATGATGCATACACGAGAGGACTCGGAGTCCTCAGAAGTGGTTCTTCCTTTATAATAAAGCATATGAGCGACTAGGAACTCATGGAAAGAGCTGCATGCCTCCGTATCTACATGGGTACTAAGGGCCTGAACTGGAGGCAAGTTCACACGTTGAGTTTCCTTTTAGTGCTAGAGCTTGTCAGGCTGACCACACCGCAGTCACGGAAGCACCTGGTTTAGACAGCAAATTCATTTTCTCCCCAGAAGCGTTCCTACGGGGTTTACAGGCGTATCAAGTGCAGGGGATGTCAGGCAGCTTCAAGGCAGCATGAATGCAGCCTTCAAAATGGGAAAGCAAGGCTAGTTCCAGCAGGCCCCCTTTTCCATGGGCACACTCAGCATACCCCACTGTGGTTTCTAACAAGTCCAAAGAGACGCAGGTTACCCGGTGTGTCTTTCCCTGAATCAGCTTCTCGAAGTAGAGTGTTCTGCATCAGGCGAACTGCCTCAACCAAGGAACGCCGTAGCTGCTCCCCTGGGCCTGTGGCTATTCAAAAGCCTGCAGTGCCACAGGAAGAACAGGACTGAAAGTGCAGTCAGAACGCAAGCCGACTTCCTCTAGGAGGCACGGTGATTTCAGGCAGGAGGTCCTAGATGGAATGCGAAGCCGAGGGTTACTCTGAGTGCGGCTCAGACTAAGGCAACGCCCAAGACTTCTACGCCGTGTGGGACTGGCCAGAACGGTGTTTGTGAACGTGCCCGAGGGCTGAGGAAATTAAGACGCTTCAAAAGAGAGTGCAGTGCGTTTCCCTATGCTCGGCATGCACAGAGGGGCTCTAAAGGACTACGGGACTGGATGTTGCTCAGCAGAGCCAGGTGCGCCTGGGGGTACTCAGTGTTCCTGCCGGCAACAGGGTGCCCACGCTAACCTCCTAGGTGTCCAGAGAACCGTGCTGCCGTTAAAGGCACGCAGAGCACAGGCCACCGGCTCATGGAAACTGCTGCACGCCTCCGCTTCTGCACGGCAAATCAGGGCCTTACTTCCAGGCATGTGTTTCTGCTGGGTGTGCCGTCAGCGACACCGCATGGCAAGATGCTGACTTTCTCCTCGAGCAGAGTGACCCCAGGTACGAGGGCCTCGAAGCATTCAAAGCAGAGTGTTATCACATGGCAGCTCACACAAGGGCCATGACAAAGTCTTCCTGAGCACTTGGCACTCGGCAGCAATGTTGTCCTGAGGCCGGTCGAGGTCTCTGGAAATGTAGCTCTCCTCAAGGAACGTACAGTGTGTTGCCCGTCTCTCGGCACGCACAGAGGGCCTCCAAGGGATCAACAAATGGGACTCCTCGAAGTTTCGCAGCCGGCGCACAGGGCTCTGGAGGTACTCAGTGAACTTGGAGGGGAAATGATGCATACACGAGAGGACTCGGAGTCCTCAGAAGTGGTTCTTCCTTTATAATAAAGCATATGAGCGACTAGGAACTCATGGAAAGAGCTGCATGCCTCCGTATCTACATGGGTACTAAGGGCCTGAACTGGAGGCAAGTTCACACGTTGAGTTTCCTTTTAGTGCTAGAGCTTGTCAGGCTGACCACACCGCAGTCACGGAAGCACCTGGTTTAGACAGCAAATTCATTTTCTCCCCAGAAGCGTTCCTACGGGGTTTACAGGCGTATCAAGTGCAGGGGATGTCAGGCAGCTTCAAGGCAGCATGAATGCAGCCTTCAAAATGGGAAAGCAAGGCTAGTTCCAGCAGGACCCTTTTCCATGGGCACACTCAGCATACCCCACGGTGGTTTCTAACAAGTCCAAAGAGACGCAGGTTACCCGGTGTGTCTTTCCCTGAATCAGCTTCTCGAAGTAGAGTGTTCTGCATCAGGCGAACTGCCTCAACCAAGGAACGCCGTAGCTGCTCCCCTGGGCCTGTGGCTATTCAAAAGCCTGCAGTGCCACAGGAAGAACAGGACTGAAAGTGCAGTCAGAACGCAAGCCGACTTCCTCTAGGAGGCACGGTGATTTCAGGCAGGAGGTCCTAGATGGAATGCGAAGCCGAGGGTTACTCTGAGTGCGGCTCAGACTAAGGCAACGCCCAAGACTTCTACGCCGTGTGGGACTGGCCAGAACGGTGTTTGTGAACGTGCCCGAGGGCTGAGGAAATTAAGACGCTTCAAAAGAGAGTGCAGTGCGTTTCCCTATGCTCGGCATGCACAGAGGGGCTCTAAAGGGCTACGGGACTGGATGTTGCTCAGCAGACCCAGGTGCGCCTGGGGGTACTCAGTGTTCCTGCCGGCAACAGGGTGCCCACGCTAGCCTCCTAGGTGTCCAGAGAACCGTGCTGCCGTTAAAGGCACGCAGAGCACAGGCCACCGGCTCATGGAAACTGCTGCACGCCTCCGCTTCTGCACGGCAAATCAGGGCCTTACTTCCAGGCATGTGTTTCTGCTGGGTGTGCCGTCAGCGACACCGCATGGCAAGATGCTGACTTTCTCCTCGAGCAGAGTGACCCCAGGTACGAGGGCCTCGAAGCATTCAAAGCAGAGTGTTATCACATGGCAGCTCACACAAGGGCCATGACAAAGTCTTCCTGAGCACTTGGCAATCGGCAGCAATGTTGTCCTGAGGCCGGTCGAGGTCTCTGGAAATGTAGCTCTCCTCAAGGAACGTACAGTGTGTTGCCCGTCTCTCGGCACGCACAGAGGGCCTCCAAGGGATCAACAAATGGGACTCCTCGAAGTTTCGCAGCCGGCGCACAGGGCTCTGGAGGTACTCAGTGAACTTGGAGGGGAAATGATGCATACACGAGAGGACTCGGAGTCCTCAGAAGTGGTTCTTCCTTTATAATAAAGCATATGAGCGACTAGGAACTCATGGAAAGAGCTGCATGCCTCCGTATCTACATGGGTACTAAGGGCCTGAACTGGAGGCAAGTTCACACGTTGAGTTTCCTTTTAGTGCTAGAGCTTGTCAGGCTGACCACACCGCAGTCACGGAAGCACCTGGTTTAGACAGCAAATTCATTTTCTCCCCAGAAGCGTTCCTACGGGGTTTACAGGCGTATCAAGTGCAGGGGATGTCAGGCAGCTTCAAGGCAGCATGAATGCAGCCTTCAAAATGGGAAAGCAAGGCTAGTTCCAGCAGGCCCCCTTTTCCATGGGCACACTCAGCATACCCCACGGTGGTTTCTAACAAGTCCAAAGAGACGCAGGTTACCTGGTGTGTCTTTCCCTGAATCAGCTTCTCGAAGTAGAGTGTTCTGCATCAGGCGAACTGCCTCAACCAAGGAACGCCGTAGCTGCTCCCCTGGGCCTGTGGCTATTCAAAAGCCTGCAGTGCCACAGGAAGAACAGGACTGAAAGTGCAGTCAGAACGCAAGCCGACTTCCTCTAGGAGGCACGGTGATTTCAGGCAGGAGGTCCTAGATGGAATGCGAAGCCGAGGGTTACTCTGAGTGCGGCTCAGACTAAGGCAACGCCCAAGACTTCTACGCCGTGTGGGACTGGCCAGAACGGTGTTTGTGAACGTGCCCGAGGGCTGAGGAAATTAAGACGCTTCAAAAGAGAGTGCAGTGCGTTTCCCTATGCTCGGCATGCACAGAGGGGCTCTAAAGGGCTACGGGACTGGATGTTGCTCAGCAGACCCAGGTGCGCCTGGGGGTACTCAGTGTTCCTGCCGGCAACAGGGTGCCCACGCTAGCCTCCTAGGTGTCCAGAGAACCGTGCTGCCGTTAAAGGCACGCAGAGCACAGGCCACCGGCTCATGGAAACTGCTGCACGCCTCCGCTTCTGCACGGCAAATCAGGGCCTTACTTCCAGGCCTGTGTTTCTGCTGGGTGTGCCGTCAGCGACACCGCATGGCAAGATGCTGACTTTCTCCTCGAGCAGAGTGACCCCAGGTACGAGGGCCTCGAAGCATTCAAAGCAGAGTGTTATCACATGGCAGCTCACACAAGGGCCATGACAAAGTCTTCCTGAGCACTTGGCACTCGGCAGCAATGTTGTCCTGAGGCCGGTCGAGGTCTCTGGAAATGTAGCTCTCCTCAAGGAACGTACAGTGTGTTGCCCGTCTCTCGGCACGCACAGAGGGCCTCCAAGGGATCAACAAATGGGACTCCTCGAAGTTTCGCAGCCGGCGCACAGGGCTCTGGAGGTACTCAGTGAACTTGGAGGGGAAATGATGCATACACGAGAGGACTCGGAGTCCTCAGAAGTGGTTCTTCCTTTATAATAAAGCATATGAGCGACTAGGAACTCATGGAAAGAGCTGCATGCCTCCGTATCTACATGGGTACTAAGGGCCTGAACTGGAGGCAAGTTCACACGTTGAGTTTCCTTTTAGTGCTAGAGCTTGTCAGGCTGACCACACCGCAGTCACGGAAGCACCTGGTTTAGACAGCAAATTCATTTTCTCCCCAGAAGCGTTCCTACGGGGTTTACAGGCGTATCAAGTGCAGGGGATGTCAGGCAGCTTCAAGGCAGCATGAATGCAGCCTTCAAAATGGGAAAGCAAGGCTAGTTCCAGCAGGCCCCCTTTTCCATGGGCACACTCAGCATACCCCACTGTGGTTTCTAACAAGTCCAAAGAGACGCAGGTTACCCGGTGTGTCTTTCCCTGAATCAGCTTCTCGAAGTAGAGTGTTCTGCATCAGGCGAACTGCCTCAACCAAGGAACGCCGTAGCTGCTCCCCTGGGCCTGTGGCTATTCAAAAGCCTGCAGTGCCACAGGAAGAACAGGACTGAAAGTGCAGTCAGAACGCAAGCCGACTTCCTCTAGGAGGCACGGTGATTTCAGGCAGGAGGTCCTAGATGGAATGCGAAGCCGAGGGTTACTCTGAGTGCGGCTCAGACTAAGGCAACGCCCAAGACTTCTACGCCGTGTGGGACTGGCCAGAACGGTGTTTGTGAACGTGCCCGAGGGCTGAGGAAATTAAGACGCTTCAAAAGAGAGTGCAGTGCGTTTCCCTATGCTCGGCATGCACAGAGGGGCTCTAAAGGGCTACGGGACTGGATGTTGCTCAGCAGACCCAGGTGCGCCTGGGGGTACTCAGTGTTCCTGCCGGCAACAGGGTGCCCACGCTAGCCTCCTAGGTGTCCAGAGAACCGTGCTGCCGTTAAAGGCACGCAGAGCACAGGCCACCGGCTCATGGAAACTGCTGCACGCCTCCGCTTCTGCACGGCAAATCAGGGCCTTACTTCCAGGCATGTGTTTCTGCTGGGTGTGCCGTCAGCGACACCGCATGGCAAGATGCTGACTTTCTCCTCGAGCAGAGTGACCCCAGGTACGAGGGCCTCGAAGCATTCAAAGCAGAGTGTTATCACATGGCAGCTCACACAAGGGCCATGACAAAGTCTTCCTGAGCACTTGGCACTCGGCAGCAATGTTGTCCTGAGGCCGGTCGAGGTCTCTGGAAATGTAGCTCTCCTCAAGGAACGTACAGTGTGTTGCCCGTCTCTCGGCACGCACAGAGGGCCTCCAAGGGATCAACAAATGGGACTCCTCGAAGTTTCGCAGCCGGCGCACAGGGCTCTGGAGGTACTCAGTGAACTTGGAGGGGAAATGATGCATACACGAGAGGACTCGGAGTCCTCAGAAGTGGTTCTTCCTTTATAATAAAGCATATGAGCGACTAGGAACTCATGGAAAGAGCTGCATGCCTCCGTATCTACATGGGTACTAAGGGCCTGAACTGGAGGCAAGTTCACACGTTGAGTTTCCTTTTAGTGCTAGAGCTTGTCAGGCTGACCACACCGCAGTCACGGAAGCACCTGGTTTAGACAGCAAATTCATTTTCTCCCCAGAAGGGTTCCTACGGGGTTTACAGGCGTATCAAGTGCAGGGGATGTCAGGCAGCTTCAAGGCAGCATGAATGCAGCCTTCAAAATGGGAAAGCAAGGCTAGTTCCAGCAGGCCCCCTTTTCCATGGGCACACTCAGCATACCCCACTGTGGTTTCTAACAAGTCCAAAGAGACGCAGGTTACCCGGTGTGTCTTTCCCTGAATCAGCTTCTCGAAGTAGAGTGTTCTGCATCAGGCGAACTGCCTCAACCAAGGAACGCCGTAGCTGCTCCCCTGGGCCTGTGGCTATTCAAAAGCCTGCAGTGCCACAGGAAGAACAGGACTGAAAGTGCAGTCAGAACGCAAGCCGACTTCCTCTAGGAGGCACGGTGATTTCAGGCAGGAGGTCCTAGATGGAATGCGAAGCCGAGGGTTACTCTGAGTGCGGCTCAGACTAAGGCAACGCCCAAGACTTCTACGCCGTGTGGGACTGGCCAGAACGGTGTTTGTGAACGTGCCCGAGGGCTGAGGAAATTAAGACGCTTCAAAAGAGAGTGCAGTGCGTTTCCCTATGCTCGGCATGCACAGAGGGGCTCTAAAGGGCTACGGGACTGGATGTTGCTCAGCAGACCCAGGTGCGCCTGGGGGTACTCAGTGTTCCTGCCGGCAACAGGGTGCCCACGCTAGCCTCCTAGGTGTCCAGAGAACCGTGCTGCCGTTAAAGGCACGCAGAGCACAGGCCACCGGCTCATGGAAACTGCTGCACGCCTCCGCTTCTGCACGGCAAATCAGGGCCTTACTTCCAGGCATGTGTTTCTGCTGGGTGTGCCGTCAGCGACACCGCATGGCAAGATGCTGACTTTCTCCTCGAGCAGAGTGACCCCAGGTACGAGGGCCTCGAAGCATTCAAAGCAGAGTGTTATCACATGGCAGCTCACACAAGGGCCATGACAAAGTCTTCCTGAGCACTTGGCACTCGGCAGCAATGTTGTCCTGAGGCCGGTCGAGGTCTCTGGAAATGTAGCTCTCCTCAAGGAACGTACAGTGTGTTGCCCGTCTCTAGGCACGCACAGAGGGCCTCCAAGGGATCAACAAATGGGACTCCTCGAAGTTTCGCAGCCGGCGCACAGGGCTCTGGAGGTACTCAGTGAACTTGGAGGGGAAATGATGCATACACGAGAGGACTCGGAGTCCTCAGAAGTGGTTCTTCCTTTATAATAAAGCATATGAGCGACTAGGAACTCATGGAAAGAGCTGCATGCCTCCGTATCTACATGGGTACTAAGGGCCTGAACTGGAGGCAAGTTCACACGTTGAGTTTCCTTTTAGTGCTAGAGCTTGTCAGGCTGACCACACCGCAGTCACGGAAGCACCTGGTTTAGACAGCAAATTCATTTTCTCCCCAGAAGCGTTCCTACGGGGTTTACAGGCGTATCAAGTGCAGGGGATGTCAGGCAGCTTCAAGGCAGCATGAATGCAGCCTTCAAAATGGGAAAGCAAGGCTAGTTCCAGCAGGCCCCCTTTTCCATGGGCACACTCAGCATACCCCACTGTGGTTTCTAACAAGTCCAAAGAGACGCAGGTTACCCGGTGTGTCTTTCCCTGAATCAGCTTCTCGAAGTAGAGTGTTCTGCATCAGGCGAACTGCCTCAACCAAGGAACGCCGTAGCTGCTCCCCTGGGCCTGTGGCTATTCAAAAGCCTGCAGTGCCACAGGAAGAACAGGACTGAAAGTGCAGTCAGAACGCAAGCCGACTTCCTCTAGGAGGCACGGTGATTTCAGGCAGGAGGTCCTAGATGGAATGCGAAGCCGAGGGTTACTCTGAGTGCGGCTCAGACTAAGGCAACGCCCAAGACTTCTACGCCGTGTGGGACTGGCCAGAACGGTGTTTGTGAACGTGCCCGAGGGCTGAGGAAATTAAGACGCTTCAAAAGAGAGTGCAGTGCGTTTCCCTATGCTCGGCATGCACAGAGGGGCTCTAAAGGGCTACGGGACTGGATGTTGCTCAGCAGACCCAGGTGCGCCTGGGGGTACTCAGTGTTCCTGCCGGCAACAGGGTGCCCACGCTAGCCTCCTAGGTGTCCAGAGAACCGTGCTGCCGTTAAAGGCACGCAGAGCACAGGCCACCGGCTCATGGAAACTGCTGCACGCCTCCGCTTCTGCACGGCAAATCAGGGCCTTACTTCCAGGCCTGTGTTTCTGCTGGGTGTGCCGTCAGCGACACCGCATGTCAAGATGCTGACTTTCTCCTCGAGCAGAGTGACCCCAGGTACGAGGGCCTCGAAGCATTCAAAGCAGAGTGTTATCACATGGCAGCTCACACAAGGGCCATGACAAAGTCTTCCTGAGCACTTGGCACTCGGCAGCAATGTTGTCCTGAGGCCGGTCGAGGTCTCTGGAAATGTAGCTCTCCTCAAGGAACGTACAGTGTGTTGCCCGTCTCTCGGCACGCACAGAGGGCCTCCAAGGGATCAACAAATGGGACTCCTCGAAGTTTCGCAGCCGGCGCACAGGGCTCTGGAGGTACTCAGTGAACTTGGAGGGGAAATGATGCATACACGAGAGGACTCGGAGTCCTCAGAAGTGGTTCTTCCTTTATAATAAAGCATATGAGCGACTAGGAACTCATGGAAAGAGCTGCATGCCTCCGTATCTACATGGGTACTAAGGGCCTGAACTGGAGGCAAGTTCACACGTTGAGTTTCCTTTTAGTGCTAGAGCTTGTCAGGCTGACCACACCGCAGTCACGGAAGCACCTGGTTTAGACAGCAAATTCATTTTCTCCCCAGAAGCGTTCCAACAGGGTTTACAGGCGTATCAAGTGCAGGGGATGTCAGGCAGCTTCAAGGCAGCATGAATGCAGCCTTCAAAATGGGAAAGCAAGGCTAGTTCCAGCAGGCCCCCTTTTCCATGGGCACACTCAGCATACCCCACTGTGGTTTCTAACAAGTCCAAAGAGACGCAGGTTACCCGGTGTGTCTTTCCCTGAATCAGCTTCTCGAAGTAGAGTGTTCTGCATCAGGCGAACTGCCTCAACCAAGGAACGCCGTAGCTGCTCCCCTGGGCCTGTGGCTATTCAAAAGCCTGCAGTGCCACAGGAAGAACAGGACTGAAAGTGCAGTCAGAACGCAAGCCGACTTCCTCTAGGAGGCACGGTGATTTCAGGCAGGAGGTCCTAGATGGAATGCGAAGCCGAGGGTTACTCTGAGTGCGGCTCAGACTAAGGCAACGCCCAAGACTTCTACGCCGTGTGGGACTGGCCAGAACGGTGTTTGTGAACGTGCCCGAGGGCTGAGGAAATTAAGACGCTTCAAAAGAGAGTGCAGTGCGTTTCCCTATGCTCGGCATGCACAGAGGGGCTCTAAAGGGCTACGGGACTGGATGTTGCTCAGCAGACCCAGGTGCGCCTGGGGGTACTCAGTGTTCCTGCCGGCAACAGGGTGCCCACGCTAGCCTCCTAGGTGTCCAGAGAACCGTGCTGCCGTTAAAGGCACGCAGAGCACAGGCCACCGGCTCATGGAAACTGCTGCACGCCTCCGCTTCTGCACGGCAAATCAGGGCCTTACTTCCAGGCCTGTGTTTCTGCTGGGTGTGCCGTCAGCGACACCGCATGTCAAGATGCTGACTTTCTCCTCGAGCAGAGTGACCCCAGGTACGAGGGCCTCGAAGCATTCAAAGCAGAGTGTTATCACATGGCAGCTCACACAAGGGCCATGACAAAGTCTTCCTGAGCACTTGGCACTCGGCAGCAATGTTGTCCTGAGGCCGGTCGAGGTCTCTGGAAATGTAGCTCTCCTCAAGGAACGTACAGTGTGTTGCCCGTCTCTCGGCACGCACAGAGGGCCTCCAAGGGATCAACAAATGGGACTCCTCGAAGTTTCGCAGCCGGCGCACAGGGCTCTGGAGGTACTCAGTGAACTTGGAGGGGAAATGATGCATACACGAGAGGACTCGGAGTCCTCAGAAGTGGTTCTTCCTTTATAATAAAGCATATGAGCGACTAGGAACTCATGGAAAGAGCTGCATGCCTCCGTATCTACATGGGTACTAAGGGCCTGAACTGGAGGCAAGTTCACACGTTGAGTTTCCTTTTAGTGCTAGAGCTTGTCAGGCTGACCACACCGCAGTCACGGAAGCACCTGGTTTAGACAGCAAATTCATTTTCTCCCCAGAAGCGTTCCTACAGGGTTTACAGGCGTATCAAGTGCAGGGGATGTCAGGCAGCTTCAAGGCAGCATGAATGCAGCCTTCAAAATGGGAAAGCAAGGCTAGTTCCAGCAGGCCCCCTTTTCCATGGGCACACTCAGCATACCCCACTGTGGTTTCTAACAAGTCCAAAGAGACGCAGGTTACCCGGTGTGTCTTTCCCTGAATCAGCTTCTCGAAGTAGAGTGTTCTGCATCAGGCGAACTGCCTCAACCAAGGAACGCCGTAGCTGCTCCCCTGGGCCTGTGGCTATTCAAAAGCCTGCAGTGCCACAGGAAGAACAGGACTGAAAGTGCAGTCAGAACGCAAGCCGACTTCCTCTAGGAGGCACGGTGATTTCAGGCAGGAGGTCCTAGATGGAATGCGAAGCCGAGGGTTACTCTGAGTGCGGCTCAGACTAAGGCAACGCCCAAGACTTCTACGCCGTGTGGGACTTGGCAGAACGGTGTTTGTGAACGTGCCCGAGGGCTGAGGAAATTAAGACGCTTCAAAAGAGAGTGCAGTGCGTTTCCCTATGCTCGGCATGCACAGAGGGGCTCTAAAGGGCTACGGGACTGGATGTTGCTCAGCAGACCCAGGTGCGCCTGGGGGTACTCAGTGTTCCTGCCGGCAACAGGGTGCCCACGCTAGCCTCCTAGGTGTCCAGAGAACCGTGCTGCCGTTAAAGGCACGCAGAGCACAGGCCACCGGCTCATGGAAACTGCTGCACGCCTCCGCTTCTGCACGGCAAATCAGGGCCTTACTTCCAGGCATGTGTTTCTGCTGGGTGTGCCGTCAGCGACACCGCATGGCAAGATGCTGACTTTCTCCTCGAGCAGAGTGACCCCAGGTACGAGGGCCTCGAAGCATTCAAAGCAGAGTGTTATCACATGGCAGCTCACACAAGGGCCATGACAAAGTCTTCCTGAGCACTTGGCACTCGGCAGCAATGTTGTCCTGAGGCCGGTCGAGGTCTCTGGAAATGTAGCTCTCCTCAAGGAACGTACAGTGTGTTGCCCGTCTCTCGGCACGCACAGAGGGCCTCCAAGGGATCAACAAATGGGACTCCTCGAAGTTTCGCAGCCGGCGCACAGGGCTCTGGAGGTACTCAGTGAACTTGGAGGGGAAATGATGCATACACGAGAGGACTCGGAGTCCTCAGAAGTGGTTCTTCCTTTATAATAAAGCATATGAGCGACTAGGAACTCATGGAAAGAGCTGCATGCCTCCGTATCTACATGGGTACTAAGGGCCTGAACTGGAGGCAAGTTCACACGTTGAGTTTCCTTTTAGTGCTAGAGCTTGTCAGGCTGACCACACCGCAGTCACGGAAGCACCTGGTTTAGACAGCAAATTCATTTTCTCCCCAGAAGCGTTCCTACGGGGTTTACAGGCGTATCAAGTGCAGGGGATGTCAGGCAGCTTCAAGGCAGCATGAATGCAGCCTTCAAAATGGGAAAGCAAGGCTAGTTCCAGCAGGCCCCCTTTTCCATGGGCACACTCAGCATACCCCACTGTGGTTTCTAACAAGTCCAAAGAGACGCAGGTTACCCGGTGTGTCTTTCCCTGAATCAGCTTCTCGAAGTAGAGTGTTCTGCATCAGGCGAACTGCCTCAACCAAGGAATGCCGTAGCTGCTCCCCTGGGCCTGTGGCTATTCAAAAGCCTGCAGTGCCACAGGAAGAACAGGACTGAAAGTGCAGTCAGAACGCAAGCCGACTTCCTCTAGGAGGCACGGTGATTTCAGGCAGGAGGTCCTAGATGGAATGCGAAGCCGAGGGTTACTCTGAGTGCGGCTCAGACTAAGGCAACGCCCAAGACTTCTACGCCGTGTGGGACTGGCCAGAACGGTGTTTGTGAACGTGCCCGAGGGCTGAGGAAATTAAGACGCTTCAAAAGAGAGTGCAGTGCGTTTCCCTATGCCCGGCATGCACAGAGGGGCTCTAAAGGGCTACGGGACTGGATGTTGCTCAGCAGACCCAGGTGCGCCTGGGGGTACTCAGTGTTCCTGCCGGCAACAGGGTGCCCACGCTAGCCTCCTAGGTGTCCAGAGAACCGTGCTGCCGTTAAAGGCACGCAGAGCACAGGCCACCGGCTCATGGAAACTGCTGCACGCCTCCGCTTCTGCACGGCAAATCAGGGCCTTACTTCCAGGCATGTGTTTCTGCTGGGTGTGCCGTCAGCGACACCGCATGGCAAGATGCTGACTTTCTCCTCGAGCAGAGTGACCCCAGGTACGAGGGCCTCGAAGCATTCAAAGCAGAGTGTTATCACATGGCAGCTCACACGAGGGCCATGACAAAGTCTTCCTGAGCACTTGGCACTCGGCAGCAATGTTGTCCTGAGGCCGGTCGAGGTCTCTGGAAATGTAGCTCT
Organism: Orcinus orca; assembly: GCF_937001465.1. Lineage (NCBI taxonomy): Eukaryota > Metazoa > Chordata > Mammalia > Artiodactyla > Delphinidae > Orcinus > Orcinus orca. The sequence continues at coordinate 59,591,887 of NC_064577.1, read as the reverse complement.
CCTCAAGGAACGTACAGTGTGTTGCCCGTCTCTCGGCACGCACAGAGGGCCTCCAAGGGATCAACAAATGGGACTCCTCGACGTTTCGCAGCCGGCGCACAGGGCTCTGGAGGTACTCAGTGAACTTGGAGGGGAAATGATGCATACACGAGAGGACTCGGAGTCCTCAGAAGTGGTTCTTCCTTTATAATAAAGCATATGAGCGACTAGGAACTCATGGAAAGAGCTGCATGCCTCCGTATCTACATGGGTACTAAGGGCCTGAACTGGAGGCAAGTTCACACGTTGAGTTTCCTTTTAGTGCTAGAGCTTGTCAGGCTGACCACACCGCAGTCACGGAAGCACCTGGTTTAGACAGCAAATTCATTTTCTCCCCAGAAGCGTTCCTACAGGGTTTACAGGCGTATCAAGTGCAGGGGATGTCAGGCAGCTTCAAGGCAGCATGAATGCAGCCTTCAAAATGGGAAAGCAAGGCTAGTTCCAGCAGGCCCCCTTTTCCATGGGCACACTCAGCATACCCCACTGTGGTTTCTAACAAGTCCAAAGAGACGCAGGTTACCCGGTGTGTCTTTCCCTGAATCAGCTTCTCGAAGTAGAGTGTTCTGCATCAGGCGAACTGCCTCAACCAAGGAACGCCGTAGCTGCTCCCCTGGGCCTGTGGCTATTCAAAAGCCTGCAGTGCCACAGGAAGAACAGGACTGAAAGTGCAGTCAGAACGCAAGCCGACTTCCTCTAGGAGGCACGGTGATTTCAGGCAGGAGGTCCTAGATGGAATGCGAAGCCGAGGGTTACTCTGAGTGCGGCTCAGACTAAGGCAACGCCCAAGACTTCTACGCCGTGTGGGACTTGGCAGAACGGTGTTTGTGAACGTGCCCGAGGGCTGAGGAAATTAAGACGCTTCAAAAGAGAGTGCAGTGCGTTTCCCTATGCTCGGCATGCACAGAGGGGCTCTAAAGGGCTACGGGACTGGATGTTGCTCAGCAGACCCAGGTGCGCCTGGGGGTACTCAGTGTTCCTGCCGGCAACAGGGTGCCCACGCTAGCCTCCTAGGTGTCCAGAGAACCGTGCTGCCGTTAAAGGCACGCAGAGCACAGGCCACCGGCTCATGGAAACTGCTGCACGCCTCCGCTTCTGCACGGCAAATCAGGGCCTTACTTCCAGGCATGTGTTTCTGCTGGGTGTGCCGTCAGCGACACCGCATGGCAAGATGCTGACTTTCTCCTCGAGCAGAGTGACCCCAGGTACGAGGGCCTCGAAGCATTCAAAGCAGAGTGTTATCACATGGCAGCTCACACAAGGGCCATGACAAAGTCTTCCTGAGCACTTGGCACTCGGCAGCAATGTTGTCCTGAGGCCGGTCGAGGTCTCTGGAAATGTAGCTCTCCTCAAGGAACGTACAGTGTGTTGCCCGTCTCTCGGCACGCACAGAGGGCCTCCAAGGGATCAACAAATGGGACTCCTCGAAGTTTCGCAGCCGGCGCACAGGGCTCTGGAGGTACTCAGTGAACTTGGAGGGGAAATGATGCATACACGAGAGGACTCGGAGTCCTCAGAAGTGGTTCTTCCTTTATAATAAAGCATATGAGCGACTAGGAACTCATGGAAAGAGCTGCATGCCTCCGTATCTACATGGGTACTAAGGGCCTGAACTGGAGGCAAGTTCACACGTTGAGTTTCCTTTTAGTGCTAGAGCTTGTCAGGCTGACCACACCGCAGTCACGGAAGCACCTGGTTTAGACAGCAAATTCATTTTCTCCCCAGAAGCGTTCCTACAGGGTTTACAGGCGTATCAAGTGCAGGGGATGTCAGGCAGCTTCAAGGCAGCATGAATGCAGCCTTCAAAATGGGAAAGCAAGGCTAGTTCCAGCAGGCCCCCTTTTCCATGGGCACACTCAGCATACCCCACTGTGGTTTCTAACAAGTCCAAAGAGACGCAGGTTACCCGGTGTGTCTTTCCCTGAATCAGCTTCTCGAAGTAGAGTGTTCTGCATCAGGCGAACTGCCTCAACCAAGGAACGCCGTAGCTGCTCCCCTGGGCCTGTGGCTATTCAAAAGCCTGCAGTGCCACAGGAAGAACAGGACTGAAAGTGCAGTCAGAACGCAAGCCGACTTCCTCTAGGAGGCACGGTGATTTCAGGCAGGAGGTCCTAGATGGAATGCGAAGCCGAGGGTTACTCTGAGTGCGGCTCAGACTAAGGCAACGCCCAAGACTTCTACGCCGTGTGGGACTTGGCAGAACGGTGTTTGTGAACGTGCCCGAGGGCTGAGGAAATTAAGACGCTTCAAAAGAGAGTGCAGTGCGTTTCCCTATGCTCGGCATGCACAGAGGGGCTCTAAAGGGCTACGGGACTGGATGTTGCTCAGCAGACCCAGGTGCGCCTGGGGGTACTCAGTGTTCCTGCCGGCAACAGGGTGCCCACGCTAGCCTCCTAGGTGTCCAGAGAACCGTGCTGCCGTTAAAGGCACGCAGAGCACAGGCCACCGGCTCATGGAAACTGCTGCACGCCTCCGCTTCTGCACGGCAAATCAGGGCCTTACTTCCAGGCATGTGTTTCTGCTGGGTGTGCCGTCAGCGACACCGCATGGCAAGATGCTGACTTTCTCCTCGAGCAGAGTGACCCCAGGTACGAGGGCCTCGAAGCATTCAAAGCAGAGTGTTATCACATGGCAGCTCACACAAGGGCCATGACAAAGTCTTCCTGAGCACTTGGCACTCGGCAGCAATGTTGTCCTGAGGCCGGTCGAGGTCTCTGGAAATGTAGCTCTCCTCAAGGAACGTACAGTGTGTTGCCCGTCTCTCGGCACGCACAGAGGGCCTCCAAGGGATCAACAAATGGGACTCCTCGAAGTTTCGCAGCCGGCGCACAGGGCTCTGGAGGTACTCAGTGAACTTGGAGGGGAAATGATGCATACACGAGAGGACTCGGAGTCCTCAGAAGTGGTTCTTCCTTTATAATAAAGCATATGAGCGACTAGGAACTCATGGAAAGAGCTGCATGCCTCCGTATCTACATGGGTACTAAGGGCCTGAACTGGAGGCAAGTTCACACGTTGAGTTTCCTTTTAGTGCTAGAGCTTGTCAGGCTGACCACACCGCAGTCACGGAAGCACCTGGTTTAGACAGCAAATTCATTTTCTCCCCAGAAGCGTTCCTACGGGGTTTACAGGCGTATCAAGTGCAGGGGATGTCAGGCAGCTTCAAGGCAGCATGAATGCAGCCTTCAAAATGGGAAAGCAAGGCTAGTTCCAGCAGGCCCCCTTTTCCATGGGCACACTCAGCATACCCCACTGTGGTTTCTAACAAGTCCAAAGAGACGCAGGTTACCCGGTGTGTCTTTCCCTGAATCAGCTTCTCGAAGTAGAGTGTTCTGCATCAGGCGAACTGCCTCAACCAAGGAACGCCGTAGCTGCTCCCCTGGGCCTGTGGCTATTCAAAAGCCTGCAGTGCCACAGGAAGAACAGGACTGAAAGTGCAGTCAGAACGCAAGCCGACTTCCTCTAGGAGGCACGGTGATTTCAGGCAGGAGGTCCTAGATGGAATGCGAAGCCGAGGGTTACTCTGAGTGCGGCTCAGACTAAGGCAACGCCCAAGACTTCTACGCCGTGTGGGACTGGCCAGAACGGTGTTTGTGAACGTGCCCGAGGGCTGAGGAAATTAAGACGCTTCAAAAGAGAGTGCAGTGCGTTTCCCTATGCTCGGCATGCACAGAGGGGCTCTAAAGGGCTACGGGACTGGATGTTGCTCAGCAGACCCAGGTGCGCCTGGGGGTACTCAGTGTTCCTGCCGGCAACAGGGTGCCCACGCTAGCCTCCTAGGTGTCCAGAGAACCGTGCTGCCGTTAAAGGCACGCAGAGCACAGGCCACCGGCTCATGGAAACTGCTGCACGCCTCCGCTTCTGCACGGCAAATCAGGGCCTTACTTCCAGGCATGTGTTTCTGCTGGGTGTGCCGTCAGCGACACCGCATGGCAAGATGCTGACTTTCTCCTCGAGCAGAGTGACCCCAGGTACGAGGGCCTCGAAGCATTCAAAGCAGAGTGTTATCACATGGCAGCTCACACAAGGGCCATGACAAAGTCTTCCTGAGCACTTGGCACTCGGCAGCAATGTTGTCCTGAGGCCGGTCGAGGTCTCTGGAAATGTAGCTCTCCTCAAGGAACGTACAGTGTGTTGCCCGTCTCTAGGCACGCACAGAGGGCCTCCAAGGGATCAACAAATGGGACTCCTCGAAGTTTCGCAGCCGGCGCACAGGGCTCTGGAGGTACTCAGTGAACTTGGAGGGGAAATGATGCATACACGAGAGGACTCGGAGTCCTCAGAAGTGGTTCTTCCTTTATAATAAAGCATATGAGTGACTAGGAACTCATGGAAAGAGCTGCATGCCTCCGTATCTACATGGGTACTAAGGGCCTGAACTGGAGGCAAGTTCACACGTTGAGTTTCCTTTTAGTGCTAGAGCTTGTCAGGCTGACCACACCGCAGTCACGGAAGCACCTGGTTTAGACAGCAAATTCATTTTCTCCCCAGAAGCGTTCCTACAGGGTTTACAGGCGTATCAAGTGCAGGGGATGTCAGGCAGCTTCAAGGCAGCATGAATGCAGCCTTCAAAATGGGAAAGCAAGGCTAGTTCCAGCAGGCCCCCTTTTCCATGGGCACACTCAGCATACCCCACTGTGGTTTCTAACAAGTCCAAAGAGACGCAGGTTACCCGGTGTGTCTTTCCCTGAATCAGCTTCTCGAAGTAGAGTGTTCTGCATCAGGCGAACTGCCTCAACCAAGGAACGCCGTAGCTGCTCCCCTGGGCCTGTGGCTATTCAAAAGCCTGCAGTGCCACAGGAAGAACAGGACTGAAAGTGCAGTCAGAACGCAAGCCGACTTCCTCTAGGAGGCACGGTGATTTCAGGCAGGAGGTCCTAGATGGAATGCGAAGCCGAGGGTTACTCTGAGTGCGGCTCAGACTAAGGCAACGCCCAAGACTTCTACGCCATGGGGGACTGGCCAGAACGGTGTTTGTGAACGTGCCCGAGGGCTGAGGAAATTAAGACGCTTCAAAAGAGAGTGCAGTGCGTTTCCCTATGCTCGGCATGCACAGAGGGGCTCTAAAGGGCTACGGGACTGGATGTTGCTCAGCAGACCCAGGTGCGCCTGGGGGTACTCAGTGTTCCTGCCGGCAACAGGGTGCCCACGCTAGCCTCCTAGGTGTCCAGAGAACCGTGCTGCCGTTAAAGGCACGCAGAGCACAGGCCACCGGCTCATGGAAACTGCTGCACGCCTCCGCTTCTGCACGGCAAATCAGGGCCTTACTTCCAGGCATGTGTTTCTGCTGGGTGTGCCGTCAGCGACACCGCATGGCAAGATGCTGACTTTCTCCTCGAGCAGAGTGACTCCAGGTACGAGGGCCTCGAAGCATTCAAAGCAGAGTGTTATCACATGGCAGCTCACACAAGGGCCATGACAAAGTCTTCCTGAGCACTTGGCACTCGGCAGCAATGTTGTCCTGAGGCCGGTCGAGGTCTCTGGAAATGTAGCTCTCCTCAAGGAACGTACAGTGTGTTGCCCGTCTCTAGGCACGCACAGAGGGCCTCCAAGGGATCAACAAATGGGACTCCTCGAAGTTTCGCAGCCGGCGCACAGGGCTCTGGAGGTACTCAGTGAACTTGGAGGGGAAATGATGCATACACGAGAGGACTCGGAGTCCTCAGAAGTGGTTCTTCCTTTATAATAAAGCATATGAGCGACTAGGAACTCATGGAAAGAGCTGCATGCCTCCGTATCTACATGGGTACTAAGGGCCTGAACTGGAGGCAAGTTCACACGTTGGGTTTCCTTTTAGTGCTAGAGCTTGTCAGGCTGACCACACCGCAGTCACGGAAGCACCTGGTTTAGACAGCAAATTCATTTTCTCCCCAGAAGCGTTCCTACAGGGTTTACAGGCGTATCAAGTGCAGGGGATGTCAGGCAGCTTCAAGGCAGCATGAATGCAGCCTTCAAAATGGGAAAGCAAGGCTAGTTCCAGCAGGCCCCCTTTTCCATGGGCACACTCAGCATACCCCACTGTGGTTTCTAACAAGTCCAAAGAGACGCAGGTTACCCGGTGTGTCTTTCCCTGAATCAGCTTCTCGAAGTAGAGTGTTCTGCATCAGGCGAACTGCCTCAACCAAGGAACGCCGTAGCTGCTCCCCTGGGCCTGTGGCTATTCAAAAGCCTGCAGTGCCACAGGAAGAACAGGACTGAAAGTGCAGTCAGAACGCAAGCCGACTTCCTCTAGGAGGCACGGTGATTTCAGGCAGGAGGTCCTAGATGGAATGCGAAGCCGAGGGTTACTCTGAGTGCGGCTCAGACTAAGGCAACGCCCAAGACTTCTACGCCATGGGGGACTGGCCAGAACGGTGTCTGTGAACGTGCCCGAGGGCTGAGGAAATTAAGACGCTTCAAAAGAGAGTGCAGTGCGTTTCCCTATGCTCGGCATGCACAGAGGGGCTCTAAAGGGCTACGGGACTGGATGTTGCTCAGCAGACCCAGGTGCGCCTGGGGGTACTCAGTGTTCCTGCCGGCAACAGGGTGCCCACGCTAGCCTCCTAGGTGTCCAGAGAACCGTGCTGCCGTTAAAGGCACGCAGAGCACAGGCCACCGGCTCATGGAAACTGCTGCACGCCTCCGCTTCTGCACGGCAAATCAGGGCCTTACTTCCAGGCATGTGTTTCTGCTGGGTGTGCCGTCAGCGACACCGCATGGCAAGATGCTGACTTTCTCCTCGAGCAGAGTGACCCCAGGTACGAGGGCCTCGAAGCATTCAAAGCAGAGTGTTATCACATGGCAGCTCACACGAGGGCCATGACAAAGTCTTCCTGAGCACTTGGCACTCGGCAGCAATGTTGTCCTGAGGCCGGTCGAGGTCTCTGGAAATGTAGCTCTCCTCAAGGAACGTACAGTGTGTTGCCCGTCTCTAGGCACGCACAGAGGGCCTCCAAGGGATCAACAAATGGGACTCCTCGAAGTTTCGCAGCCGGCGCACAGGGCTCTGGAGGTACTCAGTGAACTTGGAGGGGAAATGATGCATACACGAGAGGACTCGGAGTCCTCAGAAGTGGTTCTTCCTTTATAATAAAGCATATGAGCGACTAGGAACTCATGGAAAGAGCTGCATGCCTCCGTATCTACATGGGTACTAAGGGCCTGAACTGGAGGCAAGTTCACACGTTGGGTTTCCTTTTAGTGCTAGAGCTTGTCAGGCTGACCACACCGCAGTCACGGAAGCACCTGGTTTAGACAGCAAATTCATTTTCTCCCCAGAAGCGTTCCTACAGGGTTTACAGGCGTATCAAGTGCAGGGGATGTCAGGCAGCTTCAAGGCAGCATGAATGCAGCCTTCAAAATGGGAAAGCAAGGCTAGTTCCAGCAGGCCCCCTTTTCCATGGGCACACTCAGCATACCCCACTGTGGTTTCTAACAAGTCCAAAGAGACGCAGGTTACCCGGTGTGTCTTTCCCTGAATCAGCTTCTCGAAGTAGAGTGTTCTGCATCAGGCGAACTGCCTCAACCAAGGAACGCCGTAGCTGCTCCCCTGGGCCTGTGGCTATTCAAAAGCCTGCAGTGCCACAGGAAGAACAGGACTGAAAGTGCAGTCAGAACGCAAGCCGACTTCCTCTAGGAGGCACGGTGATTTCAGGCAGGAGGTCCTAGATGGAATGCGAAGCCGAGGGTTACTCTGAGTGCGGCTCAGACTAAGGCAACGCCCAAGACTTCTACGCCGTGTGGGACTGGCCAGAACGGTGTTTGTGAACGTGCCCGAGGGCTGAGGAAATTAAGACGCTTCAAAAGAGAGTGCAGTGCGTTTCCCTATGCTCGGCATGCACAGAGGGGCTCTAAAGGGCTACGGGACTGGATGTTGCTCAGCAGACCCAGGTGCGCCTGGGGGTACTCAGTGTTCCTGCCGGCAACAGGGTGCCCACGCTAGCCTCCTAGGTGTCCAGAGAACCGTGCTGCCGTTAAAGGCACGCAGAGCACAGGCCACCGGCTCATGGAAACTGCTGCACGCCTCCGCTTCTGCACGGCAAATCAGGGCCTTACTTCCAGGCATGTGTTTCTGCTGTGTGTGCCGTCAGCGACACCGCATGGCAAGATGCTGACTTTCTCCTCGAGCAGAGTGACCCCAGGTACGAGGGCCTCGAAGCATTCAAAGCAGAGTGTTACCACATGGCAGCTCACACAAGGGCCATGACAAAGTCTTCCTGAGCACTTGGCACTCGGCAGCAATGTTGTCCTGAGGCCGGTCGAGGTCTCTGGAAATGTAGCTCTCCTCAAGGAACGTACAGTGTGTTGCCCGTCTCTCGGCACGCACAGAGGGCCTCCAAGGGATCAACAAATGGGACTCCTCGAAGTTTCGCAGCCGGCGCACAGGGCTCTGGAGGTACTCAGTGAACTTGGAGGGGAAATGATGCATACACGAGAGGACTCGGAGTCCTCAGAAGTGGTTCTTCCTTTATAATAAAGCATATGAGCGACTAGGAACTCATGGAAAGAGCTGCATGCCTCCGTATCTACATGGGTACTAAGGGCCTGAACTGGAGGCAAGTTCACACGTTGGGTTTCCTTTTAGTGCTAGAGCTTGTCAGGCTGACCACACCGCAGTCACGGAAGCACCTGGTTTAGACAGCAAATTCATTTTCTCCCCAGAAGCGTTCCTACAGGGTTTACAGGCGTATCAAGTGCAGGGGATGTCAGGCAGCATGAATGCAGCCTTCAAAATGGGAAAGCAAGGCTAGTTCCAGCAGGCCCCCTTTTCCATGGGCACACTCAGCATACCCCACTGTGGTTTCTAACAAGTCCAAAGAGACGCAGGTTACCCGGTGTGTCTTTCCCTGAATCAGCTTCTCGAAGTAGAGTGTTCTGCATCAGGCGAACTGCCTCAACCAAGGAACGCCGTAGCTGCTCCCCTGGGCCTGTGGCTATTCAAAAGCCTGCAGTGCCACAGGAAGAACAGGACTGAAAGTGCAGTCAGAACGCAAGCCGACTTCCTCTAGGAGGCACGGTGATTTCAGGCAGGAGGTCCTAGATGGAATGCGAAGCCGAGGGTTACTCTGAGTGCGGCTCAGACTAAGGCAACGCCCAAGACTTCTACGCCATGGGGGACTGGCCAGAACGGTGTTTGTGAACGTGCCCGAGGGCTGAGGAAATTAAGACGCTTCAAAAGAGAGTGCAGTGCGTTTCCCTATGCTCGGCATGCACAGAGGGGCTCTAAAGGGCTACGGGACTGGATGTTGCTCAGCAGACCCAGGTGCGCCTGGGGGTACTCAGTGTTCCTGCCGGCAACAGGGTGCCCACGCTAGCCTCCTAGGTGTCCAGAGAACCGTGCTGCCGTTAAAGGCACGCAGAGCACAGGCCACCGGCTCATGGAAACTGCTGCACGCCTCCGCTTCTGCACGGCAAATCAGGGCCTTACTTCCAGGCATGTGTTTCTGCTGGGTGTGCCGTCAGCGACACCGCATGGCAAGATGCTGACTTTCTCCTCGAGCAGAGTGACTCCAGGTACGAGGGCCTCGAAGCATTCAAAGCAGAGTGTTATCACATGGCAGCTCACACAAGGGCCATGACAAAGTCTTCCTGAGCACTTGGCACTCGGCAGCAATGTTGTCCTGAGGCCGGTCGAGGTCTCTGGAAATGTAGCTCTCCTCAAGGAACGTACAGTGTGTTGCCCGTCTCTAGGCACGCACAGAGGGCCTCCAAGGGATCAACAAATGGGACTCCTCGAAGTTTCGCAGCCGGCGCACAGGGCTCTGGAGGTACTCAGTGAACTTGGAGGGGAAATGATGCATACACGAGAGGACTCGGAGTCCTCAGAAGTGGTTCTTCCTTTATAATAAAGCATATGAGCGACTAGGAACTCATGGAAAGAGCTGCATGCCTCCGTATCTACATGGGTACTAAGGGCCTGAACTGGAGGCAAGTTCACACGTTGGGTTTCCTTTTAGTGCTAGAGCTTGTCAGGCTGACCACACCGCAGTCACGGAAGCACCTGGTTTAGACAGCAAATTCATTTTCTCCCCAGAAGCGTTCCTACAGGGTTTACAGGCGTATCAAGTGCAGGGGATGTCAGGCAGCTTCAAGGCAGCATGAATGCAGCCTTCAAAATGGGAAAGCAAGGCTAGTTCCAGCAGGCCCCCTTTTCCATGGGCACACTCAGCATACCCCACTGTGGTTTCTAACAAGTCCAAAGAGACGCAGGTTACCCGGTGTGTCTTTCCCTGAATCAGCTTCTCGAAGTAGAGTGTTCTGCATCAGGCGAACTGCCTCAACCAAGGAACGCCGTAGCTGCTCCCCTGGGCCTGTGGCTATTCAAAAGCCTGCAGTGCCACAGGAAGAACAGGACTGAAAGTGCAGTCAGAACGCAAGCCGACTTCCTCTAGGAGGCACGGTGATTTCAGGCAGGAGGTCCTAGATGGAATGCGAAGCCGAGGGTTACTCTGAGTGCGGCTCAGACTAAGGCAACGCCCAAGACTTCTACGCCATGGGGGACTGGCCAGAACGGTGTCTGTGAACGTGCCCGAGGGCTGAGGAAATTAAGACGCTTCAAAAGAGAGTGCAGTGCGTTTCCCTATGCTCGGCATGCACAGAGGGGCTCTAAAGGGCTACGGGACTGGATGTTGCTCAGCAGACCCAGGTGCGCCTGGGGGTACTCAGTGTTCCTGCCGGCAACAGGGTGCCCACGCTAGCCTCCTAGGTGTCCAGAGAACCGTGCTGCCGTTAAAGGCACGCAGAGCACAGGCCACCGGCTCATGGAAACTGCTGCACGCCTCCGCTTCTGCACGGCAAATCAGGGCCTTACTTCCAGGCATGTGTTTCTGCTGGGTGTGCCGTCAGCGACACCGCATGGCAAGATGCTGACTTTCTCCTCGAGCAGAGTGACCCCAGGTACGAGGGCCTCGAAGCATTCAAAGCAGAGTGTTATCACATGGCAGCTCACACGAGGGCCATGACAAAGTCTTCCTGAGCACTTGGCACTCGGCAGCAATGTTGTCCTGAGGCCGGTCGAGGTCTCTGGAAATGTAGCTCTCCTCAAGGAACGTACAGTGTGTTGCCCGTCTCTAGGCACGCACAGAGGGCCTCCAAGGGATCAACAAATGGGACTCCTCGAAGTTTCGCAGCCGGCGCACAGGGCTCTGGAGGTACTCAGTGAACTTGGAGGGGAAATGATGCATACACGAGAGGACTCGGAGTCCTCAGAAGTGGTTCTTCCTTTATAATAAAGCATATGAGCGACTAGGAACTCATGGAAAGAGCTGCATGCCTCCGTATCTACATGGGTACTAAGGGCCTGAACTGGAGGCAAGTTCACACGTTGGGTTTCCTTTTAGTGCTAGAGCTTGTCAGGCTGACCACACCGCAGTCACGGAAGCACCTGGTTTAGACAGCAAATTCATTTTCTCCCCAGAAGCGTTCCTACAGGGTTTACAGGCGTATCAAGTGCAGGGGATGTCAGGCAGCTTCAAGGCAGCATGAATGCAGCCTTCAAAATGGGAAAGCAAGGCTAGTTCCAGCAGGCCCCCTTTTCCATGGGCACACTCAGCATACCCCACTGTGGTTTCTAACAAGTCCAAAGAGACGCAGGTTACCCGGTGTGTCTTTCCCTGAATCAGCTTCTCGAAGTAGAGTGTTCTGCATCAGGCGAACTGCCTCAACCAAGGAACGCCGTAGCTGCTCCCCTGGGCCTGTGGCTATTCAAAAGCCTGCAGTGCCACAGGAAGAACAGGACTGAAAGTGCAGTCAGAACGCAAGCCGACTTCCTCTAGGAGGCACGGTGATTTCAGGCAGGAGGTCCTAGATGGAATGCGAAGCCGAGGGTTACTCTGAGTGCGGCTCAGACTAAGGCAACGCCCAAGACTTCTACGCCATGGGGGACTGGCCAGAACGGTGTCTGTGAACGTGCCCGAGGGCTGAGGAAATTAAGACGCTTCAAAAGAGGGTGCAGTGCGTTTCCCTATGCTCGGCATGCACAGAGGGGCTCTAAAGGGCTACGGGACTGGATGTTGCTCAGCAGACCCAGGTGCGCCTGGGGGTACTCAGTGTTCCTGCCGGCAACAGGGTGCCCACGCTAGCCTCCTAGGTGTCCAGAGAACCGTGCTGCCGTTAAAGGCACGCAGAGCACAGGCCACCGGCTCATGGAAACTGCTGCACGCCTCCGCTTCTGCACGGCAAATCAGGGCCTTACTTCCAGGCATGTGTTTCTGCTGGGTGTGCCGTCAGCGACACCGCATGGCAAGATGCTGACTTTCTCCTCGAGCAGAGTGACTCCAGGTACGAGGGCCTCGAAGCATTCAAAGCAGAGTGTTAGCACATGGCAGCTCACACAAGGGCCATGACAAAGTCTTCCTGAGCACTTGGCACTCGGCAGCAATGTTGTCCTGAGGCCGGTCGAGGTCTCTGGAAATGTAGCTCTCCTCAAGGAACGTACAGTGTGTTGCCCGTCTCTCGGCACGCACAGAGGGCCTCCAAGGGATCAACAAATGGGACTCCTCGAAGTTTCGCAGCCGGCGCACAGGGCTCTGGAGGTACTCAGTGAACTTGGAGGGGAAATGATGCATACACGAGAGGACTCGGAGTCCTCAGAAGTGGTTCTTCCTTTATAATAAAGCATATGAGCGACTAGGAACTCATGGAAAGAGCTGCATGCCTCCGTATCTACATGGGTACTAAGGGCCTGAACTGGAGGCAAGTTCACACGTTGGGTTTCCTTTTAGTGCTAGAGCTTGTCAGGCTGACCACACCGCAGTCACGGAAGCACCTGGTTTAGACAGCAAATTCATTTTCTCCCCAGAAGCGTTCCTACAGGGTTTACAGGCGTATCAAGTGCAGGGGATGTCAGGCAGCTTCAAGGCAGCATGAATGCAGCCTTCAAAATGGGAAAGCAAGGCTAGTTCCAGCAGGCCCCCTTTTCCATGGGCACACTCAGCATACCCCACTGTGGTTTCTAACAAGTCCAAAGAGACGCAGGTTACCCGGTGTGTCTTTCCCTGAATCAGCTTCTCGAAGTAGAGTGCTCTGCATCAGGCGAACTGCCTCAACCAAGGAACGCTGTAGCTGCTCCCCTGGGCCTGTGGCTATTCAAAAGCCTGCAGTGCCACAGGAAGAACAGGACTGAAAGTGCAGTCAGAACGCAAGCCGACTTCCTCTAGGAGGCACGGTGATTTCAGGCAGGAGGTCCTAGATGGAATGCGAAGCCGAGGGTTACTCTGAGTGCGGCTCAGACTAAGGCAACGCCCAAGACTTCTACGCCGTGTGGGACTGGCCAGAACGGTGTTTGTGAACGTGCCCGAGGGCTGAGGAAATTAAGACGCTTCAAAAGAGAGTGCAGTGCGTTTCCCTATGCTCGGCATGCACAGAGGGGCTCTAAAGGGCTACGGGACTGGATGTTGCTCAGCAGACCCAGGTGCGCCTGGGGGTACTCAGTGTTCCTGCCGGCAACAGGGTGCCCACGCTAGCCTCCTAGGTGTCCAGAGAACCGTGCTGCCGTTAAAGGCACGCAGAGCACAGGCCACCGGCTCATGGAAACTGCTGCACGCCTCCGCTTCTGCACGGCCAATCAGGGCCTTACTTCCAGGCATGTGTTTCTGCTGGGTGTGCCGTCAGCGACACCGCATGGCAAGATGCTGACTTTCTCCTCGAGCAGAGTGACCCCAGGTACGAGGGCCTCGAAGCATTCAAAGCAGAGTGTTATCACATGGCAGCTCACGCGAGGGCCATGACAAAGTCTTCCTGAGCACTTGGCACTCGGCAGCAATGTTGTCCTGAGGCCGGTCGAGGTCTCTGGAAATGTAGCTCTCCTCAAGGAACGTACAGTGTGTTGCCCGTCTCTAGGCACGCACAGAGGGCCTCCAAGGGATCAACAAATGGGACTCCTCGAAGTTTCGCAGCCGGCGCACAGGGCTCTGGAGGTACTCAGTGAACTTGGAGGGGAAATGATGCATACACGAGAGGACTCGGAGTCCTCAGAAGTGGTTCTTCCTTTATAATAAAGCATATGAGCGACTAGGAACTCATGGAAAGAGCTGCCTGCCTCCGTATCTACATGGGTACTAAGGGCCTGAACTGGAGGCAAGTTCACACGTTGGGTTTCCTTTTAGTGCTAGAGCTTGTCAGGCTGACCACACCGCAGTCACGGAAGCACCTGGTTTAGACAGCAAATTCATTTTCTCCCCAGAAGCGTTCCTACAGGGTTTACAGGCGTATCAAGTGCAGGGGATGTCAGGCAGCTTCAAGGCAGCATGAATGCAGCCTTCAAAATGGGAAAGCAAGGCTAGTTCCAGCAGGCCCCCTTTTCCATGGGCACACTCAGCATACCCCACTGTGGTTTCTAACAAGTCCAAAGAGACGCAGGTTACCCGGTGTGTCTTTCCCTGAATCAGCTTCTCGAAGTAGAGTGTTCTGCATCAGGCGAACTGCCTCAACCAAGGAACGCCGTAGCTGCTCCCCTGGGCCTGTGGCTATTCAAAAGCCTGCAGTGCCACAGGAAGAACAGGACTGAAAGTGCAGTCAGAACGCAAGCCGACTTCCTCTAGGAGGCACGGTGATTTCAGGCAGGAGGTCCTAGATGGAATGCGAAGCCGAGGGTTACTCTGAGTGCGGCTCAGACTAAGGCAACGCCCAAGACTTCTACGCCGTGTGGGACTGGCCAGAACGGTGTTTGTGAACGTGCCCGAGGGCTGAGGAAATTAAGACGCTTCAAAAGAGAGTGCAGTGCGTTTCCCTATGCTCGGCATGCACAGAGGGGCTCTAAAGGGCTACGGGACTGGATGTTGCTCAGCAGACCCAGGTGCGCCTGGGGGTACTCAGTGTTCCTGCCGGCAACAGGGTGCCCACGCTAGCCTCCTAGGTGTCCAGAGAACCGTGCTGCCGTTAAAGGCACGCAGAGCACAGGCCACCGGCTCATGGAAACTGCTGCACGCCTCCGCTTCTGCACGGCCAATCAGGGCCTTACTTCCAGGCATGTGTTTCTGCTGTGTGTGCCGTCAGCGACACCGCATGGCAAGATGCTGACTTTCTCCTCGAGCAGAGTGACCCCAGGTACGAGGGCCTCGAAGCATTCAAAGCAGAGTGTTATCACATGGCAGCTCACACGAGGGCCATGACAAAGTCTTCCTGAGCACTTGGCACTCGGCAGCAATGTTGTCCTGAGGCCGGTCGAGGTCTCTGGAAATGTAGCTCTCCTCAAGGAACGTACAGTGTGTTGCCCGTCTCTAGGCACGCACAGAGGGCCTCCAAGGGATCAACAAATGGGACTCCTCGAAGTTTCGCAGCCGGCGCACAGGGCTCTGGAGGTACTCAGTGAACTTGGAGGGGAAATGATGCATACACGAGAGGACTCGGAGTCCTCAGAAGTGGTTCTTCCTTTATAATAAAGCATATGAGCGACTAGGAACTCATGGAAAGAGCTGCATGCCTCCGTATCTACATGGGTACTAAGGGCCTGAACTGGAGGCAAGTTCACACGTTGGGTTTCCTTTTAGTGCTAGAGCTTGTCAGGCTGACCACACCGCAGTCACGGAAGCACCTGGTTTAGACAGCAAATTCATTTTCTCCCCAGAAGCGTTCCTACAGGGTTTACAGGCGTATCAAGTGCAGGGGATGTCAGGCAGCTTCAAGGCAGCATGAATGCAGCCTTCAAAATGGGAAAGCAAGGCTAGTTCCAGCAGGCCCCCTTTTCCATGGGCACACTCAGCATACCCCACTGTGGTTTCTAACAAGTCCAAAGAGACGCAGGTTACCCGGTGTGTCTTTCCCTGAATCAGCTTCTCGAAGTAGAGTGTTCTGCATCAGGCGAACTGCCTCAACCAAGGAACGCCGTAGCTGCTCCCCTGGGCCTGTGGCTATTCAAAAGCCTGCAGTGCCACAGGAAGAACAGGACTGAAAGTGCAGTCAGAACGCAAGCCGACTTCCTCTAGGAGGCACGGTGATTTCAGGCAGGAGGTCCTAGATGGAATGCGAAGCCGAGGGTTACTCTGAGTGCGGCTCAGACTAAGGCAACGCCCAAGACTTCTACGCCATGGGGGACTGGCCAGAACGGTGTTTGTGAACGTGCCCGAGGGCTGAGGAAATTAAGACGCTTCAAAAGAGAGTGCAGTGCGTTTCCCTATGCTCGGCATGCACAGAGGGGCTCTAAAGGGCTACGGGACTGGATGTTGCTCAGCAGACCCAGGTGCGCCTGGGGGTACTCAGTGTTCCTGCCGGCAACAGGGTGCCCACGCTAGCCTCCTAGGTGTCCAGAGAACCGTGCTGCCGTTAAAGGCACGCAGAGCACAGGCCACCGGCTCATGGAAACTGCTGCACGCCTCCGCTTCTGCACGGCAAATCAGGGCCTTACTTCCAGGCATGTGTTTCTGCTGGGTGTGCCGTCAGCGACACCGCATGGCAAGATGCTGACTTTCTCCTCGAGCAGAGTGACTCCAGGTACGAGGGCCTCGAAGCATTCAAAGCAGAGTGTTAGCACATGGCAGCTCACACAAGGGCCATGACAAAGTCTTCCTGAGCACTTGGCACTCGGCAGCAATGTTGTCCTGAGGCCGGTCGAGGTCTCTGGAAATGTAGCTCTCCTCAAGGAACGTACAGTGTGTTGCCCGTCTCTCGGCACGCACAGAGGGCCTCCAAGGGATCAACAAATGGGACTCCTCGAAGTTTCGCAGCCGGCGCACAGGGCTCTGGAGGTACTCAGTGAACTTGGAGGGGAAATGATGCATACGCGAGAGGACTCGGAGTCCTCAGAAGTGGTTCTTCCTTTATAATAAAGCATATGAGCGACTAGGAACTCATGGAAAGAGCTGCATGCCTCCGTATCTACATGGGTACTAAGGGCCTGAACTGGAGGCAAGTTCACACGTTGAGTTTCCTTTTAGTGCTAGAGCTTGTCAGGCTGACCACACCGCAGTCACGGAAGCACCTGGTTTAGACAGCAAATTCATTTTCTCCCCAGAAGCGTTCCTACAGGGTTTACAGGCGTATCAAGTGCAGGGGATGTCAGGCAGCTTCAAGGCAGCATGAATGCAGCCTTCAAAATGGGAAAGCAAGGCTAGTTCCAGCAGGCCCCCTTTTCCATGGGCACACTCAGCATACCCCACTGTGGTTTCTAACAAGTCCAAAGAGACGCAGGTTACCCGGTGTGTCTTTCCCTGAATCAGCTTCTCGAAGTAGAGTGTTCTGCATCAGGCGAACTGCCTCAACCAAGGAACGCCGTAGCTGCTCCCCTGGGCCTGTGGCTATTCAAAAGCCTGCAGTGCCACAGGAAGAACAGGACTGAAAGTGCAGTCAGAACGCAAGCCGACTTCCTCTAGGAGGCACGGTGATTTCAGGCAGGAGGTCCTAGATGGAATGCGAAGCCGAGGGTTACTCTGAGTGCGGCTCAGACTAAGGCAACGCCCGAGACTTCTACGCCGTGTGGGACTGGCCAGAACGGTGTCTGTGAACGTGCCCGAGGGCTGAGGAAATTAAGACGCTTCAAAAGAGAGTGCAGTGCGTTTCCCTATGCTCGGCATGCACAGAGGGGCTCTAAAGGGCTACGGGACTGGATGTTGCTCAGCAGACCCAGGTGCGCCTGGGGGTACTCAGTGTTCCTGCCGGCAACAGGGTGCCCACGCTAGCCTCCTAGGTGTCCAGAGAACCGTGCTGCCGTTAAAGGCACGCAGAGCACAGGCCACCGGCTCATGGAAACTGCTGCACGCCTCCGCTTCTGCACGGCAAATCAGGGCCTTACTTCCAGGCATGTGTTTCTGCTGGGTGTGCCGTCAGCGACACCGCACGGCAAGATGCTGACTTTCTCCTCGAGCAGAGTGACCCCAGGTACGAGGGCCTCGAAGCATTCAAAGCAGAGTGTTAGCACATGGCAGCTCACACAAGGGCCATGACAAAGTCTTCCCGAGCACTTGGCACTCGGCAGCAATGTTGTCCTGAGGCCGGTCGAGGTCTCTGGAAATGTAGCTCTCCTCAAGGAACGTACAGTGTGTTGCCCGTCTCTAGGCACGCACAGAGGGCCTCCAAGGGATCAACAAATGGGACTCCTCGAAGTTTCGCAGCCGGCGCACAGGGCTCTGGAGGTACTCAGTGAACTTGGAGGGGAAATGATGCATACACGAGAGGACTCGGAGTCCTCAGAAGTGGTTCTTCCTTTATAATAAAGCATATGAGCGACTAGGAACTCATGGAAAGAGCTGCATGCCTCCGTATCTACATGGGTACTAAGGGCCTGAACTGGAGGCAAGTTCACACGTTGAGTTTCCTTTTAGTGCTAGAGCTTGTCAGGCTGACCACACCGCAGTCACGGAAGCACCTGGTTTAGACAGCAAATTCATTTTCTCCCCAGAAGCGTTCCTACAGGGTTTACAGGCGTATCAAGTGCAGGGGATGTCAGGCAGCTTCAAGGCAGCATGAATGCAGCCTTCAAAATGGGAAAGCAAGGCTAGTTCCAGCAGGCCCCCTTTTCCATGGGCACACTCAGCATACCCCACTGTGGTTTCTAACAAGTCCAAAGAGACGCAGGTTACCCGGTGTGTCTTTCCCTGAATCAGCTTCTCGAAGTAGAGTGTTCTGCATCAGGCGAACTGCCTCAACCAAGGAACGCCGTAGCTGCTCCCCTGGGCCTGTGGCTATTCAAAAGCCTGCAGTGCCACAGGAAGAACAGGACTGAAAGTGCAGTCAGAACGCAAGCCGACTTCCTCTAGGAGGCACGGTGATTTCAGGCAGGAGGTCCTAGATGGAATGCGAAGCCGAGGGTTACTCTGAGTGCGGCTCAGACTAAGGCAACGCCCAAGACTTCTACGCCGTGTGGGACTGGCCAGAACGGTGTCTGTGAACGTGCCCGAGGGCTGAGGAAGTTAAGACGCTTCAAAAGAGAGTGCAGTGCGTTTCCCTATGCTCGGCATGCACAGAGGGGCTCTAAAGGGCTACGGGACTGGATGTTGCTCAGCAGACCCAGGTGCGCCTGGGGCTACTCAGTGCTCCTGCCGGCAACAGGGTGCCCACGCTAGCCTCCTAGGTGTCCAGAGAACCGTGCTGCCGTTAAAGGCACGCAGAGCACAGGCCACCGGCTCATGGAAACTGCTGCACGCCTCCGCTTCTGCACGGCAAATCAGGGCCTTACTTCCAGGCATGTGTTTCTGCTGGGTGTGCCGTCAGCGACACCGCACGGCAAGATGCTGACTTTCTCCTCGAGCAGAGTGACCCCAGGTACGAGGGCCTCGAAGCATTCAAAGCAGAGTGTTATCACATGGCAGCTCACACAAGGGCCATGACAAAGTCTTCCCGAGCACTTGGCACTCGGCAACAATGTTGTCCTGAGGCCGGTCGAGGTCTCTGGAAATGTAGCTCTCCTCAAGGAACGTACAGTGTGTTGCCCGTCTCTCGGCACGCACAGAGGGCCTCCAAGGGATCAACAAATGGGACTCCTCGAAGTTTCGCAGCCGGCGCACAGGGCTCTGGAGGTACTCAGTGAACTTGGAGGGGAAATGATGCATACACGAGAGGACTCGGAGTCCTCAGAAGTGGTTCTTCCTTTATAATAAAGCATATGAGCGACTAGGAACTCATGGAAAGAGCTGCATGCCTCCGTATCTACATGGGTACTAAGGGCCTGAACTGGAGGCAAGTTCACACGTTGAGTTTCCTTTTAGTGCTAGAGCTTGTCAGGCTGACCACACCGCAGTCACGGAAGCACCTGGTTTAGACAGCAAATTCATTTTCTCCCCAGAAGCGTTCCTACAGGGTTTACAGGCGTATCAAGTGCAGGGGATGTCAGGCAGCTTCAAGGCAGCATGAATGCAGCCTTCAAAATGGGAAAGCAAGGCTAGTTCCAGCAGGCCCCCTTTTCCATGGGCACACTCAGCATACCCCACTGTGGTTTCTAACAAGTCCAAAGAGACGCAGGTTACCCGGTGTGTCTTTCCCTGAATCAGCTTCTCGAAGTAGAGTGTTCTGCATCAGGCGAACTGCCTCAACCAAGGAACGCCGTAGCTGCTCCCCTGGGCCTGTGGCTATTCAAAAGCCTGCAGTGCCACAGGAAGAACAGGACTGAAAGTGCAGTCAGAACGCAAGCCGACTTCCTCTAGGAGGCACGGTGATTTCAGGCAGGAGGTCCTAGATGGAATGCGAAGCCGAGGGTTACTCTGAGTGCGGCTCAGACTAAGGCAACGCCCGAGACTTCTACGCCGTGTGGGACTGGCCAGAACGGTGTCTGTGAACGTGCCCGAGGGCTGAGGAAATTAAGACGCTTCAAAAGAGAGTGCAGTGCGTTTCCCTATGCTCGGCATGCACAGAGGGGCTCTAAAGGGCTACGGGACTGGATGTTGCTCAGCAGACCCAGGTGCGCCTGGGGCTACTCAGTGCTCCTGCCGGCAACAGGGTGCCCACGCTAGCCTCCTAGGTGTCCAGAGAACCGTGCTGCCGTTAAAGGCACGCAGAGCACAGGCCACCGGCTCATGGAAACTGCTGCACGCCTCCGCTTCTGCACGGCAAATCAGGGCCTTACTTCCAGGCATGTGTTTCTGCTGGGTGTGCCGTCAGCGACACCGCACGGCAAGATGCTGACTTTCTCCTCGAGCAGAGTGACCCCAGGTACGAGGGCCTCGAAGCATTCAAAGCAGAGTGTTATCACATGGCAGCTCACACAAGGGCCATGACAAAGTCTTCCCGAGCACTTGGCACTCGGCAACAATGTTGTCCTGAGGCCGGTCGAGGTCTCTGGAAATGTAGCTCTCCTCAAGGAACGTACAGTGTGTTGCCCGTCTCTCGGCACGCACAGAGGGCCTCCAAGGGATCAACAAATGGGACTCCTCGAAGTTTCGCAGCCGGCGCACAGGGCTCTGGAGGTACTCAGTGAACTTGGAGGGGAAATGATGCATACACGAGAGGACTCGGAGTCCTCAGAAGTGGTTCTTCCTTTATAATAAAGCATATGAGCGACTAGGAACTCATGGAAAGAGCTGCATGCCTCCGTATCTACATGGGTACTAAGGGCCTGAACTGGAGGCAAGTTCACACGTTGAGTTTCCTTTTAGTGCTAGAGCTTGTCAGGCTGACCACACCGCAGTCACGGAAGCACCTGGTTTAGACAGCAAATTCATTTTCTCCCCAGAAGCGTTCCTACAGGGTTTACAGGCGTATCAAGTGCAGGGGATGTCAGGCAGCTTCAAGGCAGCATGAATGCAGCCTTCAAAATGGGAAAGCAAGGCTAGTTCCAGCAGGCCCCCTTTTCCATGGGCACACTCAGCATACCCCACTGTGGTTTCTAACAAGTCCAAAGAGACGCAGGTTACCCGGTGTGTCTTTCCCTGAATCAGCTTCTCGAAGTAGAGTGTTCTGCATCAGGCGAACTGCCTCAACCAAGGAACGCCGTAGCTGCTCCCCTGGGCCTGTGGCTATTCAAAAGCCTGCAGTGCCACAGGAAGAACAGGACTGAAAGTGCAGTCAGAACGCAAGCCGACTTCCTCTAGGAGGCACGGTGATTTCAGGCAGGAGGTCCTAGATGGAATGCGAAGCCGAGGGTTACTCTGAGTGCGGCTCAGACTAAGGCAACGCCCAAGACTTCTACGCCGTGTGGGACTGGCCAGAACGGTGTCTGTGAACGTGCCCGAGGGCTGAGGAAATTAAGACGCTTCAAAAGAGAGTGCAGTGCGTTTCCCTATGCTCGGCATGCACAGAGGGGCTCTAAAGGGCTACGGGACTGGATGTTGCTCAGCAGACCCAGGTGCGCCTGGGGGTACTCAGTGTTCCTGCCGGCAACAGGGTGCCCACGCTAGCCTCCTAGGTGTCCAGAGAACCGTGCTGCCGTTAAAGGCACGCAGAGCACAGGCCACCGGCTCATGGAAACTGCTGCACGCCTCCGCTTCTGCACGGCAAATCAGGGCCTTACTTCCAGGCATGTGTTTCTGCTGGGTGTGCCGTCAGCGACACCGCACGGCAAGATGCTGACTTTCTCCTCGAGCAGAGTGACCCCAGGTACGAGGGCCTCGAAGCATTCAAAGCAGAGTGTTAGCACATGGCAGCTCACACAAGGGCCATGACAAAGTCTTCCCGAGCACTTGGCACTCGGCAGCAATGTTGTCCTGAGGCCGGTCGAGGTCTCTGGAAATGTAGCTCTCCTCAAGGAACGTACAGTGTGTTGCCCGTCTCTAGGCACGCACAGAGGGCCTCCAAGGGATCAACAAATGGGACTCCTCGAAGTTTCGCAGCCGGCGCACAGGGCTCTGGAGGTACTCAGTGAACTTGGAGGGGAAATGATGCATACACGAGAGGACTCGGAGTCCTCAGAAGTGGTTCTTCCTTTATAATAAAGCATATGAGCGACTAGGAACTCATGGAAAGAGCTGCATGCCTCCGTATCTACATGGGTACTAAGGGCCTGAACTGGAGGCAAGTTCGCACGTTGAGTTTCCTTTTAGTGCTAGAGCTTGTCAGGCTGACCACACCGCAGTCACGGAAGCACCTGGTTTAGACAGCAAATTCATTTTCTCCCCAGAAGCGTTCCTACAGGGTTTACAGGCGTATCAAGTGCAGGGGATGTCAGGCAGCTTCAAGGCAGCATGAATGCAGCCTTCAAAATGGGAAAGCAAGGCTAGTTCCAGCAGGCCCCCTTTTCCATGGGCACACTCAGCATACCCCACTGTGGTTTCTAACAAGTCCAAAGAGACGCAGGTTACCCGGTGTGTCTTTCCCTGAATCAGCTTCTCGAAGTAGAGTGTTCTGCATCAGGCGAACTGCCTCAACCAAGGAACGCCGTAGCTGCTCCCCTGGGCCTGTGGCTATTCAAAAGCCTGCAGTGCCACAGGAAGAACAGGACTGAAAGTGCAGTCAGAACGCAAGCCGACTTCCTCTAGGAGGCACGGTGATTTCAGGCAGGAGGTCCTAGATGGAATGCGAAGCCGAGGGTTACTCTGAGTGCGGCTCAGACTAAGGCAACGCCCGAGACTTCTACGCCGTGTGGGACTGGCCAGAACGGTGTCTGTGAACGTGCCCGAGGGCTGAGGAAATTAAGACGCTTCAAAAGAGAGTGCAGTGCGTTTCCCTATGCTCGGCATGCACAGAGGGGCTCTAAAGGGCTACGGGACTGGATGTTGCTCAGCAGACCCAGGTGCGCCTGGGGGTACTCAGTGCTCCTGCCGGCAACAGGGTGCCCACGCTAGCCTCCTAGGTGTCCAGAGAACCGTGCTGCCGTTAAAGGCACGCAGAGCACAGGCCACCGGCTCATGGAAACTGCTGCACGCCTCCGCTTCTGCACGGCAAATCAGGGCCTTACTTCCAGGCATGTGTTTCTGCTGGGTGTGCCGTCAGCGACACCGCATGGCAAGATGCTGACTTTCTCCTCGAGCAGAGTGACCCCAGGTACGAGGGCCTCGAAGCATTCAAAGCAGAGTGTTAGCACATGGCAGCTCACACAAGGGCCATGACAAAGTCTTCCCGAGCACTTGGCACTCGGCAGCAATGTTGTCCTGAGGCCGGTCGAGGTCTCTGGAAATGTAGCTCTCCTCAAGGAACGTACAGTGTGTTGCCCGTCTCTAGGCACGCACAGAGGGCCTCCAAGGGATCAACAAATGGGACTCCTCGAAGTTTCGCAGCCGGCGCACAGGGCTCTGGAGGTACTCAGTGAACTTGGAGGGGAAATGATGCATACACGAGAGGACTCGGAGTCCTCAGAAGTGGTTCTTCCTTTATAATAAAGCATATGAGCGACTAGGAACTCATGGAAAGAGCTGCCTGCCTCCGTATCTACATGGGTACTAAGGGCCTGAACTGGAGGCAAGTTCACACGTTGGGTTTCCTTTTAGTGCTAGAGCTTGTCAGGCTGACCACACCGCAGTCACGGAAGCACCTGGTTTAGACAGCAAATTCATTTTCTCCCCAGAAGCGTTCCTACAGGGTTTACAGGCGTATCAAGTGCAGGGGATGTCAGGCAGCTTCAAGGCAGCATGAATGCAGCCTTCAAAATGGGAAAGCAAGGCTAGTTCCAGCAGGCCCCCTTTTCCATGGGCACACTCAGCATACCCCACTGTGGTTTCTAACAAGTCCAAAGAGACGCAGGTTACCCGGTGTGTCTTTCCCTGAATCAGCTTCTCGAAGTAGAGTGTTCTGCATCAGGCGAACTGCCTCAACCAAGGAACGCCGTAGCTGCTCCCCTGGGCCTGTGGCTATTCAAAAGCCTGCAGTGCCACAGGAAGAACAGGACTGAAAGTGCAGTCAGAACGCAAGCCGACTTCCTCTAGGAGGCACGGTGATTTCAGGCAGGAGGTCCTAGATGGAATGCGAAGCCGAGGGTTACTCTGAGTGCGGCTCAGACTAAGGCAACGCCCAAGACTTCTACGCCATGGGGGACTGGCCAGAACGGTGTCTGTGAACGTGCCCGAGGGCTGAGGAAATTAAGACGCTTCAAAAGAGAGTGCAGTGCGTTTCCCTATGCTCGGCATGCACAGAGGGGCTCTAAAGGGCTACGGGACTGGATGTTGCTCAGCAGACCCAGGTGCGCCTGGGGGTACTCAGTGTTCCTGCCGGCAACAGGGTGCCCACGCTAGCCTCCTAGGTGTCCAGAGAACCGTGCTGCCGTTAAAGGCACGCAGAGCACAGGCCACCGGCTCATGGAAACTGCTGCACGCCTCCGCTTCTGCACGGCAAATCAGGGCCTTACTTCCAGGCATGTGTTTCTGCTGGGTGTGCCGTCAGCGACACCGCATGGCAAGATGCTGACTTTCTCCTCGAGCAGAGTGACCCCAGGTACGAGGGCCTCGAAGCATTCAAAGCAGAGTGTTATCACATGGCAGCTCACACGAGGGCCATGACAAAGTCTTCCTGAGCACTTGGCACTCGGCAGCAATGTTGTCCTGAGGCCGGTCGAGGTCTCTGGAAATGTAGCTCTCCTCAAGGAACGTACAGTGTGTTGCCCGTCTCTAGGCACGCACAGAGGGCCTCCAAGGGATCAACAAATGGGACTCCTCGAAGTTTCGCAGCCGGCGCACAGGGCTCTGGAGGTACTCAGTGAACTTGGAGGGGAAATGATGCATACACGAGAGGACTCGGAGTCCTCAGAAGTGGTTCTTCCTTTATAATAAAGCATATGAGCGACTAGGAACTCATGGAAAGAGCTGCATGCCTCCGTATCTACATGGGTACTAAGGGCCTGAACTGGAGGCAAGTTCACACGTTGAGTTTCCTTTTAGTGCTAGAGCTTGTCAGGCTGACCACACCGCAGTCACGGAAGCACCTGGTTTAGACTGCAAATTCATTTTCTCCCCAGAAGCGTTCCTACAGGGTTTACAGGCGTATCAAGTGCAGGGGATGTCAGGCAGCTTCAAGGCAGCATGAATGCAGCCTTCAAAATGGGAAAGCAAGGCTAGTTCCAGCAGGCCCCCTTTTCCATGGGCACACTCAGCATACCCCACTGTGGTTTCTAACAAGTCCAAAGAGACGCAGGTTACCCGGTGTGTCTTTCCCTGAATCAGCTTCTCGAAGTAGAGTGTTCTGCATCAGGCGAACTGCCTCAACCAAGGAACGCCGTAGCTGCTCCCCTGGGCCTGTGGCTATTCAAAAGCCTGCAGTGCCACAGGAAGAACAGGACTGAAAGTGCAGTCAGAACGCAAGCCGACTTCCTCTAGGAGGCACGGTGATTTCAGGCAGGAGGTCCTAGATGGAATGCGAAGCCGAGGGTTACTCTGAGTGCGGCTCAGACTAAGGCAACGCCCGAGACTTCTACGCCGTGTGGGACTGGCCAGAACGGTGTTTGTGAACGTGCCCGAGGGCTGAGGAAATTAAGACGCTTCAAAAGAGAGTGCAGTGCGTTTCCCTATGCTCGGCATGCACAGAGGGGCTCTAAAGGGCTACGGGACTGGATGTTGCTCAGCAGACCCAGGTGCGCCTGGGGGTACTCAGTGTTCCTGCCGGCAACAGGGTGCCCACGCTAGCCTCCTAGGTGTCCAGAGAACCGTGCTGCCGTTAAAGGCACGCAGAGCACAGGCCACCGGCTCATGGAAACTGCTGCACGCCTCCGCTTCTGCACGGCAAATCAGGGCCTTACTTCCAGGCATGTGTTTCTGCTGGGTGTGCCGTCAGCGACACCGCACGGCAAGATGCTGACTTTCTCCTCGAGCAGAGTGACCCCAGGTACGAGGGCCTCGAAGCATTCAAAGCAGAGTGTTATCACATGGCAGCTCACACAAGGGCCATGACAGTCTTCCCGAGCACTTGGCACTCGGCAGCAATGTTGTCCTGAGGCCGGTCGAGGTCTCTGGAAATGTAGCTCTCCTCAAGGAACGTACAGTGTGTTGCCCGTCTCTCGGCACGCACAGAGGGCCTCCAAGGGATCAACAAATGGGACTCCTCGAAGTTTCGCAGCCGGCGCACAGGGCTCTGGAGGTACTCAGTGAACTTGGAGGGGAAATGATGCATACACGAGAGGACTCGGAGTCCTCAGAAGTGGTTCTTCCTTTATAATAAAGCATATGAGCGACTAGGAACTCATGGAAAGAGCTGCATGCCTCCGTATCTACATGGGTACTAAGGGCCTGAACTGGAGGCAAGTTCACACGTTGAGTTTCCTTTTAGTGCTAGAGCTTGTCAGGCTGACCACACCGCAGTCACGGAAGCACCTGGTTTAGACAGCAAATTCATTTTCTCCCCAGAAGCGTTCCTACAGGGTTTACAGGCGTATCAAGTGCAGGGGATGTCAGGCAGCTTCAAGGCAGCATGAATGCAGCCTTCAAAATGGGAAAGCAAGGCTAGTTCCAGCAGGCCCCCTTTTCCATGGGCACACTCAGCATACCCCACTGTGGTTTCTAACAAGTCCAAAGAGACGCAGGTTACCCGGTGTGTCTTTCCCTGAATCAGCTTCTCGAAGTAGAGTGTTCTGCATCAGGCGAACTGCCTCAACCAAGGAACGCCGTAGCTGCTCCCCTGGGCCTGTGGCTATTCAAAAGCCTGCAGTGCCACAGGAAGAACAGGACTGAAAGTGCAGTCAGAACGCAAGCCGACTTCCTCTAGGAGGCACGGTGATTTCAGGCAGGAGGTCCTAGATGGAATGCGAAGCCGAGGGTTACTCTGAGTGCGGCTCAGACTAAGGCAACGCCCAAGACTTCTACGCCATGGGGGACTGGCCAGAACGGTGTTTGTGAACGTGCCCGAGGGCTGAGGAAATTAAGACGCTTCAAAAGAGAGTGCAGTGCGTTTCCCTATGCTCGGCATGCACAGAGGGGCTCTAAAGGGCTACGGGACTGGATGTTGCTCAGCAGACCCAGGTGCGCCTGGGGGTACTCAGTGTTCCTGCCGGCAACAGGGTGCCCACGCTAGCCTCCTAGGTGTCCAGAGAACCGTGCTGCCGTTAAAGGCACGCAGAGCACAGGCCACCGGCTCATGGAAACTGCTGCACGCCTCCGCTTCTGCACGGCAAATCAGGGCCTTACTTCCAGGCATGTGTTTCTGCTGGGTGTGCCGTCAGCGACACCGCATGGCAAGATGCTGACTTTCTCCTCGAGCAGAGTGACTCCAGGTACGAGGGCCTCGAAGCATTCAAAGCAGAGTGTTATCACATGGCAGCTCACACAAGGGCCATGACAAAGTCTTCCCGAGCACTTGGCACTCGGCAGCAATGTTGTCCTGAGGCCGGTCGAGGTCTCTGGAAATGTAGCTCTCCTCAAGGAACGTACAGTGTGTTGCCCGTCTCTAGGCACGCACAGAGGGCCTCCAAGGGATCAACAAATGGGACTCCTCGAAGTTTCGCAGCCGGCGCACAGGGCTCTGGAGGTACTCAGTGAACTTGGAGGGGAAATGATGCATACACGAGAGGACTCGGAGTCCTCAGAAGTGGTTCTTCCTTTATAATAAAGCATATGAGCGACTAGGAACTCATGGAAAGAGCTGCCTGCCTCCGTATCTACATGGGTACTAAGGGCCTGAACTGGAGGCAAGTTCACACGTTGGGTTTCCTTTTAGTGCTAGAGCTTGTCAGGCTGACCACACCGCAGTCACGGAAGCACCTGGTTTAGACAGCAAATTCATTTTCTCCCCAGAAGCGTTCCTACAGGGTTTACAGGCGTATCAAGTGCAGGGGATGTCAGGCAGCTTCAAGGCAGCATGAATGCAGCCTTCAAAATGGGAAAGCAAGGCTAGTTCCAGCAGGCCCCCTTTTCCATGGGCACACTCAGCATACCCCACTGTGGTTTCTAACAAGTCCAAAGAGACGCAGGTTACCCGGTGTGTCTTTCCCTGAATCAGCTTCTCGAAGTAGAGTGTTCTGCATCAGGCGAACTGCCTCAACCAAGGAACGCCGTAGCTGCTCCCCTGGGCCTGTGGCTATTCAAAAGCCTGCAGTGCCACAGGAAGAACAGGACTGAAAGTGCAGTCAGAACGCAAGCCGACTTCCTCTAGGAGGCACGGTGATTTCAGGCAGGAGGTCCTAGATGGAATGCGAAGCCGAGGGTTACTCTGAGTGCGGCTCAGACTAAGGCAACGCCCAAGACTTCTACGCCATGGGGGACTGGCCAGAACGGTGTCTGTGAACGTGCCCGAGGGCTGAGGAAATTAAGACGCTTCAAAAGAGAGTGCAGTGCGTTTCCCTATGCTCGGCATGCACAGAGGGGCTCTAAAGGGCTACGGGACTGGATGTTGCTCAGCAGACCCAGGTGCGCCTGGGGGTACTCAGTGTTCCTGCCGGCAACAGGGTGCCCACGCTAGCCTCCTAGGTGTCCAGAGAACCGTGCTGCCGTTAAAGGCACGCAGAGCACAGGCCACCGGCTCATGGAAACTGCTGCACGCCTCCGCTTCTGCACGGCAAATCAGGGCCTTACTTCCAGGCATGTGTTTCTGCTGGGTGTGCCGTCAGCGACACCGCATGGCAAGATGCTGACTTTCTCCTCGAGCAGAGTGACCCCAGGTACGAGGGCCTCGAAGCATTCAAAGCAGAGTGTTATCACATGGCAGCTCACACGAGGGCCATGACAAAGTCTTCCTGAGCACTTGGCACTCGGCAGCAATGTTGTCCTGAGGCCGGTCGAGGTCTCTGGAAATGTAGCTCTCCTCAAGGAACGTACAGTGTGTTGCCCGTCTCTAGGCACGCACAGAGGGCCTCCAAGGGATCAACAAATGGGACTCCTCGAAGTTTCGCAGCCGGCGCACAGGGCTCTGGAGGTACTCAGTGAACTTGGAGGGGAAATGATGCATACACGAGAGGACTCGGAGTCCTCAGAAGTGGTTCTTCCTTTATAATAAAGCATATGAGCGACTAGGAACTCATGGAAAGAGCTGCATGCCTCCGTATCTACATGGGTACTAAGGGCCTGAACTGGAGGCAAGTTCACACGTTGAGTTTCCTTTTAGTGCTAGAGCTTGTCAGGCTGACCACACCGCAGTCACGGAAGCACCTGGTTTAGACTGCAAATTCATTTTCTCCCCAGAAGCGTTCCTACAGGGTTTACAGGCGTATCAAGTGCAGGGGATGTCAGGCAGCTTCAAGGCAGCATGAATGCAGCCTTCAAAATGGGAAAGCAAGGCTAGTTCCAGCAGGCCCCCTTTTCCATGGGCACACTCAGCATACCCCACTGTGGTTTCTAACAAGTCCAAAGAGACGCAGGTTACCCGGTGTGTCTTTCCCTGAATCAGCTTCTCGAAGTAGAGTGTTCTGCATCAGGCGAACTGCCTCAACCAAGGAACGCCGTAGCTGCTCCCCTGGACCTGTGGCTATTCAAAAGCCTGCAGTGCCACAGGAAGAACAGGACTGAAAGTGCAGTCAGAACGCAAGCCGACTTCCTCTAGGAGGCACGGTGATTTCAGGCAGGAGGTCCTAGATGGAATGCGAAGCCGAGGGTTACTCTGAGTGCGGCTCAGACTAAGGCAACGCCCGAGACTTCTACGCCGTGTGGGACTGGCCAGAACGGTGTTTGTGAACGTGCCCGAGGGCTGAGGAAATTAAGACGCTTCAAAAGAGAGTGCAGTGCGTTTCCCTATGCTCGGCATGCACAGAGGGGCTCTAAAGGGCTACGGGACTGGATGTTGCTCAGCAGACCCAGGTGCGCCTGGGGGTACTCAGTGTTCCTGCCGGCAACAGGGTGCCCACGCTAGCCTCCTAGGTGTCCAGAGAACCGTGCTGCCGTTAAAGGCACGCAGAGCACAGGCCACCGGCTCATGGAAACTGCTGCACGCCTCCGCTTCTGCACGGCAAATCAGGGCCTTACTTCCAGGCATGTGTTTCTGCTGGGTGTGCCGTCAGCGACACCGCACGGCAAGATGCTGACTTTCTCCTCGAGCAGAGTGACCCCAGGTACGAGGGCCTCGAAGCATTCAAAGCAGAGTGTTAGCACATGGCAGCTCACACGAGGGCCATGACAAAGTCTTCCTGAGCACTTGGCACTCGGCAGCAATGTTGTCCTGAGGCCGGTCGAGGTCTCTGGAAATGTAGCTCTCCTCAAGGAACGTACAGTGTGTTGCCCGTCTCTAGGCACGCACAGAGGGCCTCCAAGGGATCAACAAATGGGACTCCTCGAAGTTTCGCAGCCGGCGCACAGGGCTCTGGAGGTACTCAGTGAACTTGGAGGGGAAATGATGCATACACGAGAGGACTCGGAGTCCTCAGAAGTGGTTCTTCCTTTATAATAAAGCATATGAGCGACTAGGAACTCATGGAAAGAGCTGCATGCCTCCGTATCTACATGGGTACTAAGGGCCTGAACTGGAGGCAAGTTCACACGTTGAGTTTCCTTTTAGTGCTAGAGCTTGTCAGGCTGACCACACCGCAGTCACGGAAGCACCTGGTTTAGACAGCAAATTCATTTTCTCCCCAGAAGCGTTCCTACAGGGTTTACAGGCGTATCAAGTGCAGGGGATGTCAGGCAGCTTCAAGGCAGCATGAATGCAACCTTCAAAATGGGAAAGCAAGGCTAGTTCCAGCAGGCCCCCTTTTCCATGGGCACACTCAGCATACCCCACTGTGGTTTCTAACAAGTCCAAAGAGACGCAGGTTACCCGGTGTGTCTTTCCCTGAATCAGCTTCTCGAAGTAGAGTGTTCTGCATCAGGCGAACTGCCTCAACCAAGGAACGCCGTAGCTGCTCCCCTGGGCCTGTGGCTATTCAAAAGCCTGCAGTGCCACAGGAAGAACAGGACTGAAAGTGCAGTCAGAACGCAAGCCGACTTCCTCTAGGAGGCACGGTGATTTCAGGCAGGAGGTCCTAGATGGAATGCGAAGCCGAGGGTTACTCTGAGTGCGGCTCAGACTAAGGCAACGCCCAAGACTTCTACGCCATGGGGGACTGGCCAGAACGGTGTTTGTGAACGTGCCCGAGGGCTGAGGAAATTAAGACGCTTCAAAAGAGAGTGCAGTGCGTTTCCCTATGCTCGGCATGCACAGAGGGGCTCTAAAGGGCTACGGGACTGGATGTTGCTCAGCAGACCCAGGTGCGCCTGGGGGTACTCAGTGTTCCTGCCGGCAACAGGGTGCCCACGCTAGCCTCCTAGGTGTCCAGAGAACCGTGCTGCCGTTAAAGGCACGCAGAGCACAGGCCACCGGCTCATGGAAACTGCTGCACGCCTCCGCTTCTGCACGGCAAATCAGGGCCTTACTTCCAGGCATGTGTTTCTGCTGGGTGTGCCGTCAGCGACACCGCATGGCAAGATGCTGACTTTCTCCTCGAGCAGAGTGACTCCAGGTACGAGGGCCTCGAAGCATTCAAAGCAGAGTGTTATCACATGGCAGCTCACACAAGGGCCATGACAAAGTCTTCCTGAGCACTTGGCACTCGGCAGCAATGTTGTCCTGAGGCCGGTCGAGGTCTCTGGAAATGTAGCTCTCCTCAAGGAACGTACAGTGTGTTGCCCGTCTCTAGGCACGCACAGAGGGCCTCCAAGGGATCAACAAATGGGACTCCTCGAAGTTTCGCAGCCGGCGCACAGGGCTCTGGAGGTACTCAGTGAACTTGGAGGGGAAATGATGCATACACGAGAGGACTCGGAGTCCTCAGAAGTGGTTCTTCCTTTATAATAAAGCATATGAGCGACTAGGAACTCATGGAAAGAGCTGCATGCCTCCGTATCTACATGGGTACTAAGGGCCTGAACTGGAGGCAAGTTCACACGTTGGGTTTCCTTTTAGTGCTAGAGCTTGTCAGGCTGACCACACCGCAGTCACGGAAGCACCTGGTTTAGACAGCAAATTCATTTTCTCCCCAGAAGCGTTCCTACAGGGTTTACAGGCGTATCAAGTGCAGGGGATGTCAGGCAGCTTCAAGGCAGCATGAATGCAGCCTTCAAAATGGGAAAGCAAGGCTAGTTCCAGCAGGCCCCCTTTTCCATGGGCACACTCAGCATACCCCACTGTGGTTTCTAACAAGTCCAAAGAGACGCAGGTTACCCGGTGTGTCTTTCCCTGAATCAGCTTCTCGAAGTAGAGTGTTCTGCATCAGGCGAACTGCCTCAACCAAGGAACGCCGTAGCTGCTCCCCTGGGCCTGTGGCTATTCAAAAGCCTGCAGTGCCACAGGAAGAACAGGACTGAAAGTGCAGTCAGAACGCAAGCCGACTTCCTCTAGGAGGCACGGTGATTTCAGGCAGGAGGTCCTAGATGGAATGCGAAGCCGAGGGTTACTCTGAGTGCGGCTCAGACTAAGGCAACGCCCAAGACTTCTACGCCAAGATTCTGCTTGTCAGGCTGACTTTCTGTGATCAGATTGCAATATATACAAATACTGAATCATTATTTGATATACCTGAAAATAATATAATGTTACATACCAATTATACTTCAATTTTAAAAAGTTATGGACAGGGCTTCCCTGGTGGCGCAGTGGTTGAGTCCGTCTGCCGATGCAGGGGACGGGGGTTTGTTACCCGGTCTGGGAGGAACCCACATGCCGCGGAGCGGCTGGGCCCGTGAGCCATGGCCGCTGATCCTGCATGTCCGGAGCCTGTGCTCCGCAACGGGAGAAGCCACAGCAGTGAGAGGCCCGCGTACCACCAAAAAAAATAAAATAAAATAAAAATTAAAAAATAAAATAAATAAATAAAAATACTATTGAGGTTGTCTGTAAGACAGTCAAGCTGAGTTGTGACGGTGAATGCTTGACAGACGTCACACGTTGTGGTGAGTCTCAGTTGCGGGATAATAAATTTTTAATTTAATTTTTATTTTAATTTTTAATCAATGATGATAAATTTTAAAATTAATGATGTAATTGCATTATTTTAATTCATTCATTCCGAGTTCCAGTTCCCTAAGTTTCTAAGAACTACCCCCTTGCTAAAAATTAGACTATTGGTTACATTATTAAGCTAATAATAGCTCAGTTACATTGTTAGCTTAATAATGTAACTGATCCACATACATAAAGGAACAAGAGAAAGGAATGGAAAGGAGAAGGGAATTATCATTAATGGCCACATATCCCATGCTGTGCTCTTTGCAAATGAGAACTTATTCATATAGTGCATCATAGTTTGTAAACTGATTTTATATTCATTAGGTCTTAAGTACCCTTTGTCTTATAGGACAGGTGTAAATATATTATTGTTTATTTTGTTTGTTTCTGCAATTTTATAAATAGTAAAAGTGTTACTGTTTCATGTCCTATTTGGCACCTGAGAGTTTCTGGTTCCATAACCAGAAGCTGCTACCTAGCCCTTCTAATGGATGGGAGAGATAGTTTATTCTTAGACTGTCCAGCTCTGTATTTGCTCTGAATCTCAAGCTTTTCTATCCACAAAACACTCAGGGGCTTTCAACTATTTTTCTATATATTAGATTTATTGGCACTAACTTTTTAAAAAGCGTGGGCTCGTGTGCGCAGGCGCAGTCCGCTTGTGCCCCGAGCCGCACATGCGGGGTGAAGGTAGGATGGTGGATTTGGTACCTTTTGTGGTTGCCATCGGTGGTGACAAAACCTTGCTGGTGTGGGAGCTGTGATCTGGACCCACGGCCGAGACCTTGCAAGTGAGCCGAGCCGGGGCAGAGGGAGGGGTGGAGGAAGCCGCCCCGCGCCCCAGTAACTGGGACTGCTTCGGTACCTCATCTGCCTGTGGTCTCCGCTGAGAGGAATCTTACTTCTAGAGCTGACCTGAGCAGCCAGCTCGCCCCCATAGATTTTTGAGAGATAGATCCCAACTGACGGCATCGCCTCCTAATGCTTCTCGGAGCTAAGGATTTCAGAGGGAAACTTGTTCATGAAATGAGAAGTGTTTGGAGTTGCAGGCTTACCACAGTTACCTGTGCCGAAGGGCTGGCAGAATATAAGGGAAAGGGTGGTTTGGTTTCCCGGGCGTGAAATTTCCTGCACTTACTTAGCGTGGGACCAGCCTACAGCATTCTCTGTTCACAGTCTTCTCCCACTTTGGCCTTCTGTAGTCGGTCCAAGTCTTCGCAAACGCAGCAGTGGCTGGTCCTGGGTTCTATGCCATCATTAAGTTTTATTCAGCAAGGGATGCCCACAGAGCCCAAAAGGCATGCAACCAGAAGCAGCTTTTTCACACATCTCCAGTGAAGGTGGGTCCAAATGTGGAATTCGTCGCTCTACTGGGATGAAGTGCTGAATTTAAAGCTAATTGGCCATCGGGAATTCCCTGGCGGTCCACTGGTTAGGACGCTGCACTTTCACTGCTGAGGGCCCGGGTTCAATCCCTGGTCAGGGAACTAAGATCCCGGGGGGGGGGGGGAAATGGCCAGCGTTTGTACAGCACTGTGCTGTACAGAATGCTCTCAGATGCACTGCTCCACTGATCCCCCAGTTCTCCAGTTCTTTCTTTCTTTTTTTTAGATGAAGAAACTCGAAATCAGGATGGTTAAGTGACTTACTTAAAGTTCATGACAGCAAATGTGGAAACTAGAGGCCAAATGCAAAGTTGACTGATGTTAAACCCCATGTCATTTTATGCTGCCCCTTAATTTAAGAAATCTTCACAAGAGTCTTCCTTATATTTACTTTTATGTGGATTTTAAATGTGTGAGGTTGACAAAAATTTTTTTTAATTAATTAATTAATTTTTGGCTGCATTGGGTCTTGTTGCTGCGCCCCGGCTTTCTCTAGTTGCGGTGAGTGGGGGTTGCTCTTCATTGCGGTGCGTGGGCTTCTCATCGCGACGGCTTCTCTTGTTGTGGAACACGGGTTCTAGGCATGTGGGCTTCAGTAGTTGTGGTTCACGGGCTCTAGAGCACAGGCTCAGTAGTTGTGGCACATGGGCTTAGCTGCTCTGCGGCATGTGGGATCTTCATGGACCAGGGATCGAACTCGTGTCCCCTGCATTGGAAGGCAGACTCTTAACAACTCTGCCACCAGGGAAGTCCTGAGCTTGCCAAACTTTTGTCAGATGTAACATAAAGGAGGCTTCATCATCATCATCACTCTCAAACTGCCTATTCAGAACCCCCTTCAGCTTCCAGAGGATCATTAAAATATTCTTTAATGCACTGTAGAAAACTTATTCCATATCAATATGCCATCCAATTTTACTTCCCCAGAATGAACATTTCATTATGTGCCTCCATTCAGCCACCATTCCTTTTTCAAGGACCTTTTCACTTCCTCTGAATAAGTGAGTGAGGCTTAGATTTCCCAGACCTTTCACTTTATAATTGTGTGTCTTCTCTGATTGGCTTCTTGCTCTGGCTACTTCCTACTGACCTTGCTGCTTATTCTCACCCATATTTCTTTACTCACTAATTTCACCTTTATTGAATCTGAGAACTCTCCTCAGATGTGACTCCAGGTACACTACCTCCCACTTCTGTACCCTGTTTAACACCCTCTTCAATCCTGGCTGTACTCCCTGGGATTGAAATGATTTTGTGTCAGACATTCCTTAATTTGCGGACCCTGCAACCATTTCACATAACCACTCAGATATTACAGATGATCCTGGAAAGATTATGAAACAGTTACGTGGTATCAGTTGTGAGTAATGAATTCTTTTCTTATATTGGACATTAAGACCATTGCATAAGCTTAGGTTCTGAGATTTTCACAGCATAAAGCCCATCACTAATAAAATAATGAAGAAAAATTTCTACAAGTCACTGTAGTGTTGAGAGGAAAGGACATTCGTATTAGATTTCTTTATTTAATGCAGAGCCTTAGTTTAGTACCCACACCCCCGAAATTGTTATCTACTTTAATTATGTGTTCTTTTTAAATTTTATTTATTTATTTATTTGGTTGCACCGGGTCTTAGTTGCAGCAGGCAGGCTCCTTTCGTTGTGGCTCACAGCCTCCTTAACTGTGGCGTATGAACTCTTAGTTTCAGCATGCATGTGAGACCTAGTTCCTTGACTAGGGATTGAACCCGGGCCCCCTGCATTGGGAGCATGGAGTCTTAACCACTGCAGCAGCAGGGAAGTTCCAAATCTGTGTTCTTTAACTCATTGGCAGGTATACATATTTCTTATCTTTTTTCCCCTGCATTTTTAAAAAATACAGAAAAGAGAATAACTTCTTAAAATAAAATGAAGGAAAGGCCTAATGTATCTGAGTTTTTCTCAGTAGCATGAAGGGAAATGTTTGCCAGCAAGAACTGTGGCAAGGTTATCCCAGATGTCAGCTGTCTCTACTACTCAGGAGCTCAGAGCCCTTCTGAAGCTTCATAATTGTCCAGGACAGCTCCATTATGACTCAACATACAGAGCCTAGCCTCCCATGTGACACTCAATATTTAAAAATTAGTCTTCATTTCTCCTTCCCAGCAAGTAGCTTCAGTTGGAGAAAGTAATTTCATTTTCTTATGTGCCCATTCATTCACTCAGTCACCAGACCATCACTCCTCTATTATATGCCAAGATCTATGCTTGTTTCTGGTAATAAGGAAAGAATAATATATGGTTCCTTCAAGCACTTAAGGAGTTCATAAACTAGTGACAGAGGAAGATGCACAAACAAATCAATAAAGAAGTAACAATGCTTTCACTTTATTTGTATTATTTGAATTTTATGACTATATTTATATACTACACCCTGTTCAAAGTGGAAATAGACATTTAAGAAAGAACTAGTGATGTAAAAAATCCACAGTAATATGTAAATGACTTAGGGAGTTAAGACTGGAAATATTTGCACTTTCAAAGAAGCTTGTTAATGCAGATGAACCTCTAATTCTTTTGGTTACTTTATTTACATTTATAGACGTATATGTCTTCCCTCTTCTAACAGGCATTAGTAACATGGGGAGGGGGTGCTACAGATTAAGGTCCTAATTCAGTGGCAGGCCCATCTTATCTCCTCTTCAGGTCATATTCTCAAGCAGGAGCTACAGGATGAGACAACTAAAACAGTTCACTTCCTTTGCTTACCCCCAGCCCCATAATAGGCTTCTGCTGGGCTTCTTTGGTTGCTTTCATCATCACTTTCACCACCAGAGGTCAGGGAACCTTCCGGTTAATCAGGGGCCCTGGAAATGATGCAGAAAGTACTGACTTAAAAGTAATAAATAACATTTATTTAGGGCTCACTGTGAACTCATTGCTTAAAATGTCCTACTTAATCTTCACAACCACTCTATGAAATTGGTATTGATAAATCTCAGGTATATCCAAAATAAGTCTCTATGTAGGGTTGTGATAATTTTAGGTCTTTTATGTCTTTAGGTTCATTTTGGCACTAGACATAAGACGGTTGAACATAATACACTTGCCCTAAACAGCTCCAGATGCCAAGAATTGTCAAATTACTACTTTGGTTTCCATGGGTGGTCAAAAAGGATCATCAGGGTAAACTCTGTAGATTTTCTTTGACTAACCAGACTCCTTTCAACATTGAACTCCTAGACTTTAGAGAGAAGAATAGAACAGGGCTATGGGGAGGATGTGTGAGAGGCTTCCACATGGAAGTATCTGAGCATTGGCCTGCCACCTAGAATTAGTGATAATCTCAATGACTTGGATGGTGGTGTTCATAGTTTTCTCCAGTATTTGTATGGTATATAATAAAAAATAGTTGTCCATATCTAGTCATTCATTTGCAAGTCTCACTTGCTTTTGAAGCTATAGAATACCTAAACTATTACCTGGGATTGCTGGAGTTTATTTTTTATTTATAACAACAGAATATGTTGAAGTCTAGGCTTTAATTCAAAATCCTAAGAGCTTCAGGATATTTCTAACCTTGAAGAAAGGGAAAATGAAGATATTGTGACATGACTTCCGAAGCAAAGCCTGAAGTTCTTCTGTGATTAGGGGTGGTGTTCCCCTCCCATGAGTGCAGGAGTTCTGGAGGTGGCATGGCTGAGGAACCTTTGGATAAGTTGGAGGAAGGTATGTGTGTGTGTGCCCAGGTGAGGGAGTGGGATTTCTCTTTTTTCCTTTCTTTCTGAAACTCAACTTTTCAAACATCATCACCTTTGCTAAGCAACTAAAACCCTGGGCAAAATTTTTCTGCCTGACAATATAGGTTTTTATCTTAGGCAATACCTGACACCACCATAAACTTTAGAATTTTAGAACTGACTGACTGCCAAGAAGCTTAGGAGGAGGGAAAATTAGTTAGGTTTTTTTTTGGTTAATAATTTGTGCTAAATAGTCCTTCAAATACAGATGTCTTCTGGCCTTCAGTTATCCCAAAAAAATCATTGTCTAAAGATTGAAATAGATGACTTCCGGGAAGATAGTGGAAGAGTAAGATGTGGAGATCACCTTCCTCCCCACAGATACACCAGAAATACATCTACACGTGGAACAACTCCTACAGAACACCTACTGAACACTGGCAGAAGACCTCAGACCTCCAAAAAGGCAAGAAACCTCCCCACGTACCTGGGTAGGGCAAAAGAAAAAAGAATAAACAGAGACAAAAGGATAGGGACAGGACTTGCACCAGTGGGAGGGAGCTGTGAAGGAGGAAAGGTTTCCACACACTAGGAAGCCCCTTCGTGAGCAGAGACTGCGAGTGGCAGAGCAGGGGAGCTTCGGAGCCGCAGAGCAGAGGACAGCAACAGGAGTGTGGAGGGCAAAGCGGATAGATTCCCGCATAGAGGATCGGTGCCGACTGGCACTCACCAGCCCAAGAGGCTTGTCTGCTCCCCCGCCGCAGCGAGCGGGGCTGGGAGCTGAGGCTCGGGCTTCGGTCGGAGCGCAGGGAGAGGACTGGTGTTGGCGGCGTGAACACAGCCTGAAGGGGGTTAGTGCGCCACGGCTGGCTGGGAGGGAGTCCATGGAAAAGTCTGGACCTGCCGAAGAGGCTAGAGACTTTTTCTTCGCTCTTTGTTTCCTGATGCGCGAGGAGAGGGGATTAAGAACGCTGCTTAAAGGAGTTCCAGAGGCGGGCGCGAGCCGAGGCTAAAAGCGCGGACCCCAGAGACAGACATGAGACGGTAAGGCTGCTGCTGCCGCCACCAAGAAGCCTGTGTGTGAGCACAGGTCACTATCCACACCCCCCTTCCTGGGAGCCTGTGCAGCCCGCCACTGCCAGGGTCCCATGATCCAGGAACAACTCCCCTGGGAGAATGCATGGCGTGCCTCAGGCTGGTGCAACGTCATGCCGGCCTCTGCCGCCGCAGGCTTGCCCTGCACTCCGTGACCCTCCCTACCCCCCGGCATGAGTGAGCCAGAGCCTCCGAATCAACGGCTCCTTTAACCCCATCCTGTCTGAGCAAAGAACAGACGCCCTCCGGAGATCTACACGCAGAGGCGGGGCCAAATCCAAAGCTGAGCCCCTGGGAGCTGTGACAACAAAGAAGAGAAAGGGAAATCTCTCCCAGCAGCCTCAGTAGCAGCGGATTAAAGCTCCACAATCAACTTGATGTACCCTGCATCTGTGGAACACATGAATAGACAAAGAATCATCCCAAATTAAGGAGGTGGACTTTGAGAGCAGGATTTATTATTTTTTCCCCTTTTCCTTTTTTGTGACTGTGTATGTGTATGCTTCTGTGTGAGATTTTGTCTGTATAGCTTTGCTTCCACCATTTTCCTAGGGTTCTATCCATCTGTTTTTGTTTCTTTTAAATTTTTCCTTTATAATTATTTTTTTTAAATAACTTTATTTTATTTTACTTTATCTTCATTCTTTCTTTCTTTCCTTCCCTCCTTTAGACAACGAATCATCCAAATTGAGGAGATGGACTTTGAGAGCAGGATTTATGATTTTTTTCCCCCTTTTCCTCTATTTGTGAGTGTGTATGTGTATGTTTCTGTGTGAGATTTTGTCTGTATAGCTTTGCTTCCACCATTTGTTCCAGGGTTCAATCCATCCGTTTTTTTTCCCACTTAGTAATTATTTAGTTTATTTTAATAATATTATTGTATTTTATCTTAATTTATTTTATTTATCATCTTATTTTCCATCCTTCCCTCCTTCTTTCCTTCCTTCCTTCCTCCCTCCCTCCCTCCCGCCCTCCCTCCCTCCCTTCTTTCTTTCTTTCTTTCTACTTCTACTAATTCTTTCTTTCTACTTTTTCTCCCTTTTCTTCTGAGCCGTGTGGATGAAAGGCTCTTGGTGCTCCAGCCAGGAGTTAGTGCTGTGCCTCTGAGGTGGGAGAGCCAACTTCAGGACACTGGTCCACAAGAGACCTCCCAGCTGCACATAATATCAAATGGTGAAAATCTCCCAGAGAACTCCATCTCAACACAAGCACCCAGCTTTACTCAACGACCAGCAAGCTACAGTGCTGGACATCCTATGCCAAACAACTAGCAAGACAGGAACACAACACCACCCATTAGCAGAGAGGCTGCCCAAAATCATAATAAGTCGACAGACACCCCAAAACAAACCACAAGACGTGGACCTGCCCACCAGAAAGACAAGATCCAGCCTCATCCACCAGAACACAGGCACTACTCCCCTCCACCAGGAAGCCTACACAACCCACGGAACCAACATTAGCCACTGGGGACAGACACCAAAAACAACAGGAACTACGAACCTGTAGACTGCAAAAAGGAGACCTCAAACACAGTAAGATAAGCAAAATGAGAAGACAGAAAAACACACTGCAGATGAAGGAGCAAGATAAAAACTCACCAGACCTAACAAATGAAGAGGAAATAGGCAGTCTACCTGAAAAAAAATCAGAATAATGGTAGTAAAGATGATCCAAAATCTTGGAAATAGAATAGACAAAATACAAGAAACGTTTAACAAAGACCTAAAAGAACTAAAGATGAAACAAACAACAATGAACAACACAATAAATGAAATTAAAAATTCTCTAGATGGGATCAATAACAGAATAACTGAGGCAGAAGAACGGAAAAGTGACCTGGAAGATAAAATAGTGGAAATAACTACTGGAGAGCAGAATAAAGAAAAAAGAATGAAAAGAACTGAGGACAGTCTTAGAGAGCTCTGGGACAACATTAAACACACCAACATTCGAATTATAGGGGTTCCAGAAGAAGAAGAGAAAAAGAAAGGGACTGAGAAAATATTTGAAGAGATTATAGTTGAAAACTTCCCTAATATGGGAAAGGAAATAGTTAATCAAATCCAGGAAGCACAGAGAGTCCCATACAGGATAAATCCAAGGAGAAATATGCCAAGACACATATTAATCAAACTGTCAAAAATTAAATACAAAGAAAGCATATTAAAAGCAGCAAGGGAAAAACAACAAATAACACACAAGGGAATCCCCATAAGGTTAACAGCTGATCTTTCAGCAGAAACTCTGCAAGCCAGAAGGGAGTGGCAGGATATATAGAAAGGGAAGAAGGAGAAAAACCTGCAACCAAGATTACTCTACCCAGCAAGGATCTCATTCATATTTGATGGAGAAATTAAAACCTTTACAGACAAGCAAAATCTCAAAGAGTTCAGCACCACCAAACCAGCTCCACAACAACTGCTAAAGGAACATCTCTAGGGAAGAAACACAAGAGGAGGAAAAGACCTACAATAATGAAAACAAAACAATTAATAAAATGGGAATAGGAACATACATGTCAATAATTACCTTAAATGCTCCCACCAAAAGACACAGATTGGCTGAATGGATACAAAAACAAAAGCCATATATATGCTGCCTACAAGAGACCCACTTCAGACCTAGGGACACATACAGACTGAAAGTGAGGGGATGGAAAAAGTTATTCCATGCAAATGGAAACCAAAAGAAAGCTGGAGTAGCAATTCTCATATCAGACAAAACAGACTTTAAAATAAAGACTATTAGAAGAGACAAAGAACACTACATAATGATAAAGGGATCGATCCAAGAAGATATAACAATTGTAAATATTTATGCACCCAACATAGGAGCACCTCAATACATAAGGCAAATACTAACAGCCATAAAAGGAGAAATCGACAGTAACACATTCATAGTAGGGGACTTTAACACCCCACTTTCAGCAATGGACAGATCATCCAAAATGAAAATAAATAAGGAAACACAAGCTTTAAATGATACATTAAACAAGATGGACTTAATTGATATTTATAGGACATTCCATCCAAAAACAACAGAATACACATTTTTCTCTAGTGCTCACAGAACATTCTCCAGGATAGATTATATCTTGGGTCACAAATCAAGCCTTGGTAAATTTAAGAAAATTGAAATTGTATCAAGTATCTTTTCCAAACACAACGATATGAGACTAGATATCAATTACAGGAAAAGATCTGTAGAAAATACAAACACATGGAGGCTAAACAATACACTACTTAATAACGAAGTGATCACTGAAGAAATCAAGGAGGAATTCAAAGTATAACTAGACAAAAATGACAGTGGAGACAAGACGACCCAAAATCTATGGGATGCAGCAAAAGCAGTTCTAAGAGGGAAGTTTATAGCAATACAATCCTACCTTAAGAAACATGACACATCTCGAATAAACAACCTAACCTTGCACCTAAAGCAATTAGAGAAAGAAGAAGAAAAAACCCCAAAGTTAGCAGAAGGAAAGAAATCATAAAAATCAGATCAGAAATAAATGAAAAAGACATGAAGGAAACGATAGCAAAGATCAATAAAACTAAAAGCTGGTTCTTTGAGAAGATAAACAAAATTGATAAACCATTAGCTAGACTCATCAAGGAAAAAAGGGACAAGACTCAAATCAGTAGAATTAGAAATGAAAAAGGAGAAGTAACAACTGACACTGCAGAAATACAAAAGATCATGAGAGTGTACTACAAGCAACTCTATGCCAATAAAATGGACAACCTGGAAGAAATGGACAAATTCTTAGAAATGCACAACCTGCCAAGACTGAATGAGGAAGAAATAGAAAATATGAACAGCCCAATCACAAGCACTGAAATTGAAACTGTGATTAAAAATCTTCCAACAAACAAAAGCCCAGGACCAGATGGCTTCACAGGTGAATTCTATGAAACATTTAGAGAAGAGCTAACACCTATCCTTCTCAAACTCTTCAAAAATATAGGAGAGGGAGGAACACTCCTAAACTCATTCTACGAGGCCACCATCACCCTGATACCAAAACCAGAAAAGGATGTCACAAAGAAAGAAACCTACAGGCCAATATCACTGATGAACATAGATGCAAAAATACTCAACAAAATACTAGCAAACAGAACCCAGCAG
The DNA here is from genome assembly GCF_937001465.1 of Orcinus orca. Lineage (NCBI taxonomy): Eukaryota > Metazoa > Chordata > Mammalia > Artiodactyla > Delphinidae > Orcinus > Orcinus orca. The sequence goes on along the minus strand of NC_064577.1, from coordinate 59,548,416 downwards.
CACATTAAACGGATCATACACCATGATCAAGTGGGATTTATTCCAGGAATGCAAGGATTCTTCAATATATGCAAATCAATCAACATGATACACCATATTAACAAATTGAAGGAGAAAAACTATATGATCATCTCAATAGATGCAGAGAAAGCTTTTGACAAAATTCAACACCCATTTATGATAAAAAGCCTTCAGAAAGTAGGCATAGAGGGAACTTTCCTCAACATAATAAAGGCCATATATGACAAACACACAGGCAACATCATCCATATGGTAAAAAACTGAAAGCATTTCCACTAAGATCAGGAGAAAGACAAGGTTGCCCACTCTCAACACTGTTATTCAACATAGTTTTGGAAGTTTTAGCCACAGCAATCAGAGAAGAAAAGGAAATAAAAGGAATCCAAATTGGAAAAGAAGAAGTAAAGCTGTCATTGTTTGCAGATGACATGATACTATACATAGAGAATCCTAAAGATGCTACCAGAAAACTACTAGAGCTAATCAATGAATTTGGTAAAGTAGAAGGATACAAAATTAATGCACAGAAATCTCTGGCATTCCTATACACTAATGATGAAAAATCTGAAAGTGAAATCAAGAAAACACTCCCATTTACCATTGCAACAAAAAGAATAAAATATCTAGGAATAAACCTACCTAAGGAGACAAAAGACCTGTATGCAGAAAATTATAAGACACTGATGAAAGAAATTAAAGATGATACAAATAGATGGAGAGATATACCATGTTCTTGGATTGGAAGAATCAACATTGTGAAAATGACTCTACTACCCAAAGCAATCTACAGATTCAATGCAATCCCTATCAAACTACCAATGGCATTTTTCACAGAACTAGAACAAAAAATTTCACAATTTGTATGGAAACACAAAAGACCCAGAATAGCCAAAGCAATCTTGAGAACGAAAAATGGAGCTGGAGGAATCAGGCTCCCTGGCTTCAGACTATACTACAAAGCTACAGTAATCAAGACAGTATGGTACTGGCACAAAAACAGAAATATAGATCAATGGCACAGGATCGCAAGCCCAGAGATAAACACACGCACATATGGTCACCTTATCTTTGATAAAGGAGGCAGGAATATACAGTGGAGGAAGGACAGCCTCTTCAATAAGTGGTGCTAGAAAAACTTGACAGGTACATGTAAAAGTATGAGATTAGATCACTCCCTAACACCATACACAAAAATAAGCTCAAAATGGATTAAAGACCTAAATGTAAGGCCAGAAACTATCAAACTCTTAGAGGAAAACATAGGCAGAACACTCTATGACATAAATCACAACAAGGTCCTTTTTGACCCACCTTGTAGACAAATGGAAGTAAAAACAAAAATAAACAAATGGGACCTAATGAAACTTCAAAGCTTCTGCACAGTGAAGGAAACCATAAAGAAGACCAAAAGACAACCCTCAGAATGGGAGAAAATATTTGTAAATGAAGCAACTGACCAAGGATTAATGTCCAAAATTTATAAGCAGCTTATGCAGCTTAATAACAAAAAAACAAACAACCCAATCCAAAAATGGGCAGAAGACCTAAATAGACATTTCTCCAAAGAAGATATACAGACTGCCAACAGACACATGAAAGTATGCTCAACATCACTAATCATTAGAGAAATGCAAATCAAAGCTCCAATGAGATATCATCTCACACCAGTCAGAATGGCTGTCATCAGAAAATCTAGAAACAATAAATGCTGGAGAGGGTGTGGAGAGAAGGGAACCCTCTTGCACTGTTGGTAGGAATGTAAATTGATACAGCCACTGTGGAGAAAAGTATGGAGTTTCCTTGAAAAACTACAAATAGAAGTACCATATGACCCAGCAATCCCACTACTGGGCATATACCCTGAGAAAACCAAAATTCAAAAAAGTCATGTACCAAAATGTTCATTGCAGCTGTATTTACAATAGCCCAGAGATGGAAACAACCTAAGTGTCCATCATCGGATGAATGGATAAAGAAGATGTGGCACATATATACAATGGAATATTACTCAGCCATAAAAAGAAACGAAATTGAGCTATTTGTAATGAGGTGGATAGACCTAGAGTCTGTCATACAGAGTGAAGTAAGTCAGAAAGAGAGAGACAAATACCGTATGCTAACACATATATATGGAAGTTAAGAAAAAAGAATGTCATGAAGAACCTAGGGGTAAAACAGGAATAAAGACAGAGACTTACTAGAGAATGGACTTGAGGATATGGGGAGGGGAAAGGGTAAGCTGTGACAAAGCAAGAGAGAGGCATGGACATATATACACTACCAAACATAAGGTAGATAGCTAGTGGGAAGCAGCCTCATAGCACAGGGAGATCAGCTCTGTGCTTTGTGACCGCCTGGAGGGGTGGGATAGGGAGGGTGGGAGAGAGGAAGACGCAAGAGGGAAGAGATATGGGAACATATGTATATATATAACTGATTCATTTTTTTGTGAAGCAGAAGCTAACACACCATTGTAAAGCAATTATACTCCAATAAAAAATAATAAAAATAAAATAATGTTCCCCAAGCAAAAAAATAAATAAATAAATAAAATAAAATGATGTTAATGCTGTGGGTCCAGAGACCATACTCTGAGAACCACTGCTCTATACCATATTGCTCTCATTCCTCTTTTGGGTAAACCTGGAGACAACAAGACCAGCTTTGTTTCCAACAGCCACATCTCTTTTCAAAGATGCCAACTGAAGACACCAAATCAAGTATGTGACAGCCTGTGTTGAGTCTGAAGTTGACCTCATTGTTAGGAGTTTAAAGATACAGATACAACCCCAGTTACCACAGTGCTGACTCAAAGTGTAAGACACTTGAACTCACGTATCAGAGGGACATTCTCTGAGGCTGGCATGATCTCTGCCACCATGAGCTGAAATACAGTCACGGCCAACAGTATGGTCACTCCCAGGGAGACCTTTTCACCAGAGGCTGCTGGGAGATAAAAACTCAAGGGAGCCAGAAAAGATATGAGGACACATGGGATGAGGAGGTTGACGATATAGAAAGAGAACCGCCACTTTAGAAGGAGAGTGAATGTCACCTCCGGGTAAGGCTCAGAGCAGCAGCCATAGGAGATCACATTCTTCACAGCAGGCATGCCATGCACCTCCCACTCTACATCTTTGATGAAGTCGGAGAGGTCTCTGCTGTCCAGGGCATTGAATATATCCACCTGATTGCCATTGTAGGTCCAGGAACCAAAGGTCAGGTTGCACTGCTGATTATCAAAGGGGAAGTAGGTGACATCCACCACACAGGAGCTTTTGGTGATGGCTGGTGCATCCCAGGTGATCAGCCCATCATACCGCAGGACCACATTGGTGTTCACAGGCTCAGAAGATTCATCATCAGCCCTGGAGGTGAGAGGAGGAAAATGAGAGCTGCTCTCCAGGACAACTCACCAAACTCCTTTCCCCCGATAGCTCACCGCCCTGTGCCCATCACTTCAGTGTCTTGGCAATGGATCACCATTCCTTGTCACCCTGGCTTGAAAGTATGGAATCAACTCTAATTTGCCCTTCTTCTCCATTTCCTGTGAATAGTTAGGGCTGAGTTCTCTTGGATTCTTTCTTTAAAGCATGTCTGCTTTATGTCCCTTCCTCTCCATTCCCAGTGCCACTCTCTTGGTCCAGGTATAATGATTCAAACATCCAGACAAAAAGTAAACGAGGCTAAAATCTAACAGGGGGCTCTGCTTACCTGATTTTGTTAACTGTGGACACAAGAATATTAAAGTAACTTTTTGTTGCTGTTGGAAAAAAAATATTGAAATAAACTCTTGTGTAAATGTTCAGTCCTTTGCCTTCTATAGAAGGGCCTGAGCAGAAAAAGTAAACGTAGATCCCTAGAAAGGGGATTCCTATTGGTACTGAGCTTTCTCTTAGAATCAATGGCACTTGGGCTTAGGGTTTTAAGTCAGAGGCAGGGCTGTTAGCGAATTGAGTGGAGGAGGCTCCACCATCCACCTGAGTGGGTGATGGTTGAGGAGAGGCCAGATCATCTGCACTACCACCAAATCTATCTCACTGTATGAATCCAGCCCTTTATGCCCAGGAGAGCAGGGTCTGTAGCCGTGTAGCCTCAGCTTGTCCATTTGAAATCTGTGAGTATTATGAAAGTTGTGCCACGTTCTTGGTTTGCATTTACCATCAAGTATTATAGGAACTTTGAGAATAGATCTGAGCAGTAAAATGTGCCATGCCAGGGTATACCTACAACAGAGACATTCAACCGCACCCCAGTGTTGTGCCTGCCCTTAATCACTAAGATAATGATCTAAGAATCACAGATGCATTTTTAGTTTTAAACATATAACCTAGAAATCAGTTATTCAGATAGGCATTTTAAATTCATCTTTTTTTGTTGGATTTAGGGTCATTATCATTCCTTATGAAAAGGAAGGTAACCCAGAAGCTTGCTATTCAGAAGGCTATGACAGATGCATTCCAGAAACTGCTGATAGTAGTTTTAGGTAAGACCTTTTTGATTGTCCTTGAAGTGCTTCAGTTTCAGTGAGCAAATAAACTTATTTGAAAAGTTAATTGGATGAAAATAATGGTTATCTAAAACATTGCATATTCTTTCATTCACCAGATGTTTTCACAGCAGCAGTCTTAAATTTGTTCTTTATGGCATTTATGAGAAAAACGACAGCAAATATTATTGTCCCCAGTGTTTAGATGTAGAATGACTTGCCTCAGTTCATACAGAATGTGTTTGATCCAGTTCTTCCTCAATTGCTTGCTTATCATATAGAATAGTGTAGTGATTATAAGTCTTGGACACCTGTGTTTGAGTCCTAACTTTGTGTCTTAGATTGTTTTGTTGCTGTTGTCGCAATTTTAGTTTTTTCTAGCCAGAGACATTTGAAGGTATTTAATATCTGTAAGCTGCAATTTCTTTATCTGCAAATAGGGTTAGTAATTCAGCTTACCACCAAATGGGGGATATTGTAAGAGTAAATGAAATGATGAATGTAAAAAGCTTAGAACTATGCCTGAAACATAGTAAGCAGACAATATATATTGACTATTATTAATATTATTGTTGTTTTTTTGTTGAAGAGTTTATTAGATTATGTTTTTGGAGTCAATTTAATTTCAGCTTCCATTTCTGATATATTGGGTGAATATGATTCTTATATAATAATCGGCTACGTTTTTGTGAGCCTTGAAAGTGGTCATGCTACTGAAGAGCGTTGATTGTGTTCCCTATCGAGTTATATAGCAGTGAGAATGTCACAGGCAGTGCCCAAAGGAAACTTTATGATTAGTAGATTCCCTGAAGAGAATTGCTCACCTGCTTCACAGCCCTGCAGGCTGAGAGACTGAGAAATCCTAGCTAAGTTGTCTGAGACCTTATTTGCTTGTAAGAGTTGACCCTGGATTGGTCTTGGCCTTCCAGCCTGGGCAATCCTTCCAAGGAAGTTTGACTTCCCTGGTCATCAGGCAAAATCTCCATCAGCTGTCAAATCTGGGTAACAACCTTTAAGAACCAAACTAAATGTCTGGGTTGTTTGTTCCTAATATGCCAAGGTATTCCTTATATGTACTCAAAACTTGTTTTTAGACCAAAAAGCCTGGTGGCTCTAGCTTGCCTTGAGGAAAGCTGTATTGTTCAAAAGGTACATGGGCCAGTTGCTGCCAGTGGAGTGTTCAAATTCTCTCTGTCTCTGTCTCCAAAGCTTTGTTCATTGTATCTGGTAGAATTTTGTTCCCAAGGAGTAGGCACTTGCCTTGCTTCTAATACGAAGTATCTATTATAGTCCAGTGGTATGTATCCCAGGTTTGAACTCACTTTGACCCCCACCTCATACCTTACTATGTAATTGTATTGTGATTGAACATTTTTGTTTCCACAGCTTTAATTCCTATGTCATTATTCCTTAGTTCTTATTTCTAAGATCATAAAAGTTTTTGAAACAAAGTTGATATTTCTTATATATTTTTTCACAAATAATTATGATAAAAACTGAAGTGTCAGATGAGGGAACTTCTAGGAAAATGCTCTTATTTTCTGCTTTTAGAAATCAAAAGGATGTCTAATTATTGGGTGCTACCATTGTATACAGGAAGTTTTAGAACAAGAACATTTCTGAATTGATTCTTGTTAACTTTATTTCAGAAAATGGTAAAATAGCTGTGGAAGAGAGACCCTGTGAAGAGGTCACAGGTGCTAGAAACGAAGAGGAAGTACAGGATTTAATTCAAGTATGTGGAGATAAAAACTCAAGGGGTACACAGCCAGTGTAGCCATAATTCAAAATAACCAGCAGGATTTGGAAGACTTTGGCATGTCTACTCAGCTCTGTCATCCTTAGGATAATGTGAAACTCTGAAACTGCTTTTGAGGCAGGGAATTTCTAGGACTTTTCCAAGTCCCAAGCCTTGTCTCTGGCCCCTTATTTGAAGTTTGGAGAGCAGGATTGAGGGCCATCAGTGTACGTCTACAGTTGTGGACACAGAAGAAGACACAGGTCTTTTAGAACTCCCCTCAAATAGAATTGCAGGAATTTGGGAACAAAGTAACTATGGCCTTAAGTGTGATTATGCTACAGAGTTTAAAAACTATTCATGTCTTTCAAGTAAGGTGTATAACCCAAATCTCATAATCACATATATACCTTGTGTTAAATATTTTGCCGAAGAACCTTTCTGTAAATCAATTATATGGATGCCTCGAATTAGGGATTAAGTTTTTAATGTAATTTCTAAAAGAAAACATTAATGTAGTGCATATAATATTTTTATTAAAAAGAAGCAAAAAATGTGTTTCATGTCATTGAGAGCTTTATTTGGGGCTAGATTGCTGATTATTTAACTCACCCCAATGTTGCAAAGCTTGTTTTGAAGGGAAGAAAGTAGAGAAAGAAAAGGTGGTTGTGTTCTGAAAAATGTAGATATTTTGATAGTTTTTCCCATAAAAAATAATTATTTTAATTCAATTTAAATAAGTCAAGGAAACTTCAAACTTATCCATGTTTGGGCTTTAAGAAGTCTAGCTTCCTGTGTAATGTAGGAGGAAAGGATTCCGTATTGATACTAAAGATTTCGGAAACCTGATTATAACAACAGATCCATTCCTAAATGAGGCCAATCTTGGAATCAGTTCCATTCAGAAATTCCATTCAGTTCCATTATGTGCTAGGTACTGGAAATAAGATGAATCTACTTCTCTCTTGGAGTTTAGGTGTTAAAGGTGTACCAGACAATTAAAAAGGACTAAAATTAAATAGATTATGAAAAGGACTGTGAAGAAAGTAAACTGGGTGCGAGTTACAGTATTTCAAGAAAATTACTTAACATGCTGACTTTAACATTCTAAGTGTCTTCTCCATGTGTGCACACAGGGTAGACCTCTGAAAAGTGACACTGTAGTTTTTTCTAGATTAATGGCTCTGTTGAGACAAGGTGGGATGGGGGAAGTTTTCCCATGCTAATATAAAGGGTCATTCACTTGGTTTTAGACTCTCTTTCCCAGAATAAATTGCTCACCTGCCCCAAACCCCTCCTACGGAAGTTGTGGAGTCATCACTGATTCAGTGGTAACCCCTAATAACAGAGTGGTGAATGAATAATGAGACGTGAATACTGAGAGTTTGGAGGAAATGGCAACATTTTAGAACAATTTTAAGGTGTGTTCCCCTCCCGCCACCATAACTGGTGCTCATTTTGCAGGTCAGCTACTTTTCTTGTCAGGGAGGGAGGAAGGGAGGAAGAATGTCTCTCGGACTTCAGCTTTGAGGAGGAAGAGTTCAGATTGCCAGACTGGACTAGCACTCTTGAATTTCCCAGAATGCCACGTCCTGTGGTTTCCTTGGGAAGCTCTGCATCCTTCCGAACACCCCTCCACCCCTGGACTACTGGAGTTTGGGGTCACTCGGGCCTGCAGCCCAAATCCCGCCTCATTGTTTGTGGCCAGGGAGGGCAGGGAGGGGTTGGGAAGAGGGTCCCGGCAGGAGGTAATTGTCTCCTTTGTAAGGGGAAGGATGGCTTGCGCCCTGGGGACTCTGGGAAAAAGACCCACTCTGGTGGCGCGGATTGGATCTCCGTACAAACCTAATAACGGTGGTGTAACTAAAGATGTCATAAATAATGGGTGGGACGTTAGACGGGGGAGGCGTGCGCGGTTGCTAACGTGAGCCCTCGCGTTGGCGCTGGCATAGCGGTTCAAGCTTGGACGCAGGATGTGACTCCGGCTCCTCACTGGCCTGGGTCACTGCGCCTGGGAGCCGCCGCATGTTATGTCGCATCTGCGCCCTACGTCTCCTCCTCACATGGCAACGAGTGTGGCTTCTAGTCCAGGCAGTTCAGCCTCCGGAGTGGGCCCTGGACCCCGTGCAGGTGACACCCAACCCCCTGCGGCTGACCGAGGCTTGGTCTTCACACGCCTCAGAACCCCCTCCCAAATTGCTCCATGCCCTTACACCCCTGGTAGAAGCTGGGGGCTTTAATTACTTGGTGTCCTCGTCTCCAGTCCAGATGTTGGCCCCGCCTCATCAGGAGTTGACTGAGACTGAGTTTCCATACCCGGACACGGATTACGTTGGAGAGCTGCCTACAGATCAGTTTGCTGTTCCACATCATGATCTGAATAACTAGCAAACCCAACATCAAAAGCTCCCAGAGCCGGGTCCAGTGCTAGACTGGGATCAAAATCAGCCCTTTGTTCTGCTTTCTCGACACAAAAGTAAGACTAAACACATAGGTCTAGATCAGACTGAAGGTCACCAATCATTTGAAATACTTGTTCCAACTCTAGGTAGTAAGAGCTCAAAACCAATGAAGTTTATTGTTTCACCACCAAACCTGAAGAAAGATCTAGTTCAGCATCAACAGCTTGCCAAAGTTGTTATTTGAACTATAGGCCAATTTCATAAAAACACTCAGGGTCTAGAACAACAGTTGCCGGATGATTATTTAGATCCCAGTATGGATGCCTTTTATCCTGAGGAGAGCATACCTAGGGATTTTTGGGAGATCCCAGATGTACCTCCAGAGCCCCCTGAGGAAGCTGAAATTTCTCCATCCCAGCAGGAGACCCAAGCTCATCATCCAGAGCTCACTGAGGAGGCTGAATCTTTACCCAGCAGGAGGTCCCTGCTCAGCATCCACAGACCCCTGAGGAGGTTGAATCTTTTTTACCCCAGGCAGAGGCCCAGCCTCAGCATCCAGATCCCAATGAAGAAGTAGAACCACTTCCACTTCAGCAGGAGGCTCCATCTCAGCCTTCAGAGGCCTCTGAGGTACTAGAAACTTCAAGTCCTCAGGAGGTCCTAGCCCAGCCTTTGGAGACACTTAAGGAGTTTGTAGTTCAACCAGTAGCACATCATGGAGTAAATGAAACTCAGCAGTCAAACTTGTACAATGTAACTGTTAAACCTCTGGATCTGGCACTTACCATAACTCCACAGGTCACTAAAGAGGTTGAACCTTCTCCAGTCCAGCAGGAGGCCCCATCTCAGCCTCCAGAGTGCCCCGAGGAGGTTGAACATTCTCCAGTCCACAGGAGACCCCATCTCAGCCTGCAGAGCACCCTGAGGAGGCTGAACCTTCTCTACTCCATCAAGAGGCCCCAGCTCAGGCTCCAGGGTTCCCTACATATATGTACTTCAAACTCCAGTGAGTGATGAGGTAGCATGTCTACCTGGTGCTCAGCGTTACGCTCATTCAAACTTGCCCAGTGTTACACTTCAACCTCTGAATTTGGAACTTACCAACACTCCAGAGTCCACTACAGAAGGTGAATTTCCTACAGCTCAGCAGGAGGCCCTGGCTCCACCTCTTGAGCATAATGAGGAGACAGAACCTTCTCCAACCCAGCAGTAGACCACAGGTCAGCCTCCAGAGCCTCTTGTGGAAGCTGAGCCTTCTCCAAGTGAACAGGAACAACCGACTCAGCCTTCTGAGCCTACAGAGCCTCCTGAGGACTTGCAAACAGCAACCCAGCAGAAGACCCCAGCTCAGCTTTCAGAGGCTTTTGGAGAAGCTGAAACTTCTGCAACCAAGGAGGAAGCCTCAGCTCAGTCACCAGAGCCCCCTAATGGGGCAGAATCTTTGGCAGCCCAGCAGTAGATCCAATCTCTGTCTCCAGTGGAGATAGAACCTTTTGCAACCCTGCAGGAGCAACCAGCTCAGCCTCCAGAGCCTTCTTCAGGGGAGGTGGAACCTACTCCAACTCAACAAGAACAGCCAGCTCAACCTCCAGAGCATGATGAAATGACAGTTTCACCTCCAAGTCACCCTCAGGCTCAGCATTCAAACTTATCCAGTGTCGCTGTCAAACCTGCAGATGTGGAGCTTACCATAACAAAAGAACCACTCCAGAGGTGGGTCCTTCTCCAAATCAGCGCAAGCCTTCAGCTCAGCCCTCAGTGCCCCTTATTAATGCAGAATTTTCTACAACACAGCATGAGGTCCCAACGCTGCCTTCACAGCCACCTGAGGAGGTTTAACCTTTGTCAGTTCAACAGGAAGCTCCAGCCCAATCTCCAGAAGCCGGTACACATAATAAAATTTCAGTACAAGAGGAGCCCCCAGCTCAGTATCCAGAGCAACCTGGAGAAGAAGTTATACCTGCCATAACACAGCAGGAGATTCCAGATCAGCATCCACAGGCTCCTGACGTTGTACCTTCTCCACCTTAACAGGAAGGCACAGCTCAGTATCCAGAGTCTCCTGGTGAGGTTGAATCCTCTCCAACTCAGTCTCCAGAGCTCTCTAATGTGACTGTAGTTTTCTCTGCAGAGCATCATGTGACAACAGTTTCTCCTCGAGGTCAGGATCAAGCTTAGCTTTTGCAGGGGCCGATGTCACTGTTATACCTATGGATCTTGCATTTATCGTAACTCCAGCGTTCACTAAGGAGGTTGAAACTTCTCCACCCCAACAAGAAACCTCAGCTCAGTCTACAGTGTCCCCTGAGCAGTTGGAACCTTTGTCAGTCCAGCAAGAGGTTTCAGATCATCATCCAACACCCTGTGAAATTGAACATTCTCCAGTTCAGCAGGGAGCCCCAACTCAACCAACATACCCCGAGGTGACATATCCAAATCCAGAGCAAGTTCAGGCTCAGCATCCAACCTTCACTGAGGTCACGATTCAACCTTTGGCCCTTAAACTGACCATAAGGCCAGAACCCACTAAGGAGGAAGAACCATCTCCAACCATACAGGAGAACTTAACCCAGCCCCCAGAGCCACCTAAGGAAGTTTTTGTAACTCGGCCTCCAGTATATCAGAACCCAATAGTTCCAACACCAGATGAGGATCACACTGAGCCTCCAACATCACCCAGTGTCACAGTTCAACCTTTGGACCTGGAATTACGTTAACTCTGGAATCCAGTATGGAGGTTGAACCTTCTCCAACCATGCAGCATACCCAAGCTCAGCCATGAGAGCTCATTAAGGAAGTTGTAGCTCAGTCTCCATTGTATCCCGAGGTGACAGTTCCAGTACCAGATCAGAATCATGCTGAGCATCCAACATCACCCAGTAACACAGTTAAACTTAGAGACCTGCAGCTTACCACAACTCCAGAACCTACTACAGAGTCTGAACATTCTACAGCCTGACAGCAGACTACAGCTCCCCCTCCAAAACACCCTGAGATGACACTTGAACAGCCAAACCTGAATCAAGTCGCAATTCATCCTATGGATGTGGAACTTACCGTTATTGTAGGATCCAATATGGAGACTTTACCTTCTCCAATCATGCAGGAGACCCCAAATCAGCCTCCAGAGGCACCTCAGCATGTTGTAGTTCAATCTCCATTCCAGCAGCAGGTGACAGTTCCAACTACAAGGAAAGATCAAGGTCAGTATTCAACATCATCCAGCGTCATTGTTCATCATGTGGACCTAGAGCAAACCACAATTCCAGAACCCACTATGGACGCTGGACATTCTACATCCCTACAGCAGACTACAGCTCCCCCTTAAAACACCCTGAGATGACACTTGCACAGCCAAACCTGACTCAAGTTACAGTTCCACGCGTGGACCTGAGAGTTAACATATCTCAGCAACCAAGGCCATCTGAGACAGTTCTTTTTCCTTTAACTCAGTATTCAGTATCCACAGGTCTTCCTGGTGTAAAATATACCCCAGAAAAGAAGCAGCCAGAACAGCATGCCACCACAAACATCAGCATATGTGAGCTCTGTACCTTCAAAAATGAGATGCTGTCATGTGTCGGTCTCAGCTCAAAGCAGAAGCTCCATAGAGTGCCTGAGCCAGAGCCTAATGCCTACATAGGCACTTTCAACATCATGTAAGAATCCCCTTTCCTCGTTTGTTCTCTGCATCCTTCCTGACACGGCAGCCTTTCTTCAGGTCTTCCTGGGTCCTCCTTATCTCCCCAATCCACATTGACTGACTTTCTGTTTCCACCTTTTGTTTGTCAATGATTCCTTATCTTCATTCTCCTTCTTACTATTTTTCCCTCTCCTCCAGTCTTTTACTTTTAATTGCCCTTATTTTTTCCTTCTCTATTTTTTACCCCATTATTTAATTCCTTAACATCTACTCTTCTCCCATCTTTACTCCATCCTCTTTACAGCAACATGTCCCTCTCCCCATCTCATTGGTGGTAATACAACAAAGTGGTTAAGAGTAGAGATTCCGGAGCCAGACTACCTGGGTTTTAACATAGGTCTGCCATTTATTAGCTTTATGACTCAATTTCCTCATCTGTAAAATGGGGATTATGGTAGTCATCGTCTCATAGGATGACTCCTAATTCTCCTAATGACTACAATCTCATTGGGAGACTTAGATGAGTTAATATAGGTAGAGCTCTTCTATCAGTGCCTATCATATATTTTAGTGTTAGCTATTATTGTTATTCAATCCCTCAGTTATATCTAGAACTCATCTTTGTTCCCTGGCTTCCTATATGTAGCACCCATTTTGTGCCCAACCCAGGGCTAAGTACTGTGGGAGCCACAGAAGTATATGGTATTGTCTCCAGAACATGACAATGACAAGTGGGAAGAAAGGGGATATGCCTTAAAATGGAGGTAATATATAATTATTAAAAGAAATACAGATAGGTGCTGTATTTCACCAGAACCTGTACTCACAGGGGTATGGAGGTCACGGAAGGCTGCATGGATAAGCTAAATCTTCAGCTGGGACTTAAAGATTGGCTGTGATTTGTCAGAGAAATAATAGGCAGTACAGTCTAGGCAACGGTGTGACTGCAGGGATGATCAGAATTTAATAGATTAGTTTGGCTGTAAAGAATTGGGTTAGGCAACAATGAAAGATAGGATTATGAAAACCCTTGACTACTGACAATGGGGGTTTGAAAGTTATGCTGTAAGATATGAGGAGCCAATGAATGTTTTCAAGCAAGAGAGACAAATGATTAAAACAAGGGGCTTATTTTAGATTTCATATGTAGAGCGATCAGAGAGGAAATCTTGATTCACGGAGACCAAATAGAATGCTTTAGCAAAATCTAGGAGTGAAGTGAGAAGGAGCTGAGTTAATGTGGTTGTGATGGAAGTAGAAAGAAAATCCTGAGAGTACTACAGAGGAAAAACTGACAAGATGTAGTAATTGACTAGAGTTGGGGGATTGTAGTACAGGAAAAAGAAAAATCACATGTGTTGATGGGCAGAATGATGGTGGTATAACAGGTGGAAATACAGCAATTGGGAAGCACAGTCAGTTTGAAGGAGATGAGTTCAGTCTTAGGCATCTTTTATTGGTGAGCATAAAGCAACCAGAAGGCTCTGTTTGAGTGGAAATGTCCCTCAGGCAGATGGGCAAACAGGTATCCATTTTGACCTATTTCTGACTCCCATGAAAAATGTGCTTATAAACTGAATAGTTACATTGTTGCTGAGGGAAGAGGACAATGCTAAAGCCAAAGATTCAGTCATCCACTGAGTTAGTGGTTCAAACTGAACCTCAGGCTTTTAACAGCTTCTTTTAAACATATCTAATTCATGGATACATTCTCACTGTTTAAAAAAAGAAACGTGACAGAAGTATATAGGATGAAATGTGAAAATTCCACCCCAACTTCCCTACCACCAATACGGTAACTCCTGTTACTCTTTTGATGTGTGTCCTTCCTTCCGATCTCTTTCCTTTGTATTTTGTTCCTCTAATGAGGTAATAAATTTACTCCTTGCTCAGTGACTTGTGCTTTTCCCTATGCAATATGTTTAAGAGATATTTTCGTATTAGTTACTATAATTTCTAATTGCCCGTAGCCTGCTAACACCTGGAAAGATTCTGAGGGCACTGAGCCAAAGCTTTGGTGTTGCCTGGCATAGGGTTTCTTTATATTTATTTGCTGATATTGATAAATGTTTGCCATTTTTCTCATTGATTTGTAGGAGTCATTTTAGACACATAAGTGATTTTGGAAAATAAGTAATTGGCATTATGTATCCAAGAAATTGGACAGATAGGAAGTTCAAGTTCTGAGGAGATGCCTCATTGTTTGTGCCAGTGGCCTCACAGTATGTTTTTTATTAATTGTGCACACTGGGAAGCTGATAAGCTGTGGGAATTATAAATCTGGTCTTTTCTGCATTTGAATATTCCCCACAAGGTGGCCATGATTCTTTTCCTCCTTCTCTACATTCTTTTCCTACCTATTCAAGCATATGAACTGCGGTTCTTCACAGAAATTTCCAGGGAAACTCTATTTCTTACATTGATGAAAGTATATGGAAGGCATACCGCTGGGCTGAGAAGCTGTGAGTATACTCTCCCCAAATATGAATACAAAAAGCTAACTGCCTTGTAAGATCCTTCTTGGTCCAGAATTTTGAGGTCAATACCTGTGAGAAAAGGTATTTCCCCTTCCATATCCCAAAGCAACCTAATGATTGAAATTCTGTGTTTATTTTAAAAATGAAATTTGGCAGGACCTCTTTAAAATCAGTAAGAGACAATTTAAACTTATTTTGCATTATACAAGTAATACATGATTATATTCTCAATATATAACAATGAAATAACAGGTATAGTGAAAACCCTTCTTGTGCCCTAATCCCCCACCCACTACTTTAAGTTTAGTATTAATCCTTCCAGACTCTTTTCCATACTTTTGTGTACATACATATTTACAGATAGGCAAATAGGTTTGTGTGTTTTTCTTATCTTTTTTTACATAAGTAACGTCTGCCACTTGATTCCTTCATTTCATGATATGTCTTAGATTTCTTTCCTTCCCAGTACATAGAGGGTTACCCCATTCATTTAAACTCATGCACAATATTCCATAGTATGAATGTATCACAGTTTAATAATGCCCCTATTGAAGGATGTTTAGATTTTGTCCAGTTTTCTTGTTACTTACATTGCTACAATGAATATCCTTGTACATGCATTTTTGTGAGCCTGTCATTTATTTCTATAGAATAGTTATCTAGAAATGGGATTGTTTGAGTGAAGACTATTTAGTCATAAAATTTTAATTGCCCTCACAAAAGTGGTGCCAGCTTATACTCCAGTCACCATGCTGTGATGACATTCATTTCCCCACACACTTCCACCACCACTGGATATTCTACATTTTTTTTTTTTTTTTTGCTAATCTGACGAGTGAATAAAAGGGGTTCCATCTGAATTTGAATTTTTCGTATTACTTGTGAACTTAAATATATTTATATGTTTACTGGACATTTGTAGTTTATCTGAGAATTGTCTGTCCTTTGCCCATTTTTCTGTTACTATTTTTTTTATTGATTTGTAGAAAAAGTCATTTTAGATATATAAGTGATTTTGGAAAAAAACATTCAAAGTAATTTTTCATGACAGTCTGTGGTCATATCCGTAGTTCAACTTGAATATACAAGTCATAAATGACTTCTGAATTAATAATAAAAAATCATAACAGTCAATCTAAAAACAGGTATTATGACCACCCTTAAAGAGGTGACCCCTTAGTCTGATATATATTGGTAAGGAAAAAAATGCTAGAATCAGGAAATTTTTTTTTAATTTACAGATTTCCTAAATACTATATGTAGTTTATATTTCCTGTGATAGTATCTAACTTGGAGATTTTATTTCCCAAACTTGTAAGAAAAATGAAAGTCATTTGGCACAAGAAATAGATAACTTAATTTCCTCTGGGAGTGGAGGTGGGTGGTAGATTGAGGGACAGAGGTAAGAGAAAAAGTTTGAATTGTGTGCTACGTATTTTTGGAATTTTAAGATGTGAATATATATTACATATTTTTGAAAAATAAATTGAAATTTAAAAATTAATTTTTAAAAAGCATGAGTTTGGGAGGCGATACTCTAAAACATGAGTCTGGTAAGGTTTGAAGGTATCTAAGTCAGCTTGAGGTTTATACCTTATAACCTCCTAACTTGAGGTCAGTTGTTCCGCAAAGCAGAATTTCTTAACCTCCCTCCTGCTCCCCCGTGTATATATCTTTGGCAAGCTGCAGAAACTTATGTTCTTGGGATAGTGTTTTAAAATATATAATAAGTCAAAATATATCGAAACTTATGTTCTTGGGATAGTGTTTTAAAATATATAATAAGTCAAAATATATCGAAAAAAAAGAAAACCAACTATATTGAAATAGTTTTCAGAATATTTTTAAAATTAGTGAAATAGTAATAAATATGCTTCTCTTAGCACACTAAATAACAAGATATAGTGGTAGGTCTAATAAATATTATAACTCCAGGGTAGTGATGAGAATAAATGATATTTCAAGGTATCTGCAGCATATACGTGATATGAAATGACCTGTGATTTCTATTGGGGACCAAATAAACTATACTGCTGATCTACTGTGGTTTGTTGCCTACATTCATAACGGAAGCAAGTGCTGATTTTAGTTAGAGATTTGTGAAAACTGAGATGTAATTTTATTTCCCATCCCAGTTTGGCACTCTGGGTTCAGTCCTCTTTATTCACAGACCTCTGCCCTAAAAGGATGATCCACAAGTCGAAATTGCCTGCACACTTTTGCGTGTGTTCAAGAAAGTGCAGTATTTTGGGAAAAGAACCATTGCTTTTATGAAATTCTCAAAAGATTCTTGTCTCAAAAGATTGAGGCACAAATGTAAGGGAGAAGAAAGACATTTTTTTTCCTGTACTTATCCTCATGAGTGACGATAAATTGATAATTTGTTTTAAATAAAAGTATCTGATAGTTGATAACTTGTCACTTTCTTAATTCATTCAATAATTTTTTTTCCAGTATCTACGATATGCCAAGAACTGTTTTACATGCTAGGGTTACAGGCCCAGGAATGAAAGAGCCCAAGTATCCCAGTTCTCAGGGGATTTACAAATATATAGAAATAAGTATATAAGTGTAATAACTAGATAGATATAATTTCAAGCATTGCTAAATACTTTGGAGAGAAAGAAAGCAGGGGAAGGAGAGTAAATCAGTTCCAGAAAGGCCTATTGTTTGCATTTTATATATATATATATGGTTAAATCAATCAAACAGACCCTGAACCCTCTCAATTTCCTAGAAGTTACAGAGGTGGAGAGAAGGATAATTGTCAATAATACAGAATCAAAAATGAATGTAAAAATCAGAAGACTGCCTTAGACAAGAACCCTGGTCAGAAGTTAGACATGGATCTTTCTTAAATGTTCCTTCATGCCTGCTTTTGATATTTTCCTGGTGTGAGAAAGTTTTAGATCTGGCTTTAACTCTGATTCCCCATAGTTTTAAAATTTTTTCTTCGATCAAGAAGAAAGAGTTCTACAGATTAATGTATTTTATTTCAGTTATTCAGCTATTTCTTATTTGAAGCTCCTTTTTGGGTAATGTTTTGGTGACTGACTCAATCTCAGTCTAAACTTTACTTCTAGGCTGAATTTACCGTTGTTATTTTTAAAATTTCTTCTATCCTGTCATCCAAACAACTTCACAGAAAGAAAGCCCATTAATTTGAAATACATACTGTTTGGTTACTCCCTGTCCTACCATGATATTCAAACTCAAACCAGTGTGATATGGGAATCAGCCAATCAGAGAAGACACTGCCATAAAGAGTTGATGAGCAGCCCCATCTCTTTGCTGTACTTACTGAATCCTTGTCAACGTTCAAAGTTATAATTAGCATATATGAGTTCCACTTTTGTGTAGCTTTTTTTCATATGCCAGCATTTCCTGTGACGTTTGTATATCATTTTTGATGTATACCTACAGTTTTGTTATGAGATATGGGGGGGTAGAGTTTTTTCCTACCTTGGAAGGTATGAAAAGCGTTACCATAAATGTCCTTGGACATATTGATTTGTTTTTTTTCTTTTTGCATCATTTCCATGGAAATATGAAACCACTACTTAGAGGTGAGAAAACAATCAATCTTAGCACCATCTGTTGACCATTCCCCCTAACATGTGTTCTGACTATCACTGCGATTCCTTCTAACATGGTGAATTTCAATTTGAGGTCAGGGTCTCTGAAGCATGCTCAGGGCTCCAAGAGTTCTTTGTGGTAATTGAAGTCTTTTCTGTTTTTGTTTAAGTGATCTTTTAAAAATGTGTGTGACTATATTCTGTATAATATGAACCACCTTAATAACTGAGTTGCAGAGTTTCCAGGTAGTAATATTTTAGTTCTCATAAGCTATGAGTAAAGAATTAATTTATGAGGTGGAATTAAGCTATGAGATGGAATTAATATAAATATGTGATCAAGAGACACTGTGAGTAAAAAGCAGGACGTTTTAAATGCAGAACTCAATGGAAATAGCTTCACAAGGCAACATAGCTTGTGCTCAGATCCCCAAGGCTCCTGAAGGATGTACCACTGTTAATATTACCTGCAAGGAAGGGGATTCTTCCAGGCAAGAGAAAGCTACCTTTGACATCTTATAGAGTTTCTTCTGTACTGCCTCTCTCTCCCACTCCCTCACTCCACTCATGGGATACTGGCTATGTGCCTTCCTGCTTATCAGATATAAGAAACAGGTGCAAAACACCACCCCCTCCTCCCCGCAGCATGTTCCTAGTCTTTATTGTGAGACCAGCGGAAGCAAAGGGCTTAACATTCCTCAGGCAGACCCAGGCGTCAGGCTTGACTGTGAATGTTCCTGTTCCCTTGATTCTGCATTCTGGAGAAGTCATTGGCTGGATCTCTCAGGTTCCTAATTTATTCTTTAACTGTCATTTCTGCTGCTCATACACTGAGTTTTTTATTATTATTATTATTGCTAACACTTTTCATTCGTATATTCCTGAGTTGACTAATGGATGCACTATCTGCTTACATCTGCCTGAGGGTAATAATTGTGCTATCCTAAGGTCTTGTGCTTTGTTAACTCTTATTCATTGGCTATAAGGTCTTATGTTTGTTTTTGTTTTCTGTCCTTAATGGAGTAGGCTTTCTCACATTGTTTGGTCATTCCTGAGTGTAATTCATCTTTCTAGTGGAGATTCTGCTGCTTTTGTTTCACAGCTTTAGGGATGAAGTGAAATGAGCTTTTGGGGCTTATTACTCCCAATGGGTTGCCTTGAGAAAAAGGCAGAGGTGGAAGGTGCCTTCTGGTGGCTAGTCAGGGAGTGCATAACTTTCTTCCAGCGTTCTGGGACCTTGCCCCCTTTCTAACACCAATTGCTCCTGCCCAGAAGAATACACATTTTGCTGCCTGGATCAAGGAGGGAAGATGTGGGTTTGATGTGTGCTGTAGGCTGCTCCTACCGCACTATTCCAGCTGATCACCCTGTAGGTAGATCCAGGATGTTTCTGGTAGGGGAGCATTTGTGTAGCTTCTCCCACACATCGAGCTAAGGTTGTGATTTTTTAAGCTATATCTTTTCTATCATTCTTAGGAATTTTGTTGGAGGTTGAAGGGGTGGAGACTTGACATGTTTTAATCTGCTAAATTGAAATAGCACAACTTCTTGGGAAACAATTTTGTATCCCTATTACATCCTAGACAAACTCAGGCAAATATGTATCAGGATACAAATACAAGAACGTTCAAAGCAGTATTGTTTTTAATAAATAAAAACTAGAAAAATCTCAGTATACACCAACAGTTGAATGACTAAAATGTGGTATAATCATACTTAGAAGTCATACACTTCATCAGAAACATAATGCAAGCCACATAAGTAATCTTAAATTTTCTGGTAGCCACTTAAAAATAAAAGTAAAATGAAACAGATGAAAAAATATTATCTTTTACTTAACCCTTATATCCAAAATATTAACATGTGATCATTATATACATTATTAATAAGATATTCTAATTTTTTTAATACTAAGTATTTAAAAATATCCTAAGTATTACCATATCTACATGTAATCAATATAAAAATTAATGAGAGAATCTAGATTTTTTTCCCATACTAACTCTTGGAAATCACAATTTGGTTGCTAAATTTTATTACAAATACTTGATTGGTATTTAGATTTCATAAAATTTACAGTCGAAAAAGTAGTATCACATATACAAATTGTTGCTAACCAAAACATTCTCCAATAATTACATTTAGTATCAGTTTTTTTAAATTTTAATTTCAAAATAATTGAAATTAATTAAATTAAAAATTCAACTCCTTAGTCACATTAGCCACTTTCAAATACTCAGAAGCCTCATTTAGTTGGACATGCAACACTACAGGCAAAACACATGCAACACTACAGGCAAAAATAAAATAATTTTACAAAATAATGTTGAATGAAAGAAGTAATGTGGCATATAATACATATAATATGATTCCACTTATATAAAGTTCAAGAAGAAGCAAGACTAAACTGTGTTGTTTATGACTGATAGAGAAAAGGCAAAACTATATTTAAAAAGCAAGGAAATTATTATTAAAGTAAGGATAGTAGTTTGCTCCTGGAAGCCAGAGAGAGGGTTGTGATTGGAAAATGGCACACGGGGGGCTTCTGGGATACTGGCAGGATTCTTTCTTGACATGAATGGTGTTACGTGGGGATCTGTTTTGTAATTATTAAACAGTTGAACAGTTGTTCAATTGAATTATTGAACAGTTATGTATATTTTATGCACATTTTAGTTTTCAAAAAATTTTAATGGGGGTAAAAACAGATGGCTTCATTTGCCCTGATACAGTGCTGTGTGGGACTTCCCAATAGGGTTTGGGGAAAGAGAGGAGGGAAGGGCAGCTCTGCAACGTTGGTGCCACCCAGAGCTGGTTTATAACAGAGACTTCGTGATCTAGAGAGTAGGCATTAATTATATGATTTGGGGGAAAGAGTGGGTGGGTTGTGAGTTTGTGTGTGTGTGTGTGCGCGTGTGTGCGCACATGCATGATGTAGAGAAATAGACACAAAGGAGGAAGTGAAAAGAAGGTTTAAAGGAAAACAGAGCAGAAATCACCATCCCTAAATTAAATAAGAATTAGGTTGCTTAGGTGGCACCATTACCCAGCTTTCCTCCACATATTGGAGTTAGTCCTATGTAGTATATAGTTGTAGTTATTTTGCATTTTGATCCAGAAATAACCTTTTCATTTTTCAGAATTCTCAGCGAAAATTATTTGGCTGAATTACATAAGGACTCATTTGAAGGCTTGCTATCCCTCCGATATTTGTAAGTTAATCATATTTATTTATGAGTTCTTATCTATAAAGTAGATTATCTATAAAGTAAGTAAGGGCTTCAAGTTAGATAATCTTTTTAATTTCTTCTAGCAATAAAATTCTACAATTCTGTAAGTCTGTGTAGGGCCCCAGCCCATCACTAGCGCTAAATATCTCCTATTCATTTTTAATTTTTTAATTATACAGACAAGGTATAGATAGAAAAATACACTTTAGTTGTAGAGGAAAAGTGGGAATGAGGTCTGAGCAATTATAGACTCCCATATGAACTTTGTTATATAAGTGTTCATATAGTCTCCATCTGTATTTATATTTTGTTTATGACCTATGGATCAAATCTGGCCCACAGTCCATTTTTATACAGCCAATAAGTTAAAAGTGATTTTTAAAGGGCCGTAAATGAGAAAAAAAAGAAATGAAGAAAAATATGCGACAGAGACTGTATGTGGCCTGCAAAGCCTAAAATATTTACTTATCTGGCCTTTACAGAAAAGGTTTAAAAAAGTTGGTTTAGTGAAATGAGAGAAATTAAAGTTAACCTCAAATTGTCACCTACAGGAAAGAAAATAGAGAACAATTACATTAATATGAATGCCATTAACTTATAGCATTGATAATTTAATCTAAATTAAATTAACATTTAAATATTAAATATTCAAGCAGATGAATTATGTAAACAGTATTGTCAAGGGACTTCCCTGTTGGTCTAGTGGTTAAGACTTTGCCTTCCAATGCAGGGTGTGTGGGTTCGATCCCTGGTAAGGGAGCTAAGATCCCACATGCCTCATGGCCAAATAAACAAAACATAAAGAAAAAGAAGCAATATTGTAAGAAATTCAATAAAGACTTTAAAAATGGTCTATTTCAAAAAAAAATAAAAATCTTAAAAACAAAATCAGTATTGTCAAGAACACATTAAGTTACCAAAAAAACAAACTGTTGTTAAGGATTTCAAGGCAGGAATTGTGATGCCAATATTAAGAATGTTTAAGATGATGGTTAAGTGGTATATTCAGAAATGTTTACATTAAATAAGCATATCAGAAATGCCCCTAATAAAAATCTCTCCAGCCTTTTTTTTTTCTGGTTCTTTTGTTTGTTTGTTTTGTTTTTTGGGCCACGCCACACGACTTGAGGGATCTTAGTTCCCCGACCAGGGATTGAACCCAGGTCCCCAGCAGTGGAAGTGCTGAGTCCTAACCCCTGGACTGCCAGGGAATTCCCTCTCCAGCTTCTTTATCAAAGAGGAAATGCTTGCCTAGTATTTCTTTTTATTTAGGGATAAGGAGAAAACTGTGTTTTCTGCTATAAAAGCTCAGTTTTTGTCCTTTGTCCATGGCATCCAAAGCTGTGTATGCCATTAATCCTTATTAAGCCAATGAGTGACCCTCTGTAGCAAATAGATTCTTCTTGCCAATATAAAAGGCTTAAGGGAAGTGGGTATAAAGAGCCTCAAATGACCCTAAAAATAGTTCTTTTAATTATCAAACCTTCCAAGTTTTAAGGGGCAATCACCTTTATAGTAGTCTCTTCTCTGCCATCTGGGCTCCAAACCTTACAAACACAGTTTGGAGAAACAGAAATAAGATAACTGCTCAGTGGACTAGGCCCTTCATTACTTCTACTATGAAATAATTTATAATCTGATTATTTCATGTTAGCATAAGTATTCTCATTCTTTAAAAAAAATGCCAATCAATAAAAAAGCGAAAAAAGAATATGCTAATAAGCAGTGTGCCTAGTGCTGTAAACATGAAGATGGGTAAGACAGGATTCCTTTTAGCAACTCATGATCTCACAGGGAAAATAAACATATAAGCTCAAACCACAAGGACAAAGTGCTGTGGAGGCTCCATGAAGTAATAAAACTACATTTCTTTTCAAAGAGTCATTTCCTCATTCTATCCACTCCCCAGCTATTTCTTGATTTTATACATATTTGAGTTTGCTTTATGTCCAGGTGTTGGCTTTAAGTATGATAAACGATTCACATAAGCAGGATCTAGTCCATACTTTGAAGGAGTTTATGCTCAGAGGAAATGGGTTGCAAACATAGCTATATTTAAAGAAAGAAATGAATATGGGCAATGAGAGCTATCAGTGGGGATTGCAGCACAAATGAGGGAAAAAAGACTTCAAATTGGATCAGGGAAGATGTTACTAGAGCAATGCTGTTTAAATGGGACCTCGAAGGGCCATTGGGTATCAATGACAGACATGTTGGGAAGAGTAAGCTTGCAAAAGGAACGTGGGAGAAAGACAAAACACAGGAAAAATTCTCTGAGTACCTGTAGAGTACAAGTGGGAAGAGTAGGAGATGAGAGGCAGATCATCTTGGGCTTTGGAGGCCAAACCAAGTATAACATGCCAAGCTACCACAGCAGTGCTTTAGGACAAGCTTTAGCCTGCAACAGAGCCAACCACTTGGAGGGCTTGTGAAAATACAAGCTCCAGCCCCATAGTTACTGATTCAAGAGGTCCAGAGTAAGGCTGAGTATTTGTATCTTCAATAAGTTCACAAGTGATGCTGGTATTTGAGAACCACTTCTGGAGAGTTAATCTGGTGATCGCGTGGAGGATGGCTTAGAAAAGGAGAGGGTAGAGATGGAAACACTAGTCAGAAGACAGTGATACACAACCAGTTGAAATGAGAGACTAAGCTGGAATCAATGGAAATAAGATAGTCAGCTATAGTCAAGAGTAGGTATTTTTGAATAAAAGTCAATATG
The DNA here is from genome assembly GCF_937001465.1 of Orcinus orca. Lineage (NCBI taxonomy): Eukaryota > Metazoa > Chordata > Mammalia > Artiodactyla > Delphinidae > Orcinus > Orcinus orca. The sequence continues at coordinate 59,524,119 of NC_064577.1, read as the reverse complement.
ATAGAAAGTGTACTACTGAATTAAAGCTATATATTAATGAGAGGAGTAATTTCCTTTCAAGTTGTGTGAAAGGGTATCTTTTATTTCTTCTAATGAATTGGCCTAGCAAAACAGAACTATACTGGGAAGTGTGTAAATATAAGAATATTCCTTTTAATATTAGAAATTATAATGATATATAGAGATAAAAACTTTGAACTCATAATCTACAATTTGAAGAGACCACAAAAGGTGGAATCTAATCAATGCTTCTGTGCTCAGGAAAGATTACCTTCAAAATCTATCAAGTTCTATAGTTGTATATTTAATTTATGAAGATCCTGAAGGTGAGACTCTTAAGAGAGGTGAAGACAGGGTTAAGGTCTCTGGAAGGTTTAAATAAAAATTCCTAAGGTTTGGAGTTTAGACAAAAGCTTCCTCTTTATTATTATCATTCTAACCTCTACTAGTTATTCCTACTAATTAGATATCTAATAGATAATTGAGGCAATATTTTCCTTTTTCTTTTCCTGGAGATTTATCCTGCAATAAAAGACAGTTTATCGAAAGATGTAGATTTGAACCACTACTTTTTTGCAATTTATGTAAGTTACAAATATAAATTCATTTTATTTGGAATTTTTATAAACCTTGATTTTTTATAAAATTAATTTGTTACTCATTTTGAAATATGATTAAAACTACTACTAAAATTTTGTAGCAAATCCTTTTTGTCTCTAGCAAAGATTAATGTGAGAATTATTACACAGATCAGAGTGAATCATTATAGAGCAGTGGTTCTCAAGCAGCGTGATTTTGCAAGCAGGTGACATTTGGTAGTGTCTGGATACATTTTTGCTTGTCAGAACTGTATATGCTACTGGCATCTAGTGGACAGAGGCCAGAGATGCTACTAAACATCCAACAGTGTACAGGAGAGCCTCCCACAGCAAAGAATTATCCAGCCCAAAATGTCAATAGTGCCGCCTTTCTAGAGAAATAAAGATCACTTAACACAAGTATTTAATGAGTATTTACTATTTTGAATCTACTGTACCACATATATAATCATGAAAGTATAAATCATAATATCTTCCACAGTGAGATTTCTTTAGAATATGGAGGGAGTAGTGATATTATGTTTCATCATATATAAATTAGAATTATTGCCAAATGATAACTGTTCTGAAAGAATATCTTTTTTCTTTTGCTTGTGTCTTTTTTTGTAGTATCCTTGGCTGCAATTTACTCACAGAACTGAGCTTTGGAATGTTTCAGGCCTGGCATGGAATGCAGTTTTTACACAAGTTTTAAGTGATATAGAAGATGAATGCATGTAAAAAACTGTGTGTAGAAACATCATGCAGTCATAGGTTAACTGGGTGTAAGCCCAGTATGAATTCTGGAAAATCTGTCTTGAGAGCCATTTATTTTTTTTTCACATGAGGAAACTAAGGCACAAAGAGGCCAAGAGACTTGAGTATCTCATATATATGAAACGCTGTGGTTTCCATAATACTGATCTTTGGCACGGGCAATAAAAGGCACCAAGCAAAACCACGCAAATTTGCATTGTCATGGAATCCCACTGATGCCTCTCCAATATGCGAATGGTCCATGAAGTTCCACTTTTGAATTTATCTTTGACTCCTGCTCATGTGCAAAGTTCCTAACTGCTTAAAATGTATGCAACACAGAGCTGCAAATAACTGTTTAGCACCGAATTCTTCAGGGAGCAAAAGGTGTGGGTGTTTCCCCAACCATTATTAGCTCTTTTAAATGGTAAAGCAGAAAGAATTCCTGAACACCCACCACAGGGCTCTCCCCAGCCACGCAGAACATTCTTCTTCAAAAAGCATATATCTCTGAAGTGAATTTTCTGTGGCCAATGGGAACTTTTTAGGCATGGAAAAAGACATTGTTTGTGTTCAGCTGTGTGTGAAAATATAAAGAAAATACATTGCTGTAGCCTAATTCAATATACTTTCTTTGCTGACTACTCTTCAATGAGAAGTGTGGGTTTTACACCCCTTCAGCTCAAAAATTCTGTGATTTCTCATGACACAAGGAAATGATAGTGGGTACGTTCAAAGGCCCGAAGGCGATTTTAGACTCAAGGTAAAGAGCTCTTCTACACCTGGCTTTGGAAAAGACTCTCTTACCTGTCTTGTGGTTCAGAAATCCAGTTTCACATAGTTCACACATTTTGGGTTAATGAAGGTGTTGAGGCTGTGTCTGGAGCTGGATTAGCAATTCCTGCAGATGCCTATGTTTAGCGGCCTCCTTCCTTTCCCTTGTTAGTTTGCTGATGCCTACCTTGGGCAGAGAGCACCAAGGGTCAGTTTTTCTTTTGCCAGCACACTGGAGAGCAGGCTCATGAAGTCCCTTCACCAGGAGGTTTTAGTAGCATCAATACAATGTCTTAAACTAACCACATTTCCTAAACATGCTATAACACCAAGAGTTCCTTATAAGAATCAGAGTTTCACTATAGCTATGTAGGCAACACAGGAAAATACATTGTGGAAATCAATCAATCAATCACAGTTTAAAAATTAATGAATTCATTCAAAAACATTCACTGAGTGCCATGCCCACTGTGTGTCAGCACTGTACTAACTGCTGGGGATACAAAGATGCATAGGGCAGGGACTTTGTCCCCAAGAAGCTTTCATACTAGAAGGAGAAAGATGGATGTTGATGGGAAAGCATATATATGAGCCATTCTAGCATCTATGCAGCAGTATAACAAGGTGAGGGAGGGGGGTGATGAAGTAGAAAATGGGTGGTAGGTTAGAAAAGATTTCTAATGTAAGAGGCACCAACTTGTTCCTTTGGAATTTGTGTTCCTCTTAAATGACAGAAAAAGGTAGTGAAAGAATCAGAACTATCTGGTGTTGGAAATAAATTAGTACTGTACTCCTAAAACTCATTCACAGTTACTTTCAAAAGATTGTCACAGTGTAGTAAGTCTTTGTTTTGGACTAAGTCTTTCTAATAGACAAAGCTAATTTGCTTCAGGAAACATTTTCCATGGTGAGATATACACTTTTTTGCAACACTTTCCAAAGGCAAGCCACCAAGGGAAGATGCCACCCTCGAGTTAAGTCATTTTACTACCTATAATGACATATTACTGGGGTGTTTATAAGTTGCCTGCATTAAATAAGTTTGGAAAAGGGCCCCAGCTGAGGTGGACTTATCATGAATACAATGAAGCTTAGGCTTCAGGGTTCCTCACTTACATAGGTCCCTGGCAAGGTCTTGAGAGGGGTCCTAGCGATTTTTGTATTCATAACTTTGCATGTTTTGATTAGACAGGATTTCCCAAAGTAGATGAGGTTCAGGCCCCACAAAACATTGATTTATCACTGGGTTTCAGGTAATTATAAGTCAGTAGGTTTCTTGAATGAAGCCTCTATGTTATTTACAAACATCAGGTGAAGTAGTTAGCCGTGTGGTAGTCTATTTTAAATCCGAAATCTACCTCAAAGATGAGCCAAGAGCTTATTAATTAATAAAGTACCACTTTTTGAATGGTGGTAGTAATCATATCTCTTTCATATAAAATCAGGAATGAAATATATTATGGAAAACCAGCAGTGTTGATAATCCTAAATGTTAAGTATACTTCTTTTTTCTGACTTTAATGTGTTTCTCCTTCATTCACCTATGCAGGTCCAGACTGATGGCTTATTTTTTAAAATGCTTTTAGTCACTTCATTGGTTCTAACAATACAAGCTCCATGATTTTAAAAACTGAAGGACTCTACAATGTAGAAAGGCTTTATAACTTAACCAGACAGAGCACATTCACATGCTGGCTTTTCTGTGATACATCAATATTATACCAAGAACATAAGCTTAAGAGAGAATAAGAGGAAAATCAAAGCCTTATCCCTATTGAATTATTTACCCTATTGTTGTGAATACCAGTGAGGGATGTGTGGCCACACTATGAAGGCAAATTGAGCTGCGGTCACAGAGCTGCCCTAATGCTCCCCCAGTCAACTAGCATTGGTTTCCCTTAGATAGCTATGTACACACAGAAGCTTACACACTTGAGGGTGTTGTCATCACTTTTTGCTATGTACTAGAATCCTGGCAGCTTCTCAGATTTAGAAAAACATAAACGCTAAAAACAAAAATAACTTGGGTCTGCCCTTTGTGGTGATTCATGGTGGCTGTTTTATTTGTAATAGTTCAAAAGTTTGAGATTGTCACATCTAGAAATTACTATACTTTTCTTCTCCCAACTGCATATTATTCTTCCCACCTGTAGTATTTTCTCCCATTCTACATGCTTTTTCACTTTCTTCATAGTGTCCTTTGAAGCAGAAACTTTTTAATTTTTATAAAATCCAATTCATCTATTTTTCCTTTGGTTGTTTGTGCTTCTGGTATCATATCTAAGAAACTGTTGTCTAATGCAAAGTGATAAAGATTTACTCCTGTGTTTTCTTCTAAGAGTTTTATAGGCTGAGCTCTTACATTTAGATATTTGATCCATTTGGACTTAATTTTAATATATGGTTTGTAGTGTAGGAGTCCAGCTTCATTATTTCGTGTGTGGATGTACAGTTGTCCCAGCATCATTTGAAAAGACTGTTATTTCCATATTGAATTGTTTTGGCACCCTGTTGAAAATCAATAGATCATAAACATGAGGGTTTATTTCTATACTGTCAATTCTTTTCCATTGATTTATATGTCTGTTCTTATTCCAGTACCACACTGTGATTTCAGTAGCTTTGAACTGAGTTTTGAAACCAGGATGTGTGAATCCTCCCACTTTGTTCTTTACTAACATTGTTTTGGTTATTCTTTTTCTTTGAATTGCCATATGAATTTTAGAATTAGCTCGGCAATTTCTGGAAAGAAGTCAGCTGGGATTTTGATAGGAATTGCAATGGAACCATAGGTTGATTTGGGAAGTAGTGATATTTTAATAAAATTATCTTCCAGTCCATGAATCCAGCATGTCTTTATATTTATTTAGAGCTTCTTCAAGTTCTTTCAACAGTTTTGTGCTTTTCAGTGTGAATCTTGCACTTGGTTAAATTTTTTCCTAGGTATTTTATTTGTTTTGATGCTATTACACAAGGAATTGTTTTCTTAATTTCTTTTCTGGATTACTCATTGCTGGTGTGTAGAAATAATATTGATCTTATATCCTACAACCTTGCTGAACTCATTTATTAATGCTAACAGTTATTTTCCTAGATTCCCAGGAATATGTCTTGTGGTCTTCCAGTTTCCCAGGAATACATTGGAACATTTCAAAGTCTCTGTGGACATCTCATTCCTCAGCTTTTCTTTTTAAGCTTTTCGGTTGGGCTGTTGTTTGCCCCAAACTGTTATCCATTGCCTCATGTAACTGCCATGTTAAAATATTTGCTTGAAAATATTTTCCAGAAATGTCACCTGAGGAGAGGCTTTTCTCACTAGACAGCTCTCAGTCAGGTCAAAGGCAATCCTTTCAAGTGAGGTCTTCCAGGGGACCAACAGACATGTAAAACAATGACAGTTCTTTGGGAATGAGGCTTTGAAGGACCTCTCAGTCCATGCTGCTCCTTCTGGTACCAGGGATGTGGGCTGTTTTTCAAGGCTACTACTGGCATGGAGAACAAAGTTCAAGGACAAGTTAAAGGAACACAGATCTCATTGTTCTTACAGAAATTAATTTGTTTTCTTTGAATAAATTGTTGCCCAATTTGCTGCTAGTCTGTTGGTTAAATTTCCAGAGTTCAGAAAAAGTTGATTCTGACCATTTTTGCCAGTTTTGCCGTTTTTGTTGTTGATTTTGTTATTGTTGCTTCTACGGAGGGATGAATTTTCAGATGTCCTTCCCCCATCATTTTTACTGATTTACCTTCAATATTTTTTTAAATATCTAAAGTCCCAATGACCATAGGCCAATTAAATATTTATCATGGGAGATTATTAAGAAAAAAATAAGTAAAAAGAGAAATAAATAAATAAATAAAAAGAGAAAATATAATTCTCATAGAGGCTTTTCCAGATGGGTAGATGAAGTCTGAAAAGGTATAGCTATATTTAGTGCTCTCAAAATTAAGGTTAAAGTAACAGATGTTTTAAACATCCCCCATTTTTGTTTTTTTCATTCAGGTTAAACACAGGCTTTAGAGTCAGAAATGAGTTCATATTCCAGCACTGCTTCTAACTAGCTTGATGAGTTAGGACAAGTTATGTAACTTCTCTGTGCCTCAGTTTCCTCATTTGTACAATGGGGTAATATATCTATCACATAAGGTTACTGTGACGATTAAATTTTTTTTTTAAACATCCTTATTGGGGTATAATTGCTTTACAATGGTGTGTTAGTTTCTGCTTTATAACAAAGTGAATTAGTTATACATATACATATGTTCCCATATCTCTTCCCTCTTGCGTCTTCCTCTCTCCCACCCTCCCTATCCCACCCCTCCAGGCGGTCACAAAGCACCGAGCTGATCTCCCTGTGCTATGAGGCTGCTTCCCACTAGCTATCTACCTTACGTTTGGTAGTGTATATATGTCCATGCCTCTCTCTCGCTTTGTCACAGCTTACCCTTCCCCCTCCCCATAGCCTCAAGTCCGTTCTCCAGTAGGTCTGTGTCTTTATTCCTGTCTTATCCCTAGGTTCTTCATGACATTTTTTTTCTTAAATTCCATATATATGTGTTAACATATGGTATTTGTCTTTCTCTTTCTGACTTACTTCACTCTGTATGACAGACTCTAGGTCTATCCACCTCATTACAAATAGCTCAATTTCGTTTCTTTTTATGGCTGAGTAATATTCCATTGTATATATGTGCCACATCTTCTTTATCCATTCATCCGAGGATGGACACTTAGGTTGTTTCCATCTCCGGGCTATTGTAAATAGAGCTGCAATTAACATTTTGGTACATGACTCTTTTTGAATTTTGGTTTTCTCAGGGTATATGCCCAGTAGTGGGATTGCTGGGTCATATGGTAGTTCTATTTGTAGTTTTTTAAGGAACCTCCATACGGTTCTCCACAGTGGCTGTACCAATTCACATTCCCAACAGCAGTGCAAGAGTGTTCCCTCTTCTCCAGACCCTCTCCAGTATTTATTGTTTCTAGATATTTTGATGATGGCCATTCTGACTGGTGTGAGACGATATCTCATTGTAGTTTTGATTTGCATTTCTCTAATGATTAATGATGTTGAGCATTCTTTCATGTGTTTGTTGGCAGTCTGTATATCTTCTTTGGAGAAATGTCTATTTAGGTCTTCTGCCCATTTTTGGATTGGGTTGTTTGTTTTTTTCTTATTGAGCTGCATGAGCTGCTTGTAAATTTTGGAGATTAATCCTTTGTCAGTTGCTTCATTTGCAAATATTTTCTCCCATTCTGAGGGTTGTCTTTTGGTCTTGTTTATGGTTTCCTTTGCTGTGCAAAAGCTTTGAAGTTTCATTAGGTCCCATTTGTTTATTTTTGTTTTTATTTCCATTACTCTAGGAGGTGGGTCAAAAAGGATCTTGCTGTGATTTATGTCATAGAGTGTTCGGCCTATGTTTTCCTCTAAGAGTTTGATAGTTTCTGGTCTTATATTTAGGTGTTTAATCCATTTTGAACTTATTTTTGTGTATGGTGTTAGGAAGTGATCTAATCTCATACTTTTACATGTACCTGTCCAGTTTCCCAGCACCACTTATTGAAGAGGCTGTCCTTCCTCCACTGTACATTCCTGCCTCCTTTATCAAATATAAGGTGACCATATGTGTGTGGGTTTTTCTCTGGGCTTTCTGTCCTGTTCCATTGATCTATCTTTCTGTTTTTGTGCCAGTACCTTACTGTCTTGATTACTGTTGCTTTGTAGTATAGTCTGAAGTCAGGGAGCCTGATTCCTCCAGCTCCGTTTTTCGTTCTCAAGATTGCTTTGGCTATTTGGGGTTTTTTGTGTTTCCATACAAATTCTGAAATTTTTTGTTCTAGGTCTGTGAAAAATGCCAGTGGTAGTTTGATAGGGATTGCACTGAATCTGTAGATTGCTTTGGGTAGTAGAGTCATTTTCACAATGTTGATTCTTCCAATCCAAGAACATGGTATATCTCTCCATCTATTTGTATCATCTTTAATTTCTTTCATCAGTGTCTTATAATTTTCGGCATACAGGACTTTTGTCTAATTAGGTAGGTTTATTCCTAGATATTTTATTCTTTTTGTTGCAATGGTAAATGAGAGTGTTTTCTTGATTTCACTTTCAGATTTTTCATCACTGCAAGTTTTCAAGCAAGAGAGACAAATGATTAAAACAAGGGGCTTATTTTAAATTTCATATGTAGAGTGATCTAGAGAAGACATCTTGATTCAGGGAGACCAAATAGAATGCTTTAGCAAATTCTAGGAGTGAAGTGAGAAGGGGCCAAATTAGAGTGGTTGTGATGGTAGTAGAAAGAAAAACCTGAGAGTACTACAGAGGAAAAACTGACAAGATGTAGTAATTGACTAGAGTTGGGGGATTGTAGTACAGGAAAGAGAAAACTCACCTGTGTTGATGGGCAGAATGATGGTGGTATAACAGGTGGAAATACAGCATTTGGGAAGCAGAGTCAGTTTGAGGGAGATGAGTTCAGTCTTAGGCGTTTTCTATCGGTGAGCATAAAGCAACCAGAAGGCTCTGTTTGAGTGGAAATGTCCCTCAGTCAGATTGGTAGACAGGTATCCATTTTGACCTATTTCTGACTCCCGTGAGAAATGTGCTTATAAACTGAATAGTTACATTATTGCTGAGGGAAGAGGACAACGGTAAATTTAAGATTCAAAGTCATCTACTGCTTTAGTGGTTGAAATTGAACCTCAGGCATTTAACAGCTTCTCTTAAACATGTCTAATTCATGGATACATTCTCACTGCTTAATAAAAGACATGTCACCGAAGTATTTAGGATAAAATGTGAAAATTCCACCCCACCTTCCGTACCGCCAATAAGGTAACTCCTGTTACTGTTTTGATGTGTGTCCTTCCTTCCAATCTCTTTCCTTTGCATTTTGTTCCCCTAATGAGGTAATAACTTTACTCCTTGCTCAGTGACTTGTGCTTTTCCCTATGCAATATGTTTAAGAGATATTTTTGTATTAGTCCCTCTATTTTCTAATTGCCCATATCCTTTTAACACCTGGAGAGATTCTGAGGGCACTGAGCCTAAGCTTTGTTGTTGCCTGGCATAGGATTTCTTTATATTTATTTGCTGATATTGATAAATGTTTGCCATTTTTCTCATTGATTTGTAGGAGTCATTTTAGACACATAAGTGATTTTGGAAAATAAGTAATTGGCATTATGTATCCAAGAAATTGGACAGATAGGAAGATGCCTCATTGTTTGTGCCAGTGGCCTCACAGTATGTTTTTATTAATTATGCACACTGGGAAGCTGATGAGCTGTGGGAATTAGAAAGCTGGTCTTTTCTGCATTTGAATATTCCCCACAAGGTGGCCATGATTCTTTTCCTCCTTCTCTACATTCTTTTCCTACCTATTCAAGCATATGAGCTGTGGTTCTTCACAGAAATTTCCAGGGAAACTCTATTTCTTACATTGATGAAAGTATATGGAAGGCATACCGCTGGGCTGAGAGGCTGTGGGTATACTCTCCCCAAATACGAATACAAAAAGCTAACTGCCTTGTAAGATCCTTCTTGGTCCAGAATTTTGAGGTCAATACCTGTGAGAAAAGGTATTTCCCCTTCCATATCCCAAAGCAACCTAATGATTGAAATTCTGTGTTTATTTTAAAAATGAAATTTGGTAGGACCTCTTGAAAATCAGTAGAGACAATTTAAACTTATTTTCCATTTTACAAGTAATACATGATTATATTCTCAATATATAACAATGAAATAACAGATATAGTGAAAACCCTCCTTGTGCCCTAATCCCCCACCCACTACTTTGAGTTTTGTATTAATCCTTCCAGACTCTTTTCCATACGTTTGAGTACATACATATTTACAGATAGCAAAATAGGTTTGTGTGTTTTTCTTATCTTTTTTTTTTGCATAAGGAATATCCTGCCACTTGATTCCTTCATTTCATGATATGTCTTAGATTTCTTTCCTTCCCAGTACATAGAGGGTTACCCCATTCATTTAAAGTCCTGCATAATATTACATAGTATGAATGTATCACAGTTTAATAATACCCCTATTGAAGGATGTTTAGATTTTGTCCAGTTTTCTTGTTATTTGCATTGCTGCAATGAATATCCTTGTACATGCATTTTTGTGAGCCTGGTCATTTATTTCTATAGAATAGTTATCTACAAATGGGATTGTTGGGGTGAAGACTATTTAGATATAAAATATTAATTGCCCTCAAAAATGTTTTGCCAGCTTATACTCCAGTCATCATGCTGTGATGACATTCATTTCCCCACAGCCTTCCACCACTGGATATTCTCCCTTTTTTTTTTTTTTTTTTTGCGGTACACGGGCCTGTCACTGCTGTGGCCTCTCCCGTTGCGGAGCACAGGCTCCGGATGCGCAGGCTCAGCGGCCATGGCTCATGGGCCCAGCCGCTCTGCAGCATGTGGGATCTTCCCGGACCGGGACACGAACCTGTGATTCCTGCATCGGCAGGCGGACTCTCAACCACTGCGCCACCAGGGAAGCCCTCTCCCTTTTTTTTTTTTTTTTCTAAACTGACGGGTGAATAAAAGGGATCCCATCTGAATTTCAGCTTTTCTTATTACTTGTGAACTTTAAATATCTTTATATGTTTACTGAACATTTGTATTTTATCTCTGAATTGTCTGTCCTTTGCCCAATTTTCTGTTACTATTTTTTTTTATTGATTTGTAGAAAAAGTCATTTTAAATACATAAGTGATTTTGGAAAAAAACATTCAAAGTAATTTTTCATGACAGTCTCTGGTCATATCCTTAGTTCATCTTGAATAGACAAGTCATAAATGACTTCTAAATTAATAATAAAACACATAACAATCAATCTAAAAACAGGTATTATGGCCACCCTTAAAGAGATGCCCCCTCCTTAGTCTGATGTCTTATTGGTAAGGAAAAAAGTGCTAGAGCCAGGCAATTTTTTTTTAATTTACAGATTTCCTAAATACTATATATAGTCTATATTTCCCATGATAGTATGTAACTTGGAGATTTTATTTCCCAAACTTGTAAGAATATCATTTGGAACAAGAAATAGATAACTTAATTTCCTCTGGGAGTGGAGCTGGGTGGTAGACTGAGGGACAGAGTTAAGAGAAAAAGTTTGAATTGTGTTCTACATATTTTTGGAATTTTGAGATGTGAATATATATCACATATTTTTAAAAAGTAAATTGAAATTAAAAAATTAGTTTTTAAAAAGCATGTGTTTGGGAGGCGATACACTATAACATGAGTCTGGTAAGGTTTGAAGATTTCTAATTCAGCTTGAGGTTTATACCTAATAAGCAGAGGTTCCTAACTTGAGGTCAGTGGTTCCCCAAAGCAGTATTTCTTAACCTCACTCCTGCTCCCCCATGTATACCTCTTTGGCAAGCTGCAGAAACTTATGTTCTTGGAATAGTGTTTTAAAATGTATAATAAGTCAAAATATATACAAAAACAAAGGAGAACAAATATATTGAAAGAGTTTTCAGAATATTTTTAAAAGTAGTGAAACAATAGTATATATGCTGCTCTTAACACATTAAATAACAAGATAGAGTGGTAGGTCTAATAAATATTATAACTCCAGGATAGTGGTGAGAATAAATGATATTTCGAGGTATCTGCAGCATATACATGATATGAAATGACCTGTGATTTCTATTGGGGACCAAATAAACTATACTGCTGATCGACTGTGGTTTGTTGCCTACATTCATAATGGAAGGAAGTGCTGATTTTAGTTAGAGATTTGTGAATACTGAGATGTAATTTTATTTCCCATCCAAGTTTGGCTCTCTGGATTCAGTCCTCTCTATTCACAGACCTCTGCCCTAAAAGGATGACCCACAAGTCGAAATTGCATGCACACTTTTGCGTGTGTTCAAGAAAGTGTATGTTTTTAGGGAAAAGAACCATTGCTTTTATGAAATTCTCAAAGGATTCTTGTCTCAAAAGATTGAGTCACAAATGTAAGGGAGAAGAAAGACATTTCTTTTCCTGTACTTATCCTCATGAGTGACGGTAAATGGATAATTTTTTTAAAATAAAAGTATCTAATAGTTGATAACTTGTCACTTTCTGAATTCATTCAATAAATATTTTTTGAGTATCTACTATATGCCAGGAACTGTTTTACATGCTAGGGTTACAGGCCCAAGAATGAAAGAGCCAAAGTATCCCAGTTCTCAGGGGGTTTACAAATAAGTAGAAATAAGTATATAAGTGTAATAAATAGATAGATATAATTTCAAGCATTGCTAAGTACTTTGGAGAGAAAGAAAGCAGGGGAAGGAGAGTTAAATCAGTTCCAGAAAGGCCTACTGTTTGCATTATATACATAGTTAAATCAATCAAACAAACAAACCTTGAGTCCTCTCAATTTCCTAGAAGTTACAGAGGTGGAGAGAAGGATAATTGTCAATAATACAGAATCAAGAATGAATGTTAAATTCAGAAGATTGCCTTAGACCAGAACCCTGGTCAGAAGTTAGACATGGATCTTTCTTAAATGTTCCTTCATGCCTGGTTTTGATATTTTCATGGTTTGAGAAAGTTATAGATCTGGCTTTAACTCTATCTCCCCATAGTTTTAAAATTTTTTCTTCAGTCAAAATGAATATTTGGAGTTCTACAGATTAATGCATTTTATTTCAGTTATTCATTTATTGCTTATTTGAAGCTCCTTTTTAGGTAATTTTTTGGTGACTGACTCGTTCTCAGTCTAAACTTTACTTCTAGGATGAATTTACCGTTGTTATTTTTAAAATTTCTACTATCCTGTCATCCAAACAACTTCACAGAAAGAATCCCCATTAATTTGAAATATATACTCTTTGGTTACCCCCTGTCTATCACGATATTCAAACTCAAACCAGTCTGATATGGGCATCAGGCAATCAGAGAAGACAGTGCCATAAAGAGTTGAGGATCAGTCCCATCTATTTGCTGTACTTACTGAATCCTTGTCAACGTTCAAAGGGTTTACAGGCGTATCAAGTGCAGGGGATGTCAGGCAGCTTCAAGGCAGCATGAATGCAGCCTTCAAAATGGGAAAGCAAGGCTAGTTCCAGCAGGCCCCCTTTTCCATGGGCACACTCAGCATACCCCACTGTGGTTTCTAACAAGTCCAAAGAGACGCAGGTTACCCGGTGTGTCTTTCCCTGAATCAGCTTCTCGAAGTAGAGTGTTCTGCATCAGGCGAACTGCCTCAACCAAGGAACGCCGTAGCTGCTCCCCTGGGCCTGTGGCTATTCAAAAGCCTGCAGTGCCACAGGAAGAACAGGACTGAAAGTGCAGTCAGAACGCAAGCCGACTTCCTCTAGGAGGCACGGTGATTTCAGGCAGGAGGTCCTAGATGGAATGCGAAGCCGAGGGTTACTCTGAGTGCGGCTCAGACTAAGGCAACGCCCAAGACTTCTATGCCATGTGGGACTGGCCAGAACGGTGTCTGTGAACGTGCCCGAGGGCTGAGGAAATTAAGACGCTTCAAAAGAGAGTGCAGTGCGTTTCCCTATGCTCGGCATGCACAGAGGGGCTCTAAAGGGCTACGGGACTGGATGTTGCTCAGCAGACCCAGGTGCGCCTGGGGGTACTCAGTGTTCCTGCCGGCAACAGGGTGCCCACGCTAGCCTCCTAGGTGTCCAGAGAACCGTGCTGCCGTTAAAGGCACGCAGAGCACAGGCCACCGGCTCATGGAAACTGCTGCACGCCTCCGCTTCTGCACGGCAAATCAGGGCCTTACTTCCAGGCATGTGTTTCTGCTGGGTGTGCCGTCAGCGACACCGCACGGCAAGATGCTGACTTTCTCCTCGAGCAGAGTGACCCCAGGTACGAGGGCCTCGAAGCATTCAAAGCAGAGTGTTAGCACATGGCAGCTCACACAAGGGCCATGACAAAGTCTTCCTGAGCACTTGGCACTCGGCAGCAATGTTGTCCTGAGGCCGGTCGAGGTCTCTGGAAATGTAGCTCTCCTCAAGGAACGTACAGTGTGTTGCCCGTCTCTAGGCACGCACAGAGGGCCTCCAAGGGATCAACAAATGGGACTCCTCGAAGTTTCGCAGCCGGCGCACAGGGCTCTGGAGGTACTCAGTGAACTTGGAGGGGAAATGATGCATACACGAGAGGACTCGGAGTCCTCAGAAGTGGTTCTTCCTTTATAATAAAGCATATGAGCGACTAGGAACTCATGGAAAGAGCTGCATGCCTCCGTATCTACATGGGTACTAAGGGCCTGAACTGGAGGCAAGTTCACACGTTGGGTTTCCTTTTAGTGCTAGAGCTTGTCAGGCTGACCACACCGCAGTCACGGAAGCACCTGGTTTAGACAGCAAATTCATTTTCTCCCCAGAAGCGTTCCTACAGGGTTTACAGGCGTATCAAGTGCAGGGGATGTCAGGCAGCTTCAAGGCAGCATGAATGCAGCCTTCAAAATGGGAAAGCAAGGCTAGTTCCAGCAGGCCCCCTTTTCCATGGGCACACTCAGCATACCCCACTGTGGTTTCTAACAAGTCCAAAGAGACGCAGGTTACCCGGTGTGTCTTTCCCTGAATCAGCTTCTCGAAGTAGAGTGTTCTGCATCAGGCGAACTGCCTCAACCAAGGAACGCCGTAGCTGCTCCCCTGGGCCTGTGGCTATTCAAAAGCCTGCAGTGCCACAGGAAGAACAGGACTGAAAGTGCAGTCAGAACGCAAGCCGACTTCCTCTAGGAGGCACGGTGATTTCAGGCAGGAGGTCCTAGATGGAATGCGAAGCCGAGGGTTACTCTGAGTGCGGCTCAGACTAAGGCAACGCCCAAGACTTCTACGCCATGTGGGACTGGCCAGAACGGTGTCTGTGAACGTGCCCGAGGGCTGAGGAAATTAAGACGCTTCAAAAGAGAGTGCAGTGCGTTTCCCTATGCTCGGCATGCACAGAGGGGCTCTAAAGGGCTACGGGACTGGATGTTGCTCAGCAGACCCAGGTGCGCCTGGGGGTACTCAGTGCTCCTGCCGGCAACAGGGTGCCCACGCTAGCCTCCTAGGTGTCCAGAGAACCGTGCTGCCGTTAAAGGCACGCAGAGCACAGGCCACCGGCTCATGGAAACTGCTGCACGCCTCCGCTTCTGCACGGCAAATCAGGGCCTTACTTCCAGGCATGTGTTTCTGCTGGGTGTGCCGTCAGCGACACCGCATGGCAAGATGCTGACTTTCTCCTCGAGCAGAGTGACTCCAGGTACGAGGGCCTCGAAGCATTCAAAGCAGAGTGTTATCACATGGCAGCTCACACAAGGGCCATGACAAAGTCTTCCTGAGCACTTGGCACTCGACAGCAATGTTGTCCTGAGGCCGGTCGAGGTCTCTGGAAATGTAGCTCTCCTCAAGGAACGTACAGTGTGTTGCCCGTCTCTAGGCACGCACAGAGGGCCTCCAAGGGATCAACAAATGGGACTCCTCGAAGTTTCGCAGCCGGCGCACAGGGCTCTGGAGGTACTCAGTGAACTTGGAGGGGAAATGATGCATACACGAGAGGACTCGGAGTCCTCAGAAGTGGTTCTTCCTTTATAATAAAGCATATGAGCGACTAGGAACTCATGGAAAGAGCTGCATGCCTCCGTATCTACATGGGTACTAAGGGCCTGAACTGGAGGCAAGTTCACACGTTGGGTTTCCTTTTAGTGCTAGAGCTTGTCAGGCTGACCACACCGCAGTCACGGAAGCACCTGGTTTAGACAGCAAATTCATTTTCTCCCCAGAAGCGTTCCTACAGGGTTTACAGGCGTATCAAGTGCAGGGGATGTCAGGCAGCTTCAAGGCAGCATGAATGCAGCCTTCAAAATGGGAAAGCAAGGCTAGTTCCAGCAGGCCCCCTTTTCCATGGGCACACTCAGCATACCCCACTGTGGTTTCTAACAAGTCCAAAGAGACGCAGGTTACCCGGTGTGTCTTTCCCTGAATCAGCTTCTCGAAGTAGAGTGTTCTGCATCAGGCGAACTGCCTCAACCAAGGAACGCCGTAGCTGCTCCCCTGGGCCTGTGGCTATTCAAAAGCCTGCAGTGCCACAGGAAGAACAGGACTGAAAGTGCAGTCAGAACGCAAGCCGACTTCCTCTAGGAGGCACGGTGATTTCAGGCAGGAGGTCCTAGATGGAATGCGAAGCCGAGGGTTACTCTGAGTGCGGCTCAGACTAAGGCAACGCCCAAGACTTCTACGCCGTGTGGGACTGGCCAGAACGGTGTCTGTGAACGTGCCCGAGGGCTGAGGAAATTAAGACGCTTCAAAAGAGAGTGCAGTGCGTTTCCCTATGCTCGGCATGCACAGAGGGGCTCTAAAGGGCTACGGGACTGGATGTTGCTCAGCAGACCCAGGTGCGCCTGGGGGTACTCAGTGTTCCTGCCGGCAACAGGGTGCCCACGCTAGCCTCCTAGGTGTCCAGAGAACCGTGCTGCCGTTAAAGGCACGCAGAGCACAGGCCACCGGCTCATGGAAACTGCTGCACGCCTCCGCTTCTGCACGGCAAATCAGGGCCTTACTTCCAGGCATGTGTTTCTGCTGGGTGTGCCGTCAGCGACACCGCACGGCAAGATGCTGACTTTCTCCTCGAGCAGAGTGACCCCAGGTACGAGGGCCTCGAAGCATTCAAAGCAGAGTGTTAGCACATGGCAGCTCACACAAGGGCCATGACAAAGTCTTCCTGAGCACTTGGCACTCGGCAGCAATGTTGTCCTGAGGCCGGTCGAGGTCTCTGGAAATGTAGCTCTCCTCAAGGAACGTACAGTGTGTTGCCCGTCTCTAGGCACGCACAGAGGGCCTCCAAGGGATCAACAAATGGGACTCCTCGAAGTTTCGCAGCCGGCGCACAGGGCTCTGGAGGTACTCAGTGAACTTGGAGGGGAAATGATGCATACACGAGAGGACTCGGAGTCCTCAGAAGTGGTTCTTCCTTTATAATAAAGCATATGAGCGACTAGGAACTCATGGAAAGAGCTGCATGCCTCCGTATCTACATGGGTACTAAGGGCCTGAACTGGAGGCAAGTTCACACGTTGGGTTTCCTTTTAGTGCTAGAGCTTGTCAGGCTGACCACACCGCAGTCACGGAAGCACCTGGTTTAGACAGCAAATTCATTTTCTCCCCAGAAGCGTTCCTACAGGGTTTACAGGCGTATCAAGTGCAGGGGATGTCAGGCAGCTTCAAGGCAGCATGAATGCAGCCTTCAAAATGGGAAAGCAAGGCTAGTTCCAGCAGGCCCCCTTTTCCATGGGCACACTCAGCATACCCCACTGTGGTTTCTAACAAGTCCAAAGAGACGCAGGTTACCCGGTGTGTCTTTCCCTGAATCAGCTTCTCGAAGTAGAGTGTTCTGCATCAGGCGAACTGCCTCAACCAAGGAACGCCGTAGCTGCTCCCCTGGGCCTGTGGCTATTCAGAAGCCTGCAGTGCCACAGGAAGAACAGGACTGAAAGTGCAGTCAGAACGCAAGCCGACTTCCTCTAGGAGGCACGGTGATTTCAGGCAGGAGGTCCTAGATGGAATGCGAAGCCGAGGGTTACTCTGAGTGCGGCTCAGACTAAGGCAACGCCCAAGACTTCTACGCCGTGTGGGACTGGCCAGAACGGTGTTTGTGAACGTGCCCGAGGGCTGAGGAAATTAAGACGCTTCAAAAGAGAGTGCAGTGCGTTTCCCTATGCTCGGCATGCACAGAGGGGCTCTAAAGGGCTACGGGACTGGATGTTGCTCAGCAGACCCAGGTGCGCCTGGGGGTACTCAGTGCTCCTGCCGGCAACAGGGTGCCCACGCTAGCCTCCTAGGTGTCCAGAGAACCGTGCTGCCGTTAAAGGCACGCAGAGCACAGGCCACCGGCTCATGGAAACTGCTGCACGCCTCCGCTTCTGCACGGCAAATCAGGGCCTTACTTCCAGGCATGTGTTTCTGCTGGGTGTGCCGTCAGCGACACCGCACGGCAAGATGCTGACTTCCTCCTCGAGCAGAGTGACCCCAGGTACGAGGGCCTCGAAGCATTCAAAGCAGAGTGTTAGCACATGGCAGCTCACACAAGGGCCATGACAAAGTCTTCCTGAGCACTTGGCACTCGGCAGCAATGTTGTCCTGAGGCCGGTCGAGGTCTCTGGAAATGTAGCTCTCCTCAAGGAACGTACAGTGTGTTGCCCGTCTCTCGGCACGCACAGAGGGCCTCCAAGGGATCAACAAATGGGACTCCTCGAAGTTTCGCAGCCGGCGCACAGGGCTCTGGAGGTACTCAGTGAACTTGGAGGGGAAATGATGCATACACGAGAGGACTCGGAGTCCTCAGAAGTGGTTCTTCCTTTATAATAAAGCATATGAGCGACTAGGAACTCATGGAAAGAGCTGCATGCCTCCGTATCTACATGGGTACTAAGGGCCTGAACTGGAGGCAAGTTCGCACGTTGAGTTTCCTTTTAGTGCTAGAGCTTGTCAGGCTGACCACACCGCAGTCACGGAAGCACCTGGTTTAGACAGCAAATTCATTTTCTCCCCAGAAGCGTTCCTACAGGGTTTACAGGCGTATCAAGTGCAGGGGATGTCAGGCAGCTTCAAGGCAGCATGAATGCAGCCTTCAAAATGGGAAAGCAAGGCTAGTTCCAGCAGGCCCCCTTTTCCATGGGCACACTCAGCATACCCCACTGTGGTTTCTAACAAGTCCAAAGAGACGCAGGTTACCCGGTGTGTCTTTCCCTGAATCAGCTTCTCGAAGTAGAGTGTTCTGCATCAGGCGAACTGCCTCAACCAAGGAACGCCGTAGCTGCTCCCCTGGGCCTGTGGCTATTCAGAAGCCTGCAGTGCCACAGGAAGAACAGGACTGAAAGTGCAGTCAGAACGCAAGCCGACTTCCTCTAGGAGGCACGGTGATTTCAGGCAGGAGGTCCTAGATGGAATGCGAAGCCGAGGGTTACTCTGAGTGCGGCTCAGACTAAGGCAACGCCCAAGACTTCTACGCCGTGTGGGACTGGCCAGAACGGTGTTTGTGAACGTGCCCGAGGGCTGAGGAAATTAAGACGCTTCAAAAGAGAGTGCAGTGCGTTTCCCTATGCTCGGCATGCACAGAGGGGCTCTAAAGGGCTACGGGACTGGATGTTGCTCAGCAGACCCAGGTGCGCCTGGGGGTACTCAGTGCTCCTGCCGGCAACAGGGTGCCCACGCTAGCCTCCTAGGTGTCCAGAGAACCGTGCTGCCGTTAAAGGCACGCAGAGCACAGGCCACCGGCTCATGGAAACTGCTGCACGCCTCCGCTTCTGCACGGCAAATCAGGGCCTTACTTCCAGGCATGTGTTTCTGCTGGGTGTGCCGTCAGCGACACCGCACGGCAAGATGCTGACTTCCTCCTCGAGCAGAGTGACCCCAGGTACGAGGGCCTTGAAGCATTCAAAGCAGAGTGTTAGCACATGGCAGCTCACACAAGGGCCATGACAAAGTCTTCCTGAGCACTTGGCACTCGGCAGCAATGTTGTCCTGAGGCCGGTCGAGGTCTCTGGAAATGTAGCTCTCCTCAAGG
Organism: Orcinus orca; assembly: GCF_937001465.1. Taxonomy (NCBI): domain Eukaryota; kingdom Metazoa; phylum Chordata; class Mammalia; order Artiodactyla; family Delphinidae; genus Orcinus; species Orcinus orca. Next base: position 59,504,487 of record NC_064577.1, on the reverse strand, counting down.
AACGTACAGTGTGTTGCCCGTCTCTCGGCACGCACAGAGGGCCTCCAAGGGATCAACAAATGGGACTCCTCGAAGTTTCGCAGCCGGCGCACAGGGCTCTGGAGGTACTCAGTGAACTTGGAGGGGAAATGATGCATACACGAGAGGACTCGGAGTCCTCAGAAGTGGTTCTTCCTTTATAATAAAGCATATGAGCGACTAGGAACTCATGGAAAGAGCTGCATGCCTCCGTATCTACATGGGTACTAAGGGCCTGAACTGGAGGCAAGTTCACACGTTGGGTTTCCTTTTAGTGCTAGAGCTTGTCAGGCTGACCACACCGCAGTCACGGAAGCACCTGGTTTAGACAGCAAATTCATTTTCTCCCCAGAAGCGTTCCTACAGGGTTTACAGGCGTATCAAGTGCAGGGGATGTCAGGCAGCTTCAAGGCAGCATGAATGCAGCCTTCAAAATGGGAAAGCAAGGCTAGTTCCAGCAGGCCCCCTTTTCCATGGGCACACTCAGCATACCCCACTGTGGTTTCTAACAAGTCCAAAGAGACGCAGGTTACCCGGTGTGTCTTTCCCTGAATCAGCTTCTCGAAGTAGAGTGTTCTGCATCAGGCGAACTGCCTCAACCAAGGAACGCCGTAGCTGCTCCCCTGGGCCTGTGGCTATTCAAAAGCCTGCAGTGCCACAGGAAGAACAGGACTGAAAGTGCAGTCAGAACGCAAGCCGACTTCCTCTAGGAGGCACGGTGATTTCAGGCAGGAGGTCCTAGATGGAATGCGAAGCCGAGGGTTACTCTGAGTGCGGCTCAGACTAAGGCAACGCCCAAGACTTCTACGCCGTGTGGGACTGGCCAGAACGGTGTCTGTGAACGTGCCCGAGGGCTGAGGAAATTAAGACGCTTCAAAAGAGAGTGCAGTGCGTTTCCCTATGCTCGGCATGCACAGAGGGGCTCTAAAGGGCTACGGGACTGGATGTTGCTCAGCAGACCCAGGTGCGCCTGGGGGTACTCAGTGTTCCTGCCGGCAACAGGGTGCCCACGCTAGCCTCCTAGGTGTCCAGAGAACCGTGCTGCCGTTAAAGGCACGCAGAGCACAGGCCACCGGCTCATGGAAACTGCTGCACGCCTCCGCTTCTGCACGGCAAATCAGGGCCTTACTTCCAGGCATGTGTTTCTGCTGGGTGTGCCGTCAGCGACACCGCACGGCAAGATGCTGACTTTCTCCTCGAGCAGAGTGACCCCAGGTACGAGGGCCTCGAAGCATTCCAAGCAGAGTGTTAGCACATGGCAGCTCACACAAGGGCCATGACAAAGTCTTCCTGAGCACTTGGCACTCGGCAGCAATGTTGTCCTGAGGCCGGTCGAGGTCTCTGGAAATGTAGCTCTCCTCAAGGAACGTACAGTGTGTTGCCCGTCTCTCGGCACGCACAGAGGGCCTCCAAGGGATCAACAAATGGGACTCCTCGAAGTTTCGCAGCCGGCGCACAGGGCTCTGGAGGTACTCAGTGAACTTGGAGGGGAAATGATGCATACACGAGAGGACTCGGAGTCCTCAGAAGTGGTTCTTCCTTTATAATAAAGCATATGAGCGACTAGGAACTCATGGAAAGAGCTGCATGCCTCCGTATCTACATGGGTACTAAGGGCCTGAACTGGAGGCAAGTTCGCACGTTGAGTTTCCTTTTAGTGCTAGAGCTTGTCAGGCTGACCACACCGCAGTCACGGAAGCACCTGGTTTAGACAGCAAATTCATTTTCTCCCCAGAAGCGTTCCTACAGGGTTTACAGGCGTATCAAGTGCAGGGGATGTCAGGCAGCTTCAAGGCAGCATGAATGCAGCCTTCAAAATGGGAAAGCAAGGCTAGTTCCAGCAGGCCCCCTTTTCCATGGGCACACTCAGCATACCCCACTGTGGTTTCTAACAAGTCCAAAGAGACGCAGGTTACCCGGTGTGTCTTTCCCTGAATCAGCTTCTCGAAGTAGAGTGTTCTGCATCAGGCGAACTGCCTCAACCAAGGAACGCCGTAGCTGCTCCCCTGGGCCTGTGGCTATTCAGAAGCCTGCAGTGCCACAGGAAGAACAGGACTGAAAGTGCAGTCAGAACGCAAGCCGACTTCCTCTAGGAGGCACGGTGATTTCAGGCAGGAGGTCCTAGATGGAATGCGAAGCCGAGGGTTACTCTGAGTGCGGCTCAGACTAAGGCAACGCCCAAGACTTCTACGCCGTGTGGGACTGGCCAGAACGGTGTTTGTGAACGTGCCCGAGGGCTGAGGAAATTAAGACGCTTCAAAAGAGAGTGCAGTGCGTTTCCCTATGCTCGGCATGCACAGAGGGGCTCTAAAGGGCTACGGGACTGGATGTTGCTCAGCAGACCCAGGTGCGCCTGGGGGTACTCAGTGCTCCTGCCGGCAACAGGGTGCCCACGCTAGCCTCCTAGGTGTCCAGAGAACCGTGCTGCCGTTAAAGGCACGCAGAGCACAGGCCACCGGCTCATGGAAACTGCTGCACGCCTCCGCTTCTGCACGGCAAATCAGGGCCTTACTTCCAGGCATGTGTTTCTGCTGGGTGTGCCGTCAGCGACACCGCACGGCAAGATGCTGACTTCCTCCTCGAGCAGAGTGACCCCAGGTACGAGGGCCTTGAAGCATTCAAAGCAGAGTGTTAGCACATGGCAGCTCACACAAGGGCCATGACAAAGTCTTCCTGAGCACTTGGCACTCGGCAGCAATGTTGTCCTGAGGCCGGTCGAGGTCTCTGGAAATGTAGCTCTCCTCAAGGAACGTACAGTGTGTTGCCCGTCTCTCGGCACGCACAGAGGGCCTCCAAGGGATCAACAAATGGGACTCCTCGAAGTTTCGCAGCCGGCGCACAGGGCTCTGGAGGTACTCAGTGAACTTGGAGGGGAAATGATGCATACACGAGAGGACTCGGAGTCCTCAGAAGTGGTTCTTCCTTTATAATAAAGCATATGAGCGACTAGGAACTCATGGAAAGAGCTGCATGCCTCCGTATCTACATGGGTACTAAGGGCCTGAACTGGAGGCAAGTTCGCACGTTGAGTTTCCTTTTAGTGCTAGAGCTTGTCAGGCTGACCACACCGCAGTCACGGAAGCACCTGGTTTAGACAGCAAATTCATTTTCTCCCCAGAAGCGTTCCTACAGGGTTTACAGGCGTATCAAGTGCAGGGGATGTCAGGCAGCTTCAAGGCAGCATGAATGCAGCCTTCAAAATGGGAAAGCAAGGCTAGTTCCAGCAGGCCCCCTTTTCCATGGGCACACTCAGCATACCCCACTGTGGTTTCTAACAAGTCCAAAGAGACGCAGGTTACCCGGTGTGTCTTTCCCTGAATCAGCTTCTCGAAGTAGAGTGTTCTGCATCAGGCGAACTGCCTCAACCAAGGAACGCCGTAGCTGCTCCCCTGGGCCTGTGGCTATTCAGAAGCCTGCAGTGCCACAGGAAGAACAGGACTGAAAGTGCAGTCAGAACGCAAGCCGACTTCCTCTAGGAGGCACGGTGATTTCAGGCAGGAGGTCCTAGATGGAATGCGAAGCCGAGGGTTACTCTGAGTGCGGCTCAGACTAAGGCAACGCCCAAGACTTCTACGCCGTGTGGGACTGGCCAGAACGGTGTTTGTGAACGTGCCCGAGGGCTGAGGAAATTAAGACGCTTCAAAAGAGAGTGCAGTGCGTTTCCCTATGCTCGGCATGCACAGAGGGGCTCTAAAGGGCTACGGGACTGGATGTTGCTCAGCAGACCCAGGTGCGCCTGGGGGTACTCAGTGCTCCTGCCGGCAACAGGGTGCCCACGCTAGCCTCCTAGGTGTCCAGAGAACCGTGCTGCCGTTAAAGGCACGCAGAGCACAGGCCACCGGCTCATGGAAACTGCTGCACGCCTCCGCTTCTGCACGGCAAATCAGGGCCTTACTTCCAGGCATGTGTTTCTGCTGGGTGTGCCGTCAGCGACACCGCACGGCAAGATGCTGACTTCCTCCTCGAGCAGAGTGACCCCAGGTACGAGGGCCTCGAAGCATTCAAAGCAGAGTGTTAGCACATGGCAGCTCACACAAGGGCCATGACAAAGTCTTCCTGAGCACTTGGCACTCGGCAGCAATGTTGTCCTGAGGCCGGTCGAGGTCTCTGGAAATGTAGCTCTCCTCAAGGAACGTACAGTGTGTTGCCCGTCTCTCGGCACGCACAGAGGGCCTCCAAGGGATCAACAAATGGGACTCCTCGAAGTTTCGCAGCCGGCGCACAGGGCTCTGGAGGTACTCAGTGAACTTGGAGGGGAAATGATGCATACACGAGAGGACTCGGAGTCCTCAGAAGTGGTTCTTCCTTTATAATAAAGCATATGAGCGACTAGGAACTCATGGAAAGAGCTGCATGCCTCCGTATCTACATGGGTACTAAGGGCCTGAACTGGAGGCAAGTTCGCACGTTGAGTTTCCTTTTAGTGCTAGAGCTTGTCAGGCTGACCACACCGCAGTCACGGAAGCACCTGGTTTAGACAGCAAATTCATTTTCTCCCCAGAAGCGTTCCTACAGGGTTTACAGGCGTATCAAGTGCAGGGGATGTCAGGCAGCTTCAAGGCAGCATGAATGCAGCCTTCAAAATGGGAAAGCAAGGCTAGTTCCAGCAGGCCCCCTTTTCCATGGGCACACTCAGCATACCCCACTGTGGTTTCTAACAAGTCCAAAGAGACGCAGGTTACCCGGTGTGTCTTTCCCTGAATCAGCTTCTCGAAGTAGAGTGTTCTGCATCAGGCGAACTGCCTCAACCAAGGAACGCCGTAGCTGCTCCCCTGGGCCTGTGGCTATTCAGAAGCCTGCAGTGCCACAGGAAGAACAGGACTGAAAGTGCAGTCAGAACGCAAGCCGACTTCCTCTAGGAGGCACGGTGATTTCAGGCAGGAGGTCCTAGATGGAATGCGAAGCCGAGGGTTACTCTGAGTGCGGCTCAGACTAAGGCAACGCCCAAGACTTCTACGCCGTGTGGGACTGGCCAGAACGGTGTTTGTGAACGTGCCCGAGGGCTGAGGAAATTAAGACGCTTCAAAAGAGAGTGCAGTGCGTTTCCCTATGCTCGGCATGCACAGAGGGGCTCTAAAGGGCTACGGGACTGGATGTTGCTCAGCAGACCCAGGTGCGCCTGGGGGTACTCAGTGCTCCTGCCGGCAACAGGGTGCCCACGCTAGCCTCCTAGGTGTCCAGAGAACCGTGCTGCCGTTAAAGGCACGCAGAGCACAGGCCACCGGCTCATGGAAACTGCTGCACGCCTCCGCTTCTGCACGGCAAATCAGGGCCTTACTTCCAGGCATGTGTTTCTGCTGGGTGTGCCGTCAGCGACACCGCACGGCAAGATGCTGACTTCCTCCTCGAGCAGAGTGACCCCAGGTACGAGGGCCTCGAAGCATTCCAAGCAGAGTGTTAGCACATGGCAGCTCACACAAGGGCCATGACAAAGTCTTCCTGAGCACTTGGCACTCGGCAGCAATGTTGTCCTGAGGCCGGTCGAGGTCTCTGGAAATGTAGCTCTCCTCAAGGAACGTACAGTGTGTTGCCCGTCTCTCGGCACGCACAGAGGGCCTCCAAGGGATCAACAAATGGGACTCCTCGAAGTTTCGCAGCCGGCGCACAGGGCTCTGGAGGTACTCAGTGAACTTGGAGGGGAAATGATGCATACACGAGAGGACTCGGAGTCCTCAGAAGTGGTTCTTCCTTTATAATAAAGCATATGAGCGACTAGGAACTCATGGAAAGAGCTGCATGCCTCCGTATCTACATGGGTACTAAGGGCCTGAACTGGAGGCAAGTTCGCACGTTGAGTTTCCTTTTAGTGCTAGAGCTTGTCAGGCTGACCACACCGCAGTCACGGAAGCACCTGGTTTAGACAGCAAATTCATTTTCTCCCCAGAAGCGTTCCTACAGGGTTTACAGGCGTATCAAGTGCAGGGGATGTCAGGCAGCTTCAAGGCAGCATGAATGCAGCCTTCAAAATGGGAAAGCAAGGCTAGTTCCAGCAGGCCCCCTTTTCCATGGGCACACTCAGCATACCCCACTGTGGTTTCTAACAAGTCCAAAGAGACGCAGGTTACCCGGTGTGTCTTTCCCTGAATCAGCTTCTCGAAGTAGAGTGTTCTGCATCAGGCGAACTGCCTCAACCAAGGAACGCCGTAGCTGCTCCCCTGGGCCTGTGGCTATTCAGAAGCCTGCAGTGCCACAGGAAGAACAGGACTGAAAGTGCAGTCAGAACGCAAGCCGACTTCCTCTAGGAGGCACGGTGATTTCAGGCAGGAGGTCCTAGATGGAATGCGAAGCCGAGGGTTACTCTGAGTGCGGCTCAGACTAAGGCAACGCCCAAGACTTCTACGCCGTGTGGGACTGGCCAGAACGGTGTTTGTGAACGTGCCCGAGGGCTGAGGAAATTAAGACGCTTCAAAAGAGAGTGCAGTGCGTTTCCCTATGCTCGGCATGCACAGAGGGGCTCTAAAGGGCTACGGGACTGGATGTTGCTCAGCAGACCCAGGTGCGCCTGGGGGTACTCAGTGCTCCTGCCGGCAACAGGGTGCCCACGCTAGCCTCCTAGGTGTCCAGAGAACCGTGCTGCCGTTAAAGGCACGCAGAGCACAGGCCACCGGCTCATGGAAACTGCTGCACGCCTCCGCTTCTGCACGGCAAATCAGGGCCTTACTTCCAGGCATGTGTTTCTGCTGGGTGTGCCGTCAGCGACACCGCACGGCAAGATGCTGACTTCCTCCTCGAGCAGAGTGACCCCAGGTACGAGGGCCTCGAAGCATTCCAAGCAGAGTGTTAGCACATGGCAGCTCACACAAGGGCCATGACAAAGTCTTCCTGAGCACTTGGCACTCGGCAGCAATGTTGTCCTGAGGCCGGTCGAGGTCTCTGGAAATGTAGCTCTCCTCAAGGAACGTACAGTGTGTTGCCCGTCTCTCGGCACGCACAGAGGGCCTCCAAGGGATCAACAAATGGGACTCCTCGAAGTTTCGCAGCCGGCGCACAGGGCTCTGGAGGTACTCAGTGAACTTGGAGGGGAAATGATGCATACACGAGAGGACTCGGAGTCCTCAGAAGTGGTTCTTCCTTTATAATAAAGCATATGAGCGACTAGGAACTCATGGAAAGAGCTGCATGCCTCCGTATCTACATGGGTACTAAGGGCCTGAACTGGAGGCAAGTTCGCACGTTGAGTTTCCTTTTAGTGCTAGAGCTTGTCAGGCTGACCACACCGCAGTCACGGAAGCACCTGGTTTAGACAGCAAATTCATTTTCTCCCCAGAAGCGTTCCTACAGGGTTTACAGGCGTATCAAGTGCAGGGGATGTCAGGCAGCTTCAAGGCAGCATGAATGCAGCCTTCAAAATGGGAAAGCAAGGCTAGTTCCAGCAGGCCCCCTTTTCCATGGGCACACTCAGCATACCCCACTGTGGTTTCTAACAAGTCCAAAGAGACGCAGGTTACCCGGTGTGTCTTTCCCTGAATCAGCTTCTCGAAGTAGAGTGTTCTGCATCAGGCGAACTGCCTCAACCAAGGAACGCCGTAGCTGCTCCCCTGGGCCTGTGGCTATTCAGAAGCCTGCAGTGCCACAGGAAGAACAGGACTGAAAGTGCAGTCAGAACGCAAGCCGACTTCCTCTAGGAGGCACGGTGATTTCAGGCAGGAGGTCCTAGATGGAATGCGAAGCCGAGGGTTACTCTGAGTGCGGCTCAGACTAAGGCAACGCCCAAGACTTCTACGCCATGGGGGACTGGCCAGAACGGTGTTTGTGAACGTGCCCGAGGGCTGAGGAAATTAAGACGCTTCAAAAGAGAGTGCAGTGCGTTTCCCTATGCTCGGCATGCACAGAGGGGCTCTAAAGGGCTACGGGACTGGATGTTGCTCAGCAGACCCAGGTGCGCCTGGGGGTACTCAGTGCTCCTGCCGGCAACAGGGTGCCCACGCTAGCCTCCTAGGTGTCCAGAGAACCGTGCTGCCGTTAAAGGCACGCAGAGCACAGGCCACCGGCTCATGGAAACTGCTGCACGCCTCCGCTTCTGCACGGCAAATCAGGGCCTTACTTCCAGGCATGTGTTTCTGCTGGGTGTGCCGTCAGCGACACCGCACGGCAAGATGCTGACTTCCTCCTCGAGCAGAGTGACCCCAGGTACGAGGGCCTCGAAGCATTCCAAGCAGAGTGTTAGCACATGGCAGCTCACACAAGGGCCATGACAAAGTCTTCCTGAGCACTTGGCACTCGGCAGCAATGTTGTCCTGAGGCCGGTCGAGGTCTCTGGAAATGTAGCTCTCCTCAAGGAACGTACAGTGTGTTGCCCGTCTCTCGGCACGCACAGAGGGCCTCCAAGGGATCAACAAATGGGACTCCTCGAAGTTTCGCAGCCGGCGCACAGGGCTCTGGAGGTACTCAGTGAACTTGGAGGGGAAATGATGCATACACGAGAGGACTCGGAGTCCTCAGAAGTGGTTCTTCCTTTATAATAAAGCATATGAGCGACTAGGAACTCATGGAAAGAGCTGCATGCCTCCGTATCTACATGGGTACTAAGGGCCTGAACTGGAGGCAAGTTCGCACGTTGAGTTTCCTTTTAGTGCTAGAGCTTGTCAGGCTGACCACACCGCAGTCACGGAAGCACCTGGTTTAGACAGCAAATTCATTTTCTCCCCAGAAGCGTTCCTACAGGGTTTACAGGCGTATCAAGTGCAGGGGATGTCAGGCAGCTTCAAGGCAGCATGAATGCAGCCTTCAAAATGGGAAAGCAAGGCTAGTTCCAGCAGGCCCCCTTTTCCATGGGCACACTCAGCATACCCCACTGTGGTTTCTAACAAGTCCAAAGAGACGCAGGTTACCCGGTGTGTCTTTCCCTGAATCAGCTTCTCGAAGTAGAGTGTTCTGCATCAGGCGAACTGCCTCAACCAAGGAACGCCGTAGCTGCTCCCCTGGGCCTGTGGCTATTCAGAAGCCTGCAGTGCCACAGGAAGAACAGGACTGAAAGTGCAGTCAGAACGCAAGCCGACTTCCTCTAGGAGGCACGGTGATTTCAGGCAGGAGGTCCTAGATGGAATGCGAAGCCGAGGGTTACTCTGAGTGCGGCTCAGACTAAGGCAACGCCCAAGACTTCTACGCCGTGTGGGACTGGCCAGAACGGTGTTTGTGAACGTGCCCGAGGGCTGAGGAAATTAAGACGCTTCAAAAGAGAGTGCAGTGCGTTTCCCTATGCTCGGCATGCACAGAGGGGCTCTAAAGGGCTACGGGACTGGATGTTGCTCAGCAGACCCAGGTGCGCCTGGGGGTACTCAGTGCTCCTGCCGGCAACAGGGTGCCCACGCTAGCCTCCTAGGTGTCCAGAGAACCGTGCTGCCGTTAAAGGCACGCAGAGCACAGGCCACCGGCTCATGGAAACTGCTGCACGCCTCCGCTTCTGCACGGCAAATCAGGGCCTTACTTCCAGGCATGTGTTTCTGCTGGGTGTGCCGTCAGCGACACCGCACGGCAAGATGCTGACTTCCTCCTCGAGCAGAGTGACCCCAGGTACGAGGGCCTCGAAGCATTCCAAGCAGAGTGTTAGCACATGGCAGCTCACACAAGGGCCATGACAAAGTCTTCCTGAGCACTTGGCACTCGGCAGCAATGTTGTCCTGAGGCCGGTTGAGGTCTCTGGAAATGTAGCTCTCCTCAAGGAACGTACAGTGTGTTGCCCGTCTCTCGGCACGCACAGAGGGCCTCCAAGGGATCAACAAATGGGACTCCTCGAAGTTTCGCAGCCGGCGCACAGGGCTCTGGAGGTACTCAGTGAACTTGGAGGGGAAATGATGCATACACGAGAGGACTCGGAGTCCTCAGAAGTGGTTCTTCCTTTATAATAAAGCATATGAGCGACTAGGAACTCATGGAAAGAGCTGCATGCCTCCGTATCTACATGGGTACTAAGGGCCTGAACTGGAGGCAAGTTCGCACGTTGAGTTTCCTTTTAGTGCTAGAGCTTGTCAGGCTGACCACACCGCAGTCACGGAAGCACCTGGTTTAGACAGCAAATTCATTTTCTCCCCAGAAGCGTTCCTACAGGGTTTACAGGCGTATCAAGTGCAGGGGATGTCAGGCAGCTTCAAGGCAGCATGAATGCAGCCTTCAAAATGGGAAAGCAAGGCTAGTTCCAGCAGGCCCCCTTTTCCATGGGCACACTCAGCATACCCCACTGTGGTTTCTAACAAGTCCAAAGAGACGCAGGTTACCCGGTGTGTCTTTCCCTGAATCAGCTTCTCGAAGTAGAGTGTTCTGCATCAGGCGAACTGCCTCAACCAAGGAACGCCGTAGCTGCTCCCCTGGGCCTGTGGCTATTCAGAAGCCTGCAGTGCCACAGGAAGAACAGGACTGAAAGTGCAGTCAGAACGCAAGCCGACTTCCTCTAGGAGGCACGGTGATTTCAGGCAGGAGGTCCTAGATGGAATGCGAAGCCGAGGGTTACTCTGAGTGCGGCTCAGACTAAGGCAACGCCCAAGACTTCTACGCCGTGTGGGACTGGCCAGAACGGTGTTTGTGAACGTGCCCGAGGGCTGAGGAAATTAAGACGCTTCAAAAGAGAGTGCAGTGCGTTTCCCTATGCTCGGCATGCACAGAGGGGCTCTAAAGGGCTACGGGACTGGATGTTGCTCAGCAGACCCAGGTGCGCCTGGGGGTACTCAGTGCTCCTGCCGGCAACAGGGTGCCCACGCTAGCCTCCTAGGTGTCCAGAGAACCGTGCTGCCGTTAAAGGCACGCAGAGCACAGGCCACCGGCTCATGGAAACTGCTGCACGCCTCCGCTTCTGCACGGCAAATCAGGGCCTTACTTCCAGGCATGTGTTTCTGCTGGGTGTGCCGTCAGCGACACCGCACGGCAAGATGCTGACTTCCTCCTCGAGCAGAGTGACCCCAGGTACGAGGGCCTCGAAGCATTCCAAGCAGAGTGTTAGCACATGGCAGCTCACACAAGGGCCATGACAAAGTCTTCCTGAGCACTTGGCACTCGGCAGCAATGTTGTCCTGAGGCCGGTCGAGGTCTCTGGAAATGTAGCTCTCCTCAAGGAACGTACAGTGTGTTGCCCGTCTCTCGGCACGCACAGAGGGCCTCCAAGGGATCAACAAATGGGACTCCTCGAAGTTTCGCAGCCGGCGCACAGGGCTCTGGAGGTACTCAGTGAACTTGGAGGGGAAATGATGCATACACGAGAGGACTCGGAGTCCTCAGAAGTGGTTCTTCCTTTATAATAAAGCATATGAGCGACTAGGAACTCATGGAAAGAGCTGCATGCCTCCGTATCTACATGGGTACTAAGGGCCTGAACTGGAGGCAAGTTCGCACGTTGAGTTTCCTTTTAGTGCTAGAGCTTGTCAGGCTGACCACACCGCAGTCACGGAAGCACCTGGTTTAGACAGCAAATTCATTTTCTCCCCAGAAGCGTTCCTACAGGGTTTACAGGCGTATCAAGTGCAGGGGATGTCAGGCAGCTTCAAGGCAGCATGAATGCAGCCTTCAAAATGGGAAAGCAAGGCTAGTTCCAGCAGGCCCCCTTTTCCATGGGCACACTCAGCATACCCCACTGTGGTTTCTAACAAGTCCAAAGAGACGCAGGTTACCCGGTGTGTCTTTCCCTGAATCAGCTTCTCGAAGTAGAGTGTTCTGCATCAGGCGAACTGCCTCAACCAAGGAACGCCGTAGCTGCTCCCCTGGGCCTGTGGCTATTCAGAAGCCTGCAGTGCCACAGGAAGAACAGGACTGAAAGTGCAGTCAGAACGCAAGCCGACTTCCTCTAGGAGGCACGGTGATTTCAGGCAGGAGGTCCTAGATGGAATGCGAAGCCGAGGGTTACTCTGAGTGCGGCTCAGACTAAGGCAACGCCCAAGACTTCTACGCCGTGTGGGACTGGCCAGAACGGTGTTTGTGAACGTGCCCGAGGGCTGAGGAAATTAAGACGCTTCAAAAGAGAGTGCAGTGCGTTTCCCTATGCTCGGCATGCACAGAGGGGCTCTAAAGGGCTACGGGACTGGATGTTGCTCAGCAGACCCAGGTGCGCCTGGGGGTACTCAGTGCTCCTGCCGGCAACAGGGTGCCCACGCTAGCCTCCTAGGTGTCCAGAGAACCGTGCTGCCGTTAAAGGCACGCAGAGCACAGGCCACCGGCTCATGGAAACTGCTGCACGCCTCCGCTTCTGCACGGCAAATCAGGGCCTTACTTCCAGGCATGTGTTTCTGCTGGGTGTGCCGTCAGCGACACCGCACGGCAAGATGCTGACTTCCTCCTCGAGCAGAGTGACCCCAGGTACGAGGGCCTCGAAGCATTCCAAGCAGAGTGTTAGCACATGGCAGCTCACACAAGGGCCATGACAAAGTCTTCCTGAGCACTTGGCACTCGGCAGCAATGTTGTCCTGAGGCCGGTCGAGGTCTCTGGAAATGTAGCTCTCCTCAAGGAACGTACAGTGTGTTGCCCGTCTCTCGGCACGCACAGAGGGCCTCCAAGGGATCAACAAATGGGACTCCTCGAAGTTTCGCAGCCGGCGCACAGGGCTCTGGAGGTACTCAGTGAACTTGGAGGGGAAATGATGCATACACGAGAGGACTCGGAGTCCTCAGAAGTGGTTCTTCCTTTATAATAAAGCATATGAGCGACTAGGAACTCATGGAAAGAGCTGCATGCCTCCGTATCTACATGGGTACTAAGGGCCTGAACTGGAGGCAAGTTCGCACGTTGAGTTTCCTTTTAGTGCTAGAGCTTGTCAGGCTGACCACACCGCAGTCACGGAAGCACCTGGTTTAGACAGCAAATTCATTTTCTCCCCAGAAGCGTTCCTACAGGGTTTACAGGCGTATCAAGTGCAGGGGATGTCAGGCAGCTTCAAGGCAGCATGAATGCAGCCTTCAAAATGGGAAAGCAAGGCTAGTTCCAGCAGGCCCCCTTTTCCATGGGCACACTCAGCATACCCCACTGTGGTTTCTAACAAGTCCAAAGAGACGCAGGTTACCCGGTGTGTCTTTCCCTGAATCAGCTTCTCGAAGTAGAGTGTTCTGCATCAGGCGAACTGCCTCAACCAAGGAACGCCGTAGCTGCTCCCCTGGGCCTGTGGCTATTCAGAAGCCTGCAGTGCCACAGGAAGAACAGGACTGAAAGTGCAGTCAGAACGCAAGCCGACTTCCTCTAGGAGGCACGGTGATTTCAGGCAGGAGGTCCTAGATGGAATGCGAAGCCGAGGGTTACTCTGAGTGCGGCTCAGACTAAGGCAACGCCCAAGACTTCTACGCCGTGTGGGACTGGCCAGAACGGTGTTTGTGAACGTGCCCGAGGGCTGAGGAAATTAAGACGCTTCAAAAGAGAGTGCAGTGCGTTTCCCTATGCTCGGCATGCACAGAGGGGCTCTAAAGGGCTACGGGACTGGATGTTGCTCAGCAGACCCAGGTGCGCCTGGGGGTACTCAGTGCTCCTGCCGGCAACAGGGTGCCCACGCTAGCCTCCTAGGTGTCCAGAGAACCGTGCTGCCGTTAAAGGCACGCAGAGCACAGGCCACCGGCTCATGGAAACTGCTGCACGCCTCCGCTTCTGCACGGCAAATCAGGGCCTTACTTCCAGGCATGTGTTTCTGCTGGGTGTGCCGTCAGCGACACCGCACGGCAAGATGCTGACTTCCTCCTCGAGCAGAGTGACCCCAGGTACGAGGGCCTCGAAGCATTCCAAGCAGAGTGTTAGCACATGGCAGCTCACACAAGGGCCATGACAAAGTCTTCCTGAGCACTTGGCACTCGGCAGCAATGTTGTCCTGAGGCCGGTCGAGGTCTCTGGAAATGTAGCTCTCCTCAAGGAACGTACAGTGTGTTGCCCGTCTCTCGGCACGCACAGAGGGCCTCCAAGGGATCAACAAATGGGACTCCTCGAAGTTTCGCAGCCGGCGCACAGGGCTCTGGAGGTACTCAGTGAACTTGGAGGGGAAATGATGCATACACGAGAGGACTCGGAGTCCTCAGAAGTGGTTCTTCCTTTATAATAAAGCATATGAGCGACTAGGAACTCATGGAAAGAGCTGCATGCCTCCGTATCTACATGGGTACTAAGGGCCTGAACTGGAGGCAAGTTCGCACGTTGAGTTTCCTTTTAGTGCTAGAGCTTGTCAGGCTGACCACACCGCAGTCACGGAAGCACCTGGTTTAGACAGCAAATTCATTTTCTCCCCAGAAGCGTTCCTACAGGGTTTACAGGCGTATCAAGTGCAGGGGATGTCAGGCAGCTTCAAGGCAGCATGAATGCAGCCTTCAAAATGGGAAAGCAAGGCTAGTTCCAGCAGGCCCCCTTTTCCATGGGCACACTCAGCATACCCCACTGTGGTTTCTAACAAGTCCAAAGAGACGCAGGTTACCCGGTGTGTCTTTCCCTGAATCAGCTTCTCGAAGTAGAGTGTTCTGCATCAGGCGAACTGCCTCAACCAAGGAACGCCGTAGCTGCTCCCCTGGGCCTGTGGCTATTCAGAAGCCTGCAGTGCCACAGGAAGAACAGGACTGAAAGTGCAGTCAGAACGCAAGCCGACTTCCTCTAGGAGGCACGGTGATTTCAGGCAGGAGGTCCTAGATGGAATGCGAAGCCGAGGGTTACTCTGAGTGCGGCTCAGACTAAGGCAACGCCCAAGACTTCTACGCCGTGTGGGACTGGCCAGAACGGTGTTTGTGAACGTGCCCGAGGGCTGAGGAAATTAAGACGCTTCAAAAGAGAGTGCAGTGCGTTTCCCTATGCTCGGCATGCACAGAGGGGCTCTAAAGGGCTACGGGACTGGATGTTGCTCAGCAGACCCAGGTGCGCCTGGGGGTACTCAGTGCTCCTGCCGGCAACAGGGTGCCCACGCTAGCCTCCTAGGTGTCCAGAGAACCGTGCTGCCGTTAAAGGCACGCAGAGCACAGGCCACCGGCTCATGGAAACTGCTGCACGCCTCCGCTTCTGCACGGCAAATCAGGGCCTTACTTCCAGGCATGTGTTTCTGCTGGGTGTGCCGTCAGCGACACCGCACGGCAAGATGCTGACTTCCTCCTCGAGCAGAGTGACCCCAGGTACGAGGGCCTCGAAGCATTCCAAGCAGAGTGTTAGCACATGGCAGCTCACACAAGGGCCATGACAAAGTCTTCCTGAGCACTTGGCACTCGGCAGCAATGTTGTCCTGAGGCCGGTCGAGGTCTCTGGAAATGTAGCTCTCCTCAAGGAACGTACAGTGTGTTGCCCGTCTCTCGGCACGCACAGAGGGCCTCCAAGGGATCAACAAATGGGACTCCTCGAAGTTTCGCAGCCGGCGCACAGGGCTCTGGAGGTACTCAGTGAACTTGGAGGGGAAATGATGCATACACGAGAGGACTCGGAGTCCTCAGAAGTGGTTCTTCCTTTATAATAAAGCATATGAGCGACTAGGAACTCATGGAAAGAGCTGCATGCCTCCGTATCTACATGGGTACTAAGGGCCTGAACTGGAGGCAAGTTCGCACGTTGAGTTTCCTTTTAGTGCTAGAGCTTGTCAGGCTGACCACACCGCAGTCACGGAAGCACCTGGTTTAGACAGCAAATTCATTTTCTCCCCAGAAGCGTTCCTACAGGGTTTACAGGCGTATCAAGTGCAGGGGATGTCAGGCAGCTTCAAGGCAGCATGAATGCAGCCTTCAAAATGGGAAAGCAAGGCTAGTTCCAGCAGGCCCCCTTTTCCATGGGCACACTCAGCATACCCCACTGTGGTTTCTAACAAGTCCAAAGAGACGCAGGTTACCCGGTGTGTCTTTCCCTGAATCAGCTTCTCGAAGTAGAGTGTTCTGCATCAGGCGAACTGCCTCAACCAAGGAACGCCGTAGCTGCTCCCCTGGGCCTGTGGCTATTCAGAAGCCTGCAGTGCCACAGGAAGAACAGGACTGAAAGTGCAGTCAGAACGCAAGCCGACTTCCTCTAGGAGGCACGGTGATTTCAGGCAGGAGGTCCTAGATGGAATGCGAAGCCGAGGGTTACTCTGAGTGCGGCTCAGACTAAGGCAACGCCCAAGACTTCTACGCCATGGGGGACTGGCCAGAACGGTGTTTGTGAACGTGCCCGAGGGCTGAGGAAATTAAGACGCTTCAAAAGAGAGTGCAGTGCGTTTCCCTATGCTCGGCATGCACAGAGGGGCTCTAAAGGGCTACGGGACTGGATGTTGCTCAGCAGACCCAGGTGCGCCTGGGGGTACTCAGTGCTCCTGCCGGCAACAGGGTGCCCACGCTAGCCTCCTAGGTGTCCAGAGAACCGTGCTGCCGTTAAAGGCACGCAGAGCACAGGCCACCGGCTCATGGAAACTGCTGCACGCCTCCGCTTCTGCACGGCAAATCAGGGCCTTACTTCCAGGCATGTGTTTCTGCTGGGTGTGCCGTCAGCGACACCGCACGGCAAGATGCTGACTTCCTCCTCGAGCAGAGTGACCCCAGGTACGAGGGCCTCGAAGCATTCCAAGCAGAGTGTTAGCACATGGCAGCTCACACAAGGGCCATGACAAAGTCTTCCTGAGCACTTGGCACTCGGCAGCAATGTTGTCCTGAGGCCGGTCGAGGTCTCTGGAAATGTAGCTCTCCTCAAGGAACGTACAGTGTGTTGCCCGTCTCTCGGCACGCACAGAGGGCCTCCAAGGGATCAACAAATGGGACTCCTCGAAGTTTCGCAGCCGGCGCACAGGGCTCTGGAGGTACTCAGTGAACTTGGAGGGGAAATGATGCATACACGAGAGGACTCGGAGTCCTCAGAAGTGGTTCTTCCTTTATAATAAAGCATATGAGCGACTAGGAACTCATGGAAAGAGCTGCATGCCTCCGTATCTACATGGGTACTAAGGGCCTGAACTGGAGGCAAGTTCGCACGTTGGGTTTCCTTTTAGTGCTAGAGCTTGTCAGGCTGACCACACCGCAGTCACGGAAGCACCTGGTTTAGACAGCAAATTCATTTTCTCCCCAGAAGCGTTCCTACAGGGTTTACAGGCGTATCAAGTGCAGGGGATGTCAGGCAGCTTCAAGGCAGCATGAATGCAGCCTTCAAAATGGGAAAGCAAGGCTAGTTCCAGCAGGCCCCCTTTTCCATGGGCACACTCAGCATACCCCACTGTGGTTTCTAACAAGTCCAAAGAGACGCAGGTTACCCGGTGTGTCTTTCCCTGAATCAGCTTCTCGAAGTAGAGTGTTCTGCATCAGGCGAACTGCCTCAACCAAGGAACGCCGTAGCTGCTCCCCTGGGCCTGTGGCTATTCAAAAGCCTGCAGTGCCACAGGAAGAACAGGACTGAAAGTGCAGTCAGAACGCAAGCCGACTTCCTCTAGGAGGCACGGTGATTTCAGGCAGGAGGTCCTAGATGGAATGCGAAGCCGAGGGTTACTCTGAGTGCGGCTCAGACTAAGGCAACGCCCAAGACTTCTACGCCATGGGGGACTGGCCAGAACGGTGTCTGTGAACGTGCCCGAGGGCTGAGGAAATTAAGACGCTTCAAAAGAGAGTGCAGTGCGTTTCCCTATGCTCGGCATGCACAGAGGGGCTCTAAAGGGCTACGGGACTGGATGTTGCTCAGCAGACCCAGGTGCGCCTGGGGGTACTCAGTGTTCCTGCCGGCAACAGGGTGCCCACGCTAGCCTCCTAGGTGTCCAGAGAACCGTGCTGCCGTTAAAGGCACGCAGAGCACAGGCCACCGGCTCATGGAAACTGCTGCACGCCTCCGCTTCTGCACGGCAAATCAGGGCCTTACTTCCAGGCATGTGTTTCTGCTGGGTGTGCCGTCAGCGACACCGCATGGCAAGATGCTGACTTTCTCCTCGAGCAGAGTGACTCCAGGTACGAGGGCCTCGAAGCATTCAAAGCAGAGTGTTATCACATGGCAGCTCACACAAGGGCCATGACAAAGTCTTCCTGAGCACTTGGCACTCGGCAGCAATGTTGTCCTGAGGCCGGTCGAGGTCTCTGGAAATGTAGCTCTCCTCAAGGAACGTACAGTGTGTTGCCCGTCTCTCGGCACGCACAGAGGGCCTCCAAGGGATCAACAAATGGGACTCCTCGAAGTTTCGCAGCCGGCGCACAGGGCTCTGGAGGTACTCAGTGAACTTGGAGGGGAAATGATGCATACACGAGAGGACTCGGAGTCCTCAGAAGTGGTTCTTCCTTTATAATAAAGCATATGAGCGACTAGGAACTCATGGAAAGAGCTGCATGCCTCCGTATCTACATGGGTACTAAGGGCCTGAACTGGAGGCAAGTTCACACGTTGGGTTTCCTTTTAGTGCTAGAGCTTGTCAGGCTGACCACACCGCAGTCACGGAAGCACCTGGTTTAGACAGCAAATTCATTTTCTCCCCAGAAGCGTTCCTACAGGGTTTACAGGCGTATCAAGTGCAGGGGATGTCAGGCAGCTTCAAGGCAGCATGAATGCAGCCTTCAAAATGGGAAAGCAAGGCTAGTTCCAGCAGGCCCCCTTTTCCATGGGCACACTCAGCATACCCCACTGTGGTTTCTAACAAGTCCAAAGAGACGCAGGTTACCCGGTGTGTCTTTCCCTGAATCAGCTTCTCGAAGTAGAGTGTTCTGCATCAGGCGAACTGCCTCAACCAAGGAACGCCGTAGCTGCTCCCCTGGGCCTGTGGCTATTCAAAAGCCTGCAGTGCCACAGGAAGAACAGGACTGAAAGTGCAGTCAGAACGCAAGCCGACTTCCTCTAGGAGGCACGGTGATTTCAGGCAGGAGGTCCTAGATGGAATGCGAAGCCGAGGGTTACTCTGAGTGCGGCTCAGACTAAGGCAACGCCCAAGACTTCTACGCCATGGGGGACTGGCCAGAACGGTGTTTGTGAACGTGCCCGAGGGCTGAGGAAATTAAGACGCTTCAAAAGAGAGTGCAGTGCGTTTCCCTATGCTCGGCATGCACAGAGGGGCTCTAAAGGGCTACGGGACTGGATGTTGCTCAGCAGACCCAGGTGCGCCTGGGGGTACTCAGTGTTCCTGCCGGCAACAGGGTGCCCACGCTAGCCTCCTAGGTGTCCAGAGAACCGTGCTGCCGTTAAAGGCACGCAGAGCACAGGCCACCGGCTCATGGAAACTGCTGCACGCCTCCGCTTCTGCACGGCAAATCAGGGCCTTACTTCCAGGCATGTGTTTCTGCTGGGTGTGCCGTCAGCGACACCGCACGGCAAGATGCTGACTTCCTCCTCGAGCAGAGTGACCCCAGGTACGAGGGCCTCGAAGCATTCCAAGCAGAGTGTTAGCACATGGCAGCTCACACAAGGGCCATGACAAAGTCTTCCTGAGCACTTGGCACTCGGCAGCAATGTTGTCCTGAGGCCGGTCGAGGTCTCTGGAAATGTAGCTCTCCTCAAGGAACGTACAGTGTGTTGCCCGTCTCTCGGCACGCACAGAGGGCCTCCAAGGGATCAACAAATGGGACTCCTCGAAGTTTCGCAGCCGGCGCACAGGGCTCTGGAGGTACTCAGTGAACTTGGAGGGGAAATGATGCATACACGAGAGGACTCGGAGTCCTCAGAAGTGGTTCTTCCTTTATAATAAAGCATATGAGCGACTAGGAACTCATGGAAAGAGCTGCATGCCTCCGTATCTACATGGGTACTAAGGGCCTGAACTGGAGGCAAGTTCGCACGTTGAGTTTCCTTTTAGTGCTAGAGCTTGTCAGGCTGACCACACCACAGTCACGGAAGCACCTGGTTTAGACAGCAAATTCATTTTCTCCCCAGAAGCGTTCCTACAGGGTTTACAGGCGTATCAAGTGCAGGGGATGTCAGGCAGCTTCAAGGCAGCATGAATGCAGCCTTCAAAATGGGAAAGCAAGGCTAGTTCCAGCAGGCCCCCTTTTCCATGGGCACACTCAGCATACCCCACTGTGGTTTCTAACAAGTCCAAAGAGACGCAGGTTACCCGGTGTGTCTTTCCCTGAATCAGCTTCTCGAAGTAGAGTGTTCTGCATCAGGCGAACTGCCTCAACCAAGGAACGCCGTAGCTGCTCCCCTGGGCCTGTGGCTATTCAGAAGCCTGCAGTGCCACAGGAAGAACAGGACTGAAAGTGCAGTCAGAACGCAAGCCGACTTCCTCTAGGAGGCACGGTGATTTCAGGCAGGAGGTCCTAGATGGAATGCGAAGCCGAGGGTTACTCTGAGTGCGGCTCAGACTAAGGCAACGCCCAAGACTTCTACGCCATGGGGGACTGGCCAGAACGGTGTCTGTGAACGTGCCCGAGGGCTGAGGAAATTAAGACGCTTCAAAAGAGAGTGCAGTGCGTTTCCCTATGCTCGGCATGCACA
Organism: Orcinus orca; assembly: GCF_937001465.1. Taxonomy (NCBI): domain Eukaryota; kingdom Metazoa; phylum Chordata; class Mammalia; order Artiodactyla; family Delphinidae; genus Orcinus; species Orcinus orca. The sequence continues at coordinate 59,484,191 of NC_064577.1, read as the reverse complement.
GAGGGGCTCTAAAGGGCTACGGGACTGGATGTTGCTCAGCAGACCCAGGTGCGCCTGGGGGTACTCAGTGTTCCTGCCGGCAACAGGGTGCCCACGCTAGCCTCCTAGGTGTCCAGAGAACCGTGCTGCCGTTAAAGGCACGCAGAGCACAGGCCACCGGCTCATGGAAACTGCTGCACGCCTCCGCTTCTGCACGGCAAATCAGGGCCTTACTTCCAGGCATGTGTTTCTGCTGGGTGTGCCGTCAGCGACACCGCACGGCAAGATGCTGACTTCCTCCTCGAGCAGAGTGACCCCAGGTACGAGGGCCTCGAAGCATTCAAAGCAGAGTGTTATCACATGGCAGCTCACACAAGGGCCATGACAAAGTCTTCCTGAGCACTTGGCACTCGGCAGCAATGTTGTCCTGAGGCCGGTCGAGGTCTCTGGAAATGTAGCTCTCCTCAAGGAACGTACAGTGTGTTGCCCGTCTCTCGGCACGCACAGAGGGCCTCCAAGGGATCAACAAATGGGACTCCTCGAAGTTTCGCAGCCGGCGCACAGGGCTCTGGAGGTACTCAGTGAACTTGGAGGGGAAATGATGCATACACGAGAGGACTCGGAGTCCTCAGAAGTGGTTCTTCCTTTATAATAAAGCATATGAGCGACTAGGAACTCATGGAAAGAGCTGCATGCCTCCGTATCTACATGGGTACTAAGGGCCTGAACTGGAGGCAAGTTCACACGTTGGGTTTCCTTTTAGTGCTAGAGCTTGTCAGGCTGACCACACCGCAGTCACGGAAGCACCTGGTTTAGACAGCAAATTCATTTTCTCCCCAGAAGCGTTCCTACAGGGTTTACAGGCGTATCAAGTGCAGGGGATGTCAGGCAGCTTCAAGGCAGCATGAATGCAGCCTTCAAAATGGGAAAGCAAGGCTAGTTCCAGCAGGCCCCCTTTTCCATGGGCACACTCAGCATACCCCACTGTGGTTTCTAACAAGTCCAAAGAGACGCAGGTTACCCGGTGTGTCTTTCCCTGAATCAGCTTCTCGAAGTAGAGTGTTCTGCATCAGGCGAACTGCCTCAACCAAGGAACGCCGTAGCTGCTCCCCTGGGCCTGTGGCTATTCAAAAGCCTGCAGTGCCACAGGAAGAACAGGACTGAAAGTGCAGTCAGAACGCAAGCCGACTTCCTCTAGGAGGCACGGTGATTTCAGGCAGGAGGTCCTAGATGGAATGCGAAGCCGAGGGTTACTCTGAGTGCGGCTCAGACTAAGGCAACGCCCAAGACTTCTACGCCATGGGGGACTGGCCAGAACGGTGTCTGTGAACGTGCCCGAGGGCTGAGGAAATTAAGACGCTTCAAAAGAGAGCGCAGTGCGTTTCCCTATGCTCGGCATGCACAGAGGGGCTCTAAAGGGCTACGGGACTGGATGTTGCTCAGCAGACCCAGGTGCGCCTGGGGGTACTCAGTGTTCCTGCCGGCAACAGGGTGCCCACGCTAGCCTCCTAGGTGTCCAGAGAACCGTGCTGCCGTTAAAGGCACGCAGAGCACAGGCCACCGGCTCATGGAAACTGCTGCACGCCTCCGCTTCTGCACGGCAAATCAGGGCCTTACTTCCAGGCATGTGTTTCTGCTGGGTGTGCCGTCAGCGACACCGCACGGCAAGATGCTGACTTTCTCCTCGAGCAGAGTGACTCCAGGTACGAGGGCCTCGAAGCATTCAAAGCAGAGTGTTATCACATGGCAGCTCACACAAGGGCCATGACAAAGTCTTCCTGAGCACTTGGCACTCGGCAGCAATGTTGTCCTGAGGCCGGTCGAGGTCTCTGGAAATGTAGCTCTCCTCAAGGAACGTACAGTGTGTTGCCCGTCTCTCGGCACGCACAGAGGGCCTCCAAGGGATCAACAAATGGGACTCCTCGAAGTTTCGCAGCCGGCGCACAGGGCTCTGGAGGTACTCAGTGAACTTGGAGGGGAAATGATGCATACACGAGAGGACTCGTAGTCCTCAGAAGTGGTTCTTCCTTTATAATAAAGCATATGAGCGACTAGGAACTCATGGAAAGAGCTGCATGCCTCCGTATCTACATGGGTACTAAGGGCCTGAACTGGAGGCAAGTTCACACGTTGGGTTTCCTTTTAGTGCTAGAGCTTGTCAGGCTGACCACACCGCAGTCACGGAAGCACCTGGTTTAGACAGCAAATTCATTTTCTCCCCAGAAGCGTTCCTACAGGGTTTACAGGCGTATCAAGTGCAGGGGATGTCAGGCAGCTTCAAGGCAGCATGAATGCAGCCTTCAAAATGGGAAAGCAAGGCTAGTTCCAGCAGGCCCCCTTTTCCATGGGCACACTCAGCATACCCCACTGTGGTTTCTAACAAGTCCAAAGAGACGCAGGTTACCCGGTGTGTCTTTCCCTGAATCAGCTTCTCGAAGTAGAGTGTTCTGCATCAGGCGAACTGCCTCAACCAAGGAACGCCGTAGCTGCTCCCCTGGGCCTGTGGCTATTCAAAAGCCTGCAGTGCCACAGGAAGAACAGGACTGAAAGTGCAGTCAGAACGCAAGCCGACTTCCTCTAGGAGGCACGGTGATTTCAGGCAGGAGGTCCTAGATGGAATGCGAAGCCGAGGGTTACTCTGAGTGCGGCTCAGACTAAGGCAACGCCCAAGACTTCTACGCCGTGTGGGACTGGCCAGAACGGTGTTTGTGAACGTGCCCGAGGGCTGAGGAAATTAAGACGCTTCAAAAGAGAGTGCAGTGCGTTTCCCTATGCTCGGCATGCACAGAGGGGCTCTAAAGGGCTACGGGACTGGATGTTGCTCAGCAGACCCAGGTGCGCCTGGGGGTACTCAGTGCTCCTGCCGGCAACAGGGTGCCCACGCTAGCCTCCTAGGTGTCCAGAGAACCGTGCTGCCGTTAAAGGCACGCAGAGCACAGGCCACCGGCTCATGGAAACTGCTGCACGCCTCCGCTTCTGCACGGCAAATCAGGGCCTTACTTCCAGGCATGTGTTTCTGCTGGGTGTGCCGTCAGCGACACCGCACGGCAAGATGCTGACTTTCTCCTCGAGCAGAGTGACCCCAGGTACGAGGGCCTCGAAGCATTCCAAGCAGAGTGTTAGCACATGGCAGCTCACACAAGGGCCATGACAAAGTCTTCCTGAGCACTTGGCACTCGGCAGCAATGTTGTCCTGAGGCCGGTCGAGGTCTCTGGAAATGTAGCTCTCCTCAAGGAACGTACAGTGTGTTGCCCGTCTCTCGGCACGCACAGAGGGCCTCCAAGGGATCAACAAATGGGACTCCTCGAAGTTTCGCAGCCGGCGCACAGGGCTCTGGAGGTACTCAGTGAACTTGGAGGGGAAATGATGCATACACGAGAGGACTCGGAGTCCTCAGAAGTGGTTCTTCCTTTATAATAAAGCATATGAGCGACTAGGAACTCATGGAAAGAGCTGCATGCCTCCGTATCTACATGGGTACTAAGGGCCTGAACTGGAGGCAAGTTCGCACGTTGAGTTTCCTTTTAGTGCTAGAGCTTGTCAGGCTGACCACACCGCAGTCACGGAAGCACCTGGTTTAGACAGCAAATTCATTTTCTCCCCAGAAGCGTTCCTACAGGGTTTACAGGCGTATCAAGTGCAGGGGATGTCAGGCAGCTTCAAGGCAGCATGAATGCAGCCTTCAAAATGGGAAAGCAAGGCTAGTTCCAGCAGGCCCCCTTTTCCATGGGCACACTCAGCATACCCCACTGTGGTTTCTAACAAGTCCAAAGAGACGCAGGTTACCCGGTGTGTCTTTCCCTGAATCAGCTTCTCGAAGTAGAGTGTTCTGCATCAGGCGAACTGCCTCAACCAAGGAACGCCGTAGCTGCTCCCCTGGGCCTGTGGCTATTCAAAAGCCTGCAGTGCCACAGGAAGAACAGGACTGAAAGTGCAGTCAGAACGCAAGCCGACTTCCTCTAGGAGGCACGGTGATTTCAGGCAGGAGGTCCTAGATGGAATGCGAAGCCGAGGGTTACTCTGAGTGCGGCTCAGACTAAGGCAACGCCCAAGACTTCTACGCCGTGTGGGACTGGCCAGAACGGTGTTTGTGAACGTGCCCGAGGGCTGAGGAAATTAAGACGCTTCAAAAGAGAGTGCAGTGCGTTTCCCTATGCTCGGCATGCACAGAGGGGCTCTAAAGGGCTACGGGACTGGATGTTGCTCAGCAGACCCAGGTGCGCCTGGGGGTACTCAGTGCTCCTGCCGGCAACAGGGTGCCCACGCTAGCCTCCTAGGTGTCCAGAGAACCGTGCTGCCGTTAAAGGCACGCAGAGCACAGGCCACCGGCTCATGGAAACTGCTGCACGCCTCCGCTTCTGCACGGCAAATCAGGGCCTTACTTCCAGGCATGTGTTTCTGCTGGGTGTGCCGTCAGCGACACCGCACGGCAAGATGCTGACTTCCTCCTCGAGCAGAGTGACCCCAGGTACGAGGGCCTCGAAGCATTCCAAGCAGAGTGTTAGCACATGGCAGCTCACACAAGGGCCATGACAAAGTCTTCCTGAGCACTTGGCACTCGGCAGCAATGTTGTCCTGAGGCCGGTCGAGGTCTCTGGAAATGTAGCTCTCCTCAAGGAACGTACAGTGTGTTGCCCGTCTCTCGGCACGCACAGAGGGCCTCCAAGGGATCAACAAATGGGACTCCTCGAAGTTTCGCAGCCGGCGCACAGGGCTCTGGAGGTACTCAGTGAACTTGGAGGGGAAATGATGCATACACGAGAGGACTCGGAGTCCTCAGAAGTGGTTCTTCCTTTATAATAAAGCATATGAGCGACTAGGAACTCATGGAAAGAGCTGCATGCCTCCGTATCTACATGGGTACTAAGGGCCTGAACTGGAGGCAAGTTCGCACGTTGAGTTTCCTTTTAGTGCTAGAGCTTGTCAGGCTGACCACACCGCAGTCACGGAAGCACCTGGTTTAGACAGCAAATTCATTTTCTCCCCAGAAGCGTTCCTACAGGGTTTACAGGCGTATCAAGTGCAGGGGATGTCAGGCAGCTTCAAGGCAGCATGAATGCAGCCTTCAAAATGGGAAAGCAAGGCTAGTTCCAGCAGGCCCCCTTTTCCATGGGCACACTCAGCATACCCCACTGTGGTTTCTAACAAGTCCAAAGAGACGCAGGTTACCCGGTGTGTCTTTCCCTGAATCAGCTTCTCGAAGTAGAGTGTTCTGCATCAGGCGAACTGCCTCAACCAAGGAACGCCGTAGCTGCTCCCCTGGGCCTGTGGCTATTCAGAAGCCTGCAGTGCCACAGGAAGAACAGGACTGAAAGTGCAGTCAGAACGCAAGCCGACTTCCTCTAGGAGGCACGGTGATTTCAGGCAGGAGGTCCTAGATGGAATGCGAAGCCGAGGGTTACTCTGAGTGCGGCTCAGACTAAGGCAACGCCCAAGACTTCTACGCCGTGTGGGACTGGCCAGAACGGTGTTTGTGAACGTGCCCGAGGGCTGAGGAAATTAAGACGCTTCAAAAGAGAGTGCAGTGCGTTTCCCTATGCTCGGCATGCACAGAGGGGCTCTAAAGGGCTACGGGACTGGATGTTGCTCAGCAGACCCAGGTGCGCCTGGGGGTACTCAGTGCTCCTGCCGGCAACAGGGTGCCCACGCTAGCCTCCTAGGTGTCCAGAGAACCGTGCTGCCGTTAAAGGCACGCAGAGCACAGGCCACCGGCTCATGGAAACTGCTGCACGCCTCCGCTTCTGCACGGCAAATCAGGGCCTTACTTCCAGGCATGTGTTTCTGCTGGGTGTGCCGTCAGCGACACCGCACGGCAAGATGCTGACTTCCTCCTCGAGCAGAGTGACCCCAGGTACGAGGGCCTCGAAGCATTCCAAGCAGAGTGTTAGCACATGGCAGCTCACACAAGGGCCATGACAAAGTCTTCCTGAGCACTTGGCACTCGGCAGCAATGTTGTCCTGAGGCCGGTCGAGGTCTCTGGAAATGTAGCTCTCCTCAAGGAACGTACAGTGTGTTGCCCGTCTCTCGGCACGCACAGAGGGCCTCCAAGGGATCAACAAATGGGACTCCTCGAAGTTTCGCAGCCGGCGCACAGGGCTCTGGAGGTACTCAGTGAACTTGGAGGGGAAATGATGCATACACGAGAGGACTCGGAGTCCTCAGAAGTGGTTCTTCCTTTATAATAAAGCATATGAGCGACTAGGAACTCATGGAAAGAGCTGCATGCCTCCGTATCTACATGGGTACTAAGGGCCTGAACTGGAGGCAAGTTCGCACGTTGAGTTTCCTTTTAGTGCTAGAGCTTGTCAGGCTGACCACACCGCAGTCACGGAAGCACCTGGTTTAGACAGCAAATTCATTTTCTCCCCAGAAGCGTTCCTACAGGGTTTACAGGCGTATCAAGTGCAGGGGATGTCAGGCAGCTTCAAGGCAGCATGAATGCAGCCTTCAAAATGGGAAAGCAAGGCTAGTTCCAGCAGGCCCCCTTTTCCATGGGCACACTCAGCATACCCCACTGTGGTTTCTAACAAGTCCAAAGAGACGCAGGTTACCCGGTGTGTCTTTCCCTGAATCAGCTTCTCGAAGTAGAGTGTTCTGCATCAGGCGAACTGCCTCAACCAAGGAACGCCGTAGCTGCTCCCCTGGGCCTGTGGCTATTCAGAAGCCTGCAGTGCCACAGGAAGAACAGGACTGAAAGTGCAGTCAGAACGCAAGCCGACTTCCTCTAGGAGGCACGGTGATTTCAGGCAGGAGGTCCTAGATGGAATGCGAAGCCGAGGGTTACTCTGAGTGCGGCTCAGACTAAGGCAACGCCCAAGACTTCTACGCCGTGTGGGACTGGCCAGAACGGTGTTTGTGAACGTGCCCGAGGGCTGAGGAAATTAAGACGCTTCAAAAGAGAGTGCAGTGCGTTTCCCTATGCTCGGCATGCACAGAGGGGCTCTAAAGGGCTACGGGACTGGATGTTGCTCAGCAGACCCAGGTGCGCCTGGGGGTACTCAGTGCTCCTGCCGGCAACAGGGTGCCCACGCTAGCCTCCTAGGTGTCCAGAGAACCGTGCTGCCGTTAAAGGCACGCAGAGCACAGGCCACCGGCTCATGGAAACTGCTGCACGCCTCCGCTTCTGCACGGCAAATCAGGGCCTTACTTCCAGGCATGTGTTTCTGCTGGGTGTGCCGTCAGCGACACCGCACGGCAAGATGCTGACTTCCTCCTCGAGCAGAGTGACCCCAGGTACGAGGGCCTCGAAGCATTCCAAGCAGAGTGTTAGCACATGGCAGCTCACACAAGGGCCATGACAAAGTCTTCCTGAGCACTTGGCACTCGGCAGCAATGTTGTCCTGAGGCCGGTCGAGGTCTCTGGAAATGTAGCTCTCCTCAAGGAACGTACAGTGTGTTGCCCGTCTCTCGGCACGCACAGAGGGCCTCCAAGGGATCAACAAATGGGACTCCTCGAAGTTTCGCAGCCGGCGCACAGGGCTCTGGAGGTACTCAGTGAACTTGGAGGGGAAATGATGCATACACGAGAGGACTCGGAGTCCTCAGAAGTGGTTCTTCCTTTATAATAAAGCATATGAGCGACTAGGAACTCATGGAAAGAGCTGCATGCCTCCGTATCTACATGGGTACTAAGGGCCTGAACTGGAGGCAAGTTCGCACGTTGAGTTTCCTTTTAGTGCTAGAGCTTGTCAGGCTGACCACACCGCAGTCACGGAAGCACCTGGTTTAGACAGCAAATTCATTTTCTCCCCAGAAGCGTTCCTACAGGGTTTACAGGCGTATCAAGTGCAGGGGATGTCAGGCAGCTTCAAGGCAGCATGAATGCAGCCTTCAAAATGGGAAAGCAAGGCTAGTTCCAGCAGGCCCCCTTTTCCATGGGCACACTCAGCATACCCCACTGTGGTTTCTAACAAGTCCAAAGAGACGCAGGTTACCCGGTGTGTCTTTCCCTGAATCAGCTTCTCGAAGTAGAGTGTTCTGCATCAGGCGAACTGCCTCAACCAAGGAACGCCGTAGCTGCTCCCCTGGGCCTGTGGCTATTCAAAAGCCTGCAGTGCCACAGGAAGAACAGGACTGAAAGTGCAGTCAGAACGCAAGCCGACTTCCTCTAGGAGGCACGGTGATTTCAGGCAGGAGGTCCTAGATGGAATGCGAAGCCGAGGGTTACTCTGAGTGCGGCTCAGACTAAGGCAACGCCCAAGACTTCTACGCCATGGGGGACTGGCCAGAACGGTGTCTGTGAACGTGCCCGAGGGCTGAGGAAATTAAGACGCTTCAAAAGAGAGTGCAGTGCGTTTCCCTATGCTCGGCATGCACAGAGGGGCTCTAAAGGGCTACGGGACTGGATGTTGCTCAGCAGACCCAGGTGCGCCTGGGGGTACTCAGTGTTCCTGCCGGCAACAGGGTGCCCACGCTAGCCTCCTAGGTGTCCAGAGAACCGTGCTGCCGTTAAAGGCACGCAGAGCACAGGCCACCGGCTCATGGAAACTGCTGCACGCCTCCGCTTCTGCACGGCAAATCAGGGCCTTACTTCCAGGCATGTGTTTCTGCTGGGTGTGCCGTCAGCGACACCGCATGGCAAGATGCTGACTTTCTCCTCGAGCAGAGTGACTCCAGGTACGAGGGCCTCGAAGCATTCAAAGCAGAGTGTTATCACATGGCAGCTCACACAAGGGCCATGACAAAGTCTTCCTGAGCACTTGGCACTCGGCAGCAATGTTGTCCTGAGGCCGGTCGAGGTCTCTGGAAATGTAGCTCTCCTCAAGGAACGTACAGTGTGTTGCCCGTCTCTCGGCACGCACAGAGGGCCTCCAAGGGATCAACAAATGGGACTCCTCGAAGTTTCGCAGCCGGCGCACAGGGCTCTGGAGGTACTCAGTGAACTTGGAGGGGAAATGATGCATACACGAGAGGACTCGGAGTCCTCAGAAGTGGTTCTTCCTTTATAATAAAGCATATGAGCGACTAGGAACTCATGGAAAGAGCTGCATGCCTCCGTATCTACATGGGTACTAAGGGCCTGAACTGGAGGCAAGTTCACACGTTGGGTTTCCTTTTAGTGCTAGAGCTTGTCAGGCTGACCACACCGCAGTCACGGAAGCACCTGGTTTAGACAGCAAATTCATTTTCTCCCCAGAAGCGTTCCTACAGGGTTTACAGGCGTATCAAGTGCAGGGGATGTCAGGCAGCTTCAAGGCAGCATGAATGCAGCCTTCAAAATGGGAAAGCAAGGCTAGTTCCAGCAGGCCCCCTTTTCCATGGGCACACTCAGCATACCCCACTGTGGTTTCTAACAAGTCCAAAGAGACGCAGGTTACCCGGTGTGTCTTTCCCTGAATCAGCTTCTCGAAGTAGAGTGTTCTGCATCAGGCGAACTGCCTCAACCAAGGAACGCCGTAGCTGCTCCCCTGGGCCTGTGGCTATTCAAAAGCCTGCAGTGCCACAGGAAGAACAGGACTGAAAGTGCAGTCAGAACGCAAGCCGACTTCCTCTAGGAGGCACGGTGATTTCAGGCAGGAGGTCCTAGATGGAATGCGAAGCCGAGGGTTACTCTGAGTGCGGCTCAGACTAAGGCAACGCCCAAGACTTCTACGCCATGGGGGACTGGCCAGAACGGTGTTTGTGAACGTGCCCGAGGGCTGAGGAAATTAAGACGCTTCAAAAGAGAGTGCAGTGCGTTTCCCTATGCTCGGCATGCACAGAGGGGCTCTAAAGGGCTACGGGACTGGATGTTGCTCAGCAGACCCAGGTGCGCCTGGGGGTACTCAGTGTTCCTGCCGGCAACAGGGTGCCCACGCTAGCCTCCTAGGTGTCCAGAGAACCGTGCTGCCGTTAAAGGCACGCAGAGCACAGGCCACCGGCTCATGGAAACTGCTGCACGCCTCCGCTTCTGCACGGCAAATCAGGGCCTTACTTCCAGGCATGTGTTTCTGCTGGGTGTGCCGTCAGCGACACCGCACGGCAAGATGCTGACTTCCTCCTCGAGCAGAGTGACCCCAGGTACGAGGGCCTCGAAGCATTCCAAGCAGAGTGTTAGCACATGGCAGCTCACACAAGGGCCATGACAAAGTCTTCCTGAGCACTTGGCACTCGGCAGCAATGTTGTCCTGAGGCCGGTCGAGGTCTCTGGAAATGTAGCTCTCCTCAAGGAACGTACAGTGTGTTGCCCGTCTCTCGGCACGCACAGAGGGCCTCCAAGGGATCAACAAATGGGACTCCTCGAAGTTTCGCAGCCGGCGCACAGGGCTCTGGAGGTACTCAGTGAACTTGGAGGGGAAATGATGCATACACGAGAGGACTCGGAGTCCTCAGAAGTGGTTCTTCCTTTATAATAAAGCATATGAGCGACTAGGAACTCATGGAAAGAGCTGCATGCCTCCGTATCTACATGGGTACTAAGGGCCTGAACTGGAGGCAAGTTCGCACGTTGAGTTTCCTTTTAGTGCTAGAGCTTGTCAGGCTGACCACACCGCAGTCACGGAAGCACCTGGTTTAGACAGCAAATTCATTTTCTCCCCAGAAGCGTTCCTACAGGGTTTACAGGCGTATCAAGTGCAGGGGATGTCAGGCAGCTTCAAGGCAGCATGAATGCAGCCTTCAAAATGGGAAAGCAAGGCTAGTTCCAGCAGGCCCCCTTTTCCATGGGCACACTCAGCATACCCCACTGTGGTTTCTAACAAGTCCAAAGAGACGCAGGTTACCCGGTGTGTCTTTCCCTGAATCAGCTTCTCGAAGTAGAGTGTTCTGCATCAGGCGAACTGCCTCAACCAAGGAACGCCGTAGCTGCTCCCCTGGGCCTGTGGCTATTCAGAAGCCTGCAGTGCCACAGGAAGAACAGGACTGAAAGTGCAGTCAGAACGCAAGCCGACTTCCTCTAGGAGGCACGGTGATTTCAGGCAGGAGGTCCTAGATGGAATGCGAAGCCGAGGGTTACTCTGAGTGCGGCTCAGACTAAGGCAACGCCCAAGACTTCTACGCCGTGTGGGACTGGCCAGAACGGTGTTTGTGAACGTGCCCGAGGGCTGAGGAAATTAAGACGCTTCAAAAGAGAGTGCAGTGCGTTTCCCTATGCTCGGCATGCACAGAGGGGCTCTAAAGGGCTACGGGACTGGATGTTGCTCAGCAGACCCAGGTGCGCCTGGGGGTACTCAGTGCTCCTGCCGGCAACAGGGTGCCCACGCTAGCCTCCTAGGTGTCCAGAGAACCGTGCTGCCGTTAAAGGCACGCAGAGCACAGGCCACCGGCTCATGGAAACTGCTGCACGCCTCCGCTTCTGCACGGCAAATCAGGGCCTTACTTCCAGGCATGTGTTTCTGCTGGGTGTGCCGTCAGCGACACCGCACGGCAAGATGCTGACTTCCTCCTCGAGCAGAGTGACCCCAGGTACGAGGGCCTCGAAGCATTCCAAGCAGAGTGTTAGCACATGGCAGCTCACACAAGGGCCATGACAAAGTCTTCCTGAGCACTTGGCACTCGGCAGCAATGTTGTCCTGAGGCCGGTCGAGGTCTCTGGAAATGTAGCTCTCCTCAAGGAACGTACAGTGTGTTGCCCGTCTCTCGGCACGCACAGAGGGCCTCCAAGGGATCAACAAATGGGACTCCTCGAAGTTTCGCAGCCGGCGCACAGGGCTCTGGAGGTACTCAGTGAACTTGGAGGGGAAATGATGCATACACGAGAGGACTCGGAGTCCTCAGAAGTGGTTCTTCCTTTATAATAAAGCATATGAGCGACTAGGAACTCATGGAAAGAGCTGCATGCCTCCGTATCTACATGGGTACTAAGGGCCTGAACTGGAGGCAAGTTCGCACGTTGAGTTTCCTTTTAGTGCTAGAGCTTGTCAGGCTGACCACACCGCAGTCACGGAAGCACCTGGTTTAGACAGCAAATTCATTTTCTCCCCAGAAGCGTTCCTACAGGGTTTACAGGCGTATCAAGTGCAGGGGATGTCAGGCAGCTTCAAGGCAGCATGAATGCAGCCTTCAAAATGGGAAAGCAAGGCTAGTTCCAGCAGGCCCCCTTTTCCATGGGCACACTCAGCATACCCCACTGTGGTTTCTAACAAGTCCAAAGAGACGCAGGTTACCCGGTGTGTCTTTCCCTGAATCAGCTTCTCGAAGTAGAGTGTTCTGCATCAGGCGAACTGCCTCAACCAAGGAACGCCGTAGCTGCTCCCCTGGGCCTGTGGCTATTCAAAAGCCTGCAGTGCCACAGGAAGAACAGGACTGAAAGTGCAGTCAGAACGCAAGCCGACTTCCTCTAGGAGGCACGGTGATTTCAGGCAGGAGGTCCTAGATGGAATGCGAAGCCGAGGGTTACTCTGAGTGCGGCTCAGACTAAGGCAACGCCCAAGACTTCTACGCCATGGGGGACTGGCCAGAACGGTGTCTGTGAACGTGCCCGAGGGCTGAGGAAATTAAGACGCTTCAAAAGAGAGTGCAGTGCGTTTCCCTATGCTCGGCATGCACAGAGGGGCTCTAAAGGGCTACGGGACTGGATGTTGCTCAGCAGACCCAGGTGCGCCTGGGGGTACTCAGTGTTCCTGCCGGCAACAGGGTGCCCACGCTAGCCTCCTAGGTGTCCAGAGAACCGTGCTGCCGTTAAAGGCACGCAGAGCACAGGCCACCGGCTCATGGAAACTGCTGCACGCCTCCGCTTCTGCACGGCAAATCAGGGCCTTACTTCCAGGCATGTGTTTCTGCTGGGTGTGCCGTCAGCGACACCGCACGGCAAGATGCTGACTTCCTCCTCGAGCAGAGTGACCCCAGGTACGAGGGCCTCGAAGCATTCAAAGCAGAGTGTTATCACATGGCAGCTCACACAAGGGCCATGACAAAGTCTTCCTGAGCACTTGGCACTCGGCAGCAATGTTGTCCTGAGGCCGGTCGAGGTCTCTGGAAATGTAGCTCTCCTCAAGGAACGTACAGTGTGTTGCCCGTCTCTCGGCACGCACAGAGGGCCTCCAAGGGATCAACAAATGGGACTCCTCGAAGTTTCGCAGCCGGCGCACAGGGCTCTGGAGGTACTCAGTGAACTTGGAGGGGAAATGATGCATACACGAGAGGACTCGGAGTCCTCAGAAGTGGTTCTTCCTTTATAATAAAGCATATGAGCGACTAGGAACTCATGGAAAGAGCTGCATGCCTCCGTATCTACATGGGTACTAAGGGCCTGAACTGGAGGCAAGTTCACACGTTGGGTTTCCTTTTAGTGCTAGAGCTTGTCAGGCTGACCACACCGCAGTCACGGAAGCACCTGGTTTAGACAGCAAATTCATTTTCTCCCCAGAAGCGTTCCTACAGGGTTTACAGGCGTATCAAGTGCAGGGGATGTCAGGCAGCTTCAAGGCAGCATGAATGCAGCCTTCAAAATGGGAAAGCAAGGCTAGTTCCAGCAGGCCCCCTTTTCCATGGGCACACTCAGCATACCCCACTGTGGTTTCTAACAAGTCCAAAGAGACGCAGGTTACCCGGTGTGTCTTTCCCTGAATCAGCTTCTCGAAGTAGAGTGTTCTGCATCAGGCGAACTGCCTCAACCAAGGAACGCCGTAGCTGCTCCCCTGGGCCTGTGGCTATTCAAAAGCCTGCAGTGCCACAGGAAGAACAGGACTGAAAGTGCAGTCAGAACGCAAGCCGACTTCCTCTAGGAGGCACGGTGATTTCAGGCAGGAGGTCCTAGATGGAATGCGAAGCCGAGGGTTACTCTGAGTGCGGCTCAGACTAAGGCAACGCCCAAGACTTCTACGCCATGGGGGACTGGCCAGAACGGTGTCTGTGAACGTGCCCGAGGGCTGAGGAAATTAAGACGCTTCAAAAGAGAGCGCAGTGCGTTTCCCTATGCTCGGCATGCACAGAGGGGCTCTAAAGGGCTACGGGACTGGATGTTGCTCAGCAGACCCAGGTGCGCCTGGGGGTACTCAGTGTTCCTGCCGGCAACAGGGTGCCCACGCTAGCCTCCTAGGTGTCCAGAGAACCGTGCTGCCGTTAAAGGCACGCAGAGCACAGGCCACCGGCTCATGGAAACTGCTGCACGCCTCCGCTTCTGCACGGCAAATCAGGGCCTTACTTCCAGGCATGTGTTTCTGCTGGGTGTGCCGTCAGCGACACCGCACGGCAAGATGCTGACTTCCTCCTCGAGCAGAGTGACCCCAGGTACGAGGGCCTCGAAGCATTCAAAGCAGAGTGTTAGCACATGGCAGCTCACACAAGGGCCATGACAAAGTCTTCCTGAGCACTTGGCACTCGGCAGCAATGTTGTCCTGAGGCCGGTCGAGGTCTCTGGAAATGTAGCTCTCCTCAAGGAACGTACAGTGTGTTGCCCGTCTCTCGGCACGCACAGAGGGCCTCCAAGGGATCAACAAATGGGACTCCTCGAAGTTTCGCAGCCGGCGCACAGGGCTCTGGAGGTACTCAGTGAACTTGGAGGGGAAATGATGCATACACGAGAGGACTCGGAGTCCTCAGAAGTGGTTCTTCCTTTATAATAAAGCATATGAGCGACTAGGAACTCATGGAAAGAGCTGCATGCCTCCGTATCTACATGGGTACTAAGGGCCTGAACTGGAGGCAAGTTCGCACGTTGAGTTTCCTTTTAGTGCTAGAGCTTGTCAGGCTGACCACACCGCAGTCACGGAAGCACCTGGTTTAGACAGCAAATTCATTTTCTCCCCAGAAGCGTTCCTACAGGGTTTACAGGCGTATCAAGTGCAGGGGATGTCAGGCAGCTTCAAGGCAGCATGAATGCAGCCTTCAAAATGGGAAAGCAAGGCTAGTTCCAGCAGGCCCCCTTTTCCATGGGCACACTCAGCATACCCCACTGTGGTTTCTAACAAGTCCAAAGAGACGCAGGTTACCCGGTGTGTCTTTCCCTGAATCAGCTTCTCGAAGTAGAGTGTTCTGCATCAGGCGAACTGCCTCAACCAAGGAACGCCGTAGCTGCTCCCCTGGGCCTGTGGCTATTCAAAAGCCTGCAGTGCCACAGGAAGAACAGGACTGAAAGTGCAGTCAGAACGCAAGCCGACTTCCTCTAGGAGGCACGGTGATTTCAGGCAGGAGGTCCTAGATGGAATGCGAAGCCGAGGGTTACTCTGAGTGCGGCTCAGACTAAGGCAACGCCCAAGACTTCTACGCCATGGGGGACTGGCCAGAACGGTGTCTGTGAACGTGCCCGAGGGCTGAGGAAATTAAGACGCTTCAAAAGAGAGTGCAGTGCGTTTCCCTATGCTCGGCATGCACAGAGGGGCTCTAAAGGGCTACGGGACTGGATGTTGCTCAGCAGACCCAGGTGCGCCTGGGGGTACTCAGTGTTCCTGCCGGCAACAGGGTGCCCACGCTAGCCTCCTAGGTGTCCAGAGAACCGTGCTGCCGTTAAAGGCACGCAGAGCACAGGCCACCGGCTCATGGAAACTGCTGCACGCCTCCGCTTCTGCACGGCAAATCAGGGCCTTACTTCCAGGCATGTGTTTCTGCTGGGTGTGCCGTCAGCGACACCGCACGGCAAGATGCTGACTTCCTCCTCGAGCAGAGTGACCCCAGGTACGAGGGCCTCGAAGCATTCAAAGCAGAGTGTTATCACATGGCAGCTCACACAAGGGCCATGACAAAGTCTTCCTGAGCACTTGGCACTCGGCAGCAATGTTGTCCTGAGGCCGGTCGAGGTCTCTGGAAATGTAGCTCTCCTCAAGGAACGTACAGTGTGTTGCCCGTCTCTCGGCACGCACAGAGGGCCTCCAAGGGATCAACAAATGGGACTCCTCGAAGTTTCGCAGCCGGCGCACAGGGCTCTGGAGGTACTCAGTGAACTTGGAGGGGAAATGATGCATACACGAGAGGACTCGGAGTCCTCAGAAGTGGTTCTTCCTTTATAATAAAGCATATGAGCGACTAGGAACTCATGGAAAGAGCTGCATGCCTCCGTATCTACATGGGTACTAAGGGCCTGAACTGGAGGCAAGTTCACACGTTGGGTTTCCTTTTAGTGCTAGAGCTTGTCAGGCTGACCACACCGCAGTCACGGAAGCACCTGGTTTAGACAGCAAATTCATTTTCTCCCCAGAAGCGTTCCTACAGGGTTTACAGGCGTATCAAGTGCAGGGGATGTCAGGCAGCTTCAAGGCAGCATGAATGCAGCCTTCAAAATGGGAAAGCAAGGCTAGTTCCAGCAGGCCCCCTTTTCCATGGGCACACTCAGCATACCCCACTGTGGTTTCTAACAAGTCCAAAGAGACGCAGGTTACCCGGTGTGTCTTTCCCTGAATCAGCTTCTCGAAGTAGAGTGTTCTGCATCAGGCGAACTGCCTCAACCAAGGAACGCCGTAGCTGCTCCCCTGGGCCTGTGGCTATTCAAAAGCCTGCAGTGCCACAGGAAGAACAGGACTGAAAGTGCAGTCAGAACGCAAGCCGACTTCCTCTAGGAGGCACGGTGATTTCAGGCAGGAGGTCCTAGATGGAATGCGAAGCCGAGGGTTACTCTGAGTGCGGCTCAGACTAAGGCAACGCCCAAGACTTCTACGCCATGGGGGACTGGCCAGAACGGTGTCTGTGAACGTGCCCGAGGGCTGAGGAAATTAAGACGCTTCAAAAGAGAGCGCAGTGCGTTTCCCTATGCTCGGCATGCACAGAGGGGCTCTAAAGGGCTACGGGACTGGATGTTGCTCAGCAGACCCAGGTGCGCCTGGGGGTACTCAGTGTTCCTGCCGGCAACAGGGTGCCCACGCTAGCCTCCTAGGTGTCCAGAGAACCGTGCTGCCGTTAAAGGCACGCAGAGCACAGGCCACCGGCTCATGGAAACTGCTGCACGCCTCCGCTTCTGCACGGCAAATCAGGGCCTTACTTCCAGGCATGTGTTTCTGCTGGGTGTGCCGTCAGCGACACCGCACGGCAAGATGCTGACTTTCTCCTCGAGCAGAGTGACTCCAGGTACGAGGGCCTCGAAGCATTCAAAGCAGAGTGTTATCACATGGCAGCTCACACAAGGGCCATGACAAAGTCTTCCTGAGCACTTGGCACTCGGCAGCAATGTTGTCCTGAGGCCGGTCGAGGTCTCTGGAAATGTAGCTCTCCTCAAGGAACGTACAGTGTGTTGCCCGTCTCTCGGCACGCACAGAGGGCCTCCAAGGGATCAACAAATGGGACTCCTCGAAGTTTCGCAGCCGGCGCACAGGGCTCTGGAGGTACTCAGTGAACTTGGAGGGGAAATGATGCATACACGAGAGGACTCGGAGTCCTCAGAAGTGGTTCTTCCTTTATAATAAAGCATATGAGCGACTAGGAACTCATGGAAAGAGCTGCATGCCTCCGTATCTACATGGGTACTAAGGGCCTGAACTGGAGGCAAGTTCGCACGTTGGGTTTCCTTTTAGTGCTAGAGCTTGTCAGGCTGACCACACCGCAGTCACGGAAGCACCTGGTTTAGACAGCAAATTCATTTTCTCCCCAGAAGCGTTCCTACAGGGTTTACAGGCGTATCAAGTGCAGGGGATGTCAGGCAGCTTCAAGGCAGCATGAATGCAGCCTTCAAAATGGGAAAGCAAGGCTAGTTCCAGCAGGCCCCCTTTTCCATGGGCACACTCAGCATACCCCACTGTGGTTTCTAACAAGTCCAAAGAGACGCAGGTTACCCGGTGTGTCTTTCCCTGAATCAGCTTCTCGAAGTAGAGTGTTCTGCATCAGGCGAACTGCCTCAACCAAGGAACGCCGTAGCTGCTCCCCTGGGCCTGTGGCTATTCAGAAGCCTGCAGTGCCACAGGAAGAACAGGACTGAAAGTGCAGTCAGAACGCAAGCCGACTTCCTCTAGGAGGCACGGTGATTTCAGGCAGGAGGTCCTAGATGGAATGCGAAGCCGAGGGTTACTCTGAGTGCGGCTCAGACTAAGGCAACGCCCAAGACTTCTACGCCGTGTGGGACTGGCCAGAACGGTGTTTGTGAACGTGCCCGAGGGCTGAGGAAATTAAGACGCTTCAAAAGAGAGTGCAGTGCGTTTCCCTATGCTCGGCATGCACAGCGGGGCTCTAAAGGGCTACGGGACTGGATGTTGCTCAGCAGACCCAGGTGCGCCTGGGGGTACTCAGTGCTCCTGCCGGCAACAGGGTGCCCACGCTAGCCTCCTAGGTGTCCAGAGAACCGTGCTGCCGTTAAAGGCACGCAGAGCACAGGCCACCGGCTCATGGAAACTGCTGCACGCCTCCGCTTCTGCACGGCAAATCAGGGCCTTACTTCCAGGCATGTGTTTCTGCTGGGTGTGCCGTCAGCGACACCGCACGGCAAGATGCTGACTTTCTCCTCGAGCAGAGTGACCCCAGGTACGAGGGCCTCGAAGCATTCCAAGCAGAGTGTTAGCACATGGCAGCTCACACAAGGGCCATGACAAAGTCTTCCTGAGCACTTGGCACTCGGCAGCAATGTTGTCCTGAGGCCGGTCGAGGTCTCTGGAAATGTAGCTCTCCTCAAGGAACGTACAGTGTGTTGCCCGTCTCTCGGCACGCACAGAGGGCCTCCAAGGGATCAACAAATGGGACTCCTCGAAGTTTCGCAGCCGGCGCACAGGGCTCTGGAGGTACTCAGTGAACTTGGAGGGGAAATGATGCATACACGAGAGGACTCGGAGTCCTCAGAAGTGGTTCTTCCTTTATAATAAAGCATATGAGCGACTAGGAACTCATGGAAAGAGCTGCATGCCTCCGTATCTACATGGGTACTAAGGGCCTGAACTGGAGGCAAGTTCGCACGTTGAGTTTCCTTTTAGTGCTAGAGCTTGTCAGGCTGACCACACCGCAGTCACGGAAGCACCTGGTTTAGACAGCAAATTCATTTTCTCCCCAGAAGCGTTCCTACAGGGTTTACAGGCGTATCAAGTGCAGGGGATGTCAGGCAGCTTCAAGGCAGCATGAATGCAGCCTTCAAAATGGGAAAGCAAGGCTAGTTCCAGCAGGCCCCCTTTTCCATGGGCACACTCAGCATACCCCACTGTGGTTTCTAACAAGTCCAAAGAGACGCAGGTTACCCGGTGTGTCTTTCCCTGAATCAGCTTCTCGAAGTAGAGTGTTCTGCATCAGGCGAACTGCCTCAACCAAGGAACGCCGTAGCTGCTCCCCTGGGCCTGTGGCTATTCAAAAGCCTGCAGTGCCACAGGAAGAACAGGACTGAAAGTGCAGTCAGAACGCAAGCCGACTTCCTCTAGGAGGCACGGTGATTTCAGGCAGGAGGTCCTAGATGGAATGCGAAGCCGAGGGTTACTCTGAGTGCGGCTCAGACTAAGGCAACGCCCAAGACTTCTACGCCGTGTGGGACTGGCCAGAACGGTGTTTGTGAACGTGCCCGAGGGCTGAGGAAATTAAGACGCTTCAAAAGAGAGTGCAGTGCGTTTCCCTATGCTCGGCATGCACAGAGGGGCTCTAAAGGGCTACGGGACTGGATGTTGCTCAGCAGACCCAGGTGCGCCTGGGGGTACTCAGTGCTCCTGCCGGCAACAGGGTGCCCACGCTAGCCTCCTAGGTGTCCAGAGAACCGTGCTGCCGTTAAAGGCACGCAGAGCACAGGCCACCGGCTCATGGAAACTGCTGCACGCCTCCGCTTCTGCACGGCAAATCAGGGCCTTACTTCCAGGCATGTGTTTCTGCTGGGTGTGCCGTCAGCGACACCGCACGGCAAGATGCTGACTTCCTCCTCGAGCAGAGTGACCCCAGGTACGAGGGCCTCGAAGCATTCCAAGCAGAGTGTTAGCACATGGCAGCTCACACAAGGGCCATGACAAAGTCTTCCTGAGCACTTGGCACTCGGCAGCAATGTTGTCCTGAGGCCGGTCGAGGTCTCTGGAAATGTAGCTCTCCTCAAGGAACGTACAGTGTGTTGCCCGTCTCTCGGCACGCACAGAGGGCCTCCAAGGGATCAACAAATGGGACTCCTCGAAGTTTCGCAGCCGGCGCACAGGGCTCTGGAGGTACTCAGTGAACTTGGAGGGGAAATGATGCATACACGAGAGGACTCGGAGTCCTCAGAAGTGGTTCTTCCTTTATAATAAAGCATATGAGCGACTAGGAACTCATGGAAAGAGCTGCATGCCTCCGTATCTACATGGGTACTAAGGGCCTGAACTGGAGGCAAGTTCGCACGTTGAGTTTCCTTTTAGTGCTAGAGCTTGTCAGGCTGACCACACCGCAGTCACGGAAGCACCTGGTTTAGACAGCAAATTCATTTTCTCCCCAGAAGCGTTCCTACAGGGTTTACAGGCGTATCAAGTGCAGGGGATGTCAGGCAGCTTCAAGGCAGCATGAATGCAGCCTTCAAAATGGGAAAGCAAGGCTAGTTCCAGCAGGCCCCCTTTTCCATGGGCACACTCAGCATACCCCACTGTGGTTTCTAACAAGTCCAAAGAGACGCAGGTTACCCGGTGTGTCTTTCCCTGAATCAGCTTCTCGAAGTAGAGTGTTCTGCATCAGGCGAACTGCCTCAACCAAGGAACGCCGTAGCTGCTCCCCTGGGCCTGTGGCTATTCAAAAGCCTGCAGTGCCACAGGAAGAACAGGACTGAAAGTGCAGTCAGAACGCAAGCCGACTTCCTCTAGGAGGCACGGTGATTTCAGGCAGGAGGTCCTAGATGGAATGCGAAGCCGAGGGTTACTCTGAGTGCGGCTCAGACTAAGGCAACGCCCAAGACTTCTACGCCGTGTGGGACTGGCCAGAACGGTGTTTGTGAACGTGCCCGAGGGCTGAGGAAATTAAGACGCTTCAAAAGAGAGTGCAGTGCGTTTCCCTATGCTCGGCATGCACAGAGGGGCTCTAAAGGGCTACGGGACTGGATGTTGCTCAGCAGACCCAGGTGCGCCTGGGGGTACTCAGTGCTCCTGCCGGCAACAGGGTGCCCACGCTAGCCTCCTAGGTGTCCAGAGAACCGTGCTGCCGTTAAAGGCACGCAGAGCACAGGCCACCGGCTCATGGAAACTGCTGCACGCCTCCGCTTCTGCACGGCAAATCAGGGCCTTACTTCCAGGCATGTGTTTCTGCTGGGTGTGCCGTCAGCGACACCGCACGGCAAGATGCTGACTTCCTCCTCGAGCAGAGTGACCCCAGGTACGAGGGCCTCGAAGCATTCCAAGCAGAGTGTTAGCACATGGCAGCTCACACAAGGGCCATGACAAAGTCTTCCTGAGCACTTGGCACTCGGCAGCAATGTTGTCCTGAGGCCGGTCGAGGTCTCTGGAAATGTAGCTCTCCTCAAGGAACGTACAGTGTGTTGCCCGTCTCTCGGCACGCACAGAGGGCCTCCAAGGGATCAACAAATGGGACTCCTCGAAGTTTCGCAGCCGGCGCACAGGGCTCTGGAGGTACTCAGTGAACTTGGAGGGGAAATGATGCATACACGAGAGGACTCGGAGTCCTCAGAAGTGGTTCTTCCTTTATAATAAAGCATATGAGCGACTAGGAACTCATGGAAAGAGCTGCATGCCTCCGTATCTACATGGGTACTAAGGGCCTGAACTGGAGGCAAGTTCGCACGTTGAGTTTCCTTTTAGTGCTAGAGCTTGTCAGGCTGACCACACCGCAGTCACGGAAGCACCTGGTTTAGACAGCAAATTCATTTTCTCCCCAGAAGCGTTCCTACAGGGTTTACAGGCGTATCAAGTGCAGGGGATGTCAGGCAGCTTCAAGGCAGCATGAATGCAGCCTTCAAAATGGGAAAGCAAGGCTAGTTCCAGCAGGCCCCCTTTTCCATGGGCACACTCAGCATACCCCACTGTGGTTTCTAACAAGTCCAAAGAGACGCAGGTTACCCGGTGTGTCTTTCCCTGAATCAGCTTCTCGAAGTAGAGTGTTCTGCATCAGGCGAACTGCCTCAACCAAGGAACGCCGTAGCTGCTCCCCTGGGCCTGTGGCTATTCAAAAGCCTGCAGTGCCACAGGAAGAACAGGACTGAAAGTGCAGTCAGAACGCAAGCCGACTTCCTCTAGGAGGCACGGTGATTTCAGGCAGGAGGTCCTAGATGGAATGCGAAGCCGAGGGTTACTCTGAGTGCGGCTCAGACTAAGGCAACGCCCAAGACTTCTACGCCGTGTGGGACTGGCCAGAACGGTGTTTGTGAACGTGCCCGAGGGCTGAGGAAATTAAGACGCTTCAAAAGAGAGTGCAGTGCGTTTCCCTATGCTCGGCATGCACAGAGGGGCTCTAAAGGGCTACGGGACTGGATGTTGCTCAGCAGACCCAGGTGCGCCTGGGGGTACTCAGTGCTCCTGCCGGCAACAGGGTGCCCACGCTAGCCTCCTAGGTGTCCAGAGAACCGTGCTGCCGTTAAAGGCACGCAGAGCACAGGCCACCGGCTCATGGAAACTGCTGCACGCCTCCGCTTCTGCACGGCAAATCAGGGCCTTACTTCCAGGCATGTGTTTCTGCTGGGTGTGCCGTCAGCGACACCGCACGGCAAGATGCTGACTTTCTCCTCGAGCAGAGTGACCCCAGGTACGAGGGCCTCGAAGCATTCCAAGCAGAGTGTTAGCACATGGCAGCTCACACAAGGGCCATGACAAAGTCTTCCTGAGCACTTGGCACTCGGCAGCAATGTTGTCCTGAGGCCGGTCGAGGTCTCTGGAAATGTAGCTCTCCTCAAGGAACGTACAGTGTGTTGCCCGTCTCTCGGCACGCACAGAGGGCCTCCAAGGGATCAACAAATGGGACTCCTCGAAGTTTCGCAGCCGGCGCACAGGGCTCTGGAGGTACTCAGTGAACTTGGAGGGGAAATGATGCATACACGAGAGGACTCGGAGTCCTCAGAAGTGGTTCTTCCTTTATAATAAAGCATATGAGCGACTAGGAACTCATGGAAAGAGCTGCATGCCTCCGTATCTACATGGGTACTAAGGGCCTGAACTGGAGGCAAGTTCGCACGTTGAGTTTCCTTTTAGTGCTAGAGCTTCTCAGGCTGACCACACCGCAGTCACGGAAGCACCTGGTTTAGACAGCAAATTCATTTTCTCCCCAGAAGCGTTCCTACAGGGTTTACAGGCGTATCAAGTGCAGGGGATGTCAGGCAGCTTCAAGGCAGCATGAATGCAGCCTTCAAAATGGGAAAGCAAGGCTAGTTCCAGCAGGCCCCCTTTTCCATGGGCACACTCAGCATACCCCACTGTGGTTTCTACCAAGTCCAAAGAGACGCAGGTTACCCGGTGTGTCTTTCCCTGAATCAGCTTCTCGAAGTAGAGTGTTCTGCATCAGGCGAACTGCCTCAACCAAGGAACGCCGTAGCTGCTCCCCTGGGCCTGTGGCTATTCAAAAGCCTGCAGTGCCACAGGAAGAACAGGACTGAAAGTGCAGTCAGAACGCAAGCCGACTTCCTCTAGGAGGCACGGTGATTTCAGGCAGGAGGTCCTAGATGGAATGCGAAGCCGAGGGTTACTCTGAGTGCGGCTCAGACTAAGGCAACGCCCAAGACTTCTACGCCGTGTGGGACTGGCCAGAACGGTGTTTGTGAACGTGCCCGAGGGCTGAGGAAATTAAGACGCTTCAAAAGAGAGTGCAGTGCGTTTCCCTATGCTCGGCATGCACAGAGGGGCTCTAAAGGGCTACGGGACTGGATGTTGCTCAGCAGACCCAGGTGCGCCTGGGGGTACTCAGTGCTCCTGCCGGCAACAGGGTGCCCACGCTAGCCTCCTAGGTGTCCAGAGAACCGTGCTGCCGTTAAAGGCACGCAGAGCACAGGCCACCGGCTCATGGAAACTGCTGCACGCCTCCGCTTCTGCACGGCAAATCAGGGCCTTACTTCCAGGCATGTGTTTCTGCTGGGTGTGCCGTCAGCGACACCGCACGGCAAGATGCTGACTTTCTCCTCGAGCAGAGTGACCCCAGGTACGAGGGCCTCGAAGCATTCCAAGCAGAGTGTTATCACATGGCAGCTCACACAAGGGCCATGACAAAGTCTTCCTGAGCACTTGGCACTCGGCAGCAATGTTGTCCTGAGGCCGGTCGAGGTCTCTGGAAATGTAGCTCTCCTCAAGGAACGTACAGTGTGTTGCCCGTCTCTCGGCACGCACAGAGGGCCTCCAAGGGATCAACAAATGGGACTCCTCGAAGTTTCGCAGCCGGCGCACAGGGCTCTGGAGGTACTCAGTGAACTTGGAGGGGAAATGATGCATACACGAGAGGACTCGGAGTCCTCAGAAGTGGTTCTTCCTTTATAATAAAGCATATGAGCGACTAGGAACTCATGGAAAGAGCTGCATGCCTCCGTATCTACATGGGTACTAAGGGCCTGAACTGGAGGCAAGTTCGCACGTTGAGTTTCCTTTTAGTGCTAGAGCTTCTCAGGCTGACCACACCGCAGTCACGGAAGCACCTGGTTTAGACAGCAAATTCATTTTCTCCCCAGAAGCGTTCCTACAGGGTTTACAGGCGTATCAAGTGCAGGGGATGTCAGGCAGCTTCAAGGCAGCATGAATGCAGCCTTCAAAATGGGAAAGCAAGGCTAGTTCCAGCAGGCCCCCTTTTCCATGGGCACACTCAGCATACCCCACTGTGGTTTCTAACAAGTCCAAAGAGACGCAGGTTACCCGGTGTGTCTTTCCCTGAATCAGCTTCTCGAAGTAGAGTGTTCTGCATCAGGCGAACTGCCTCAACCAAGGAACGCCGTAGCTGCTCCCCTGGGCCTGTGGCTATTCAAAAGCCTGCAGTGCCACAGGAAGAACAGGACTGAAAGTGCAGTCAGAACGCAAGCCGACTTCCTCTAGGAGGCACGGTGATTTCAGGCAGGAGGTCCTAGATGGAATGCGAAGCCGAGGGTTACTCTGAGTGCGGCTCAGACTAAGGCAACGCCCAAGACTTCTACGCCGTGTGGGACTGGCCAGAACGGTGTTTGTGAACGTGCCCGAGGGCTGAGGAAATTAAGACGCTTCAAAAGAGAGTGCAGTGCGTTTCCCTATGCTCGGCATGCACAGAGGGGCTCTAAAGGGCTACGGGACTGGATGTTGCTCAGCAGACCCAGGTGCGCCTGGGGGTACTCAGTGCTCCTGCCGGCAACAGGGTGCCCACGCTAGCCTCCTAGGTGTCCAGAGAACCGTGCTGCCGTTAAAGGCACGCAGAGCACAGGCCACCGGCTCATGGAAACTGCTGCACGCCTCCGCTTCTGCACGGCAAATCAGGGCCTTACTTCCAGGCATGTGTTTCTGCTGGGTGTGCCGTCAGCGACACCGCACGGCAAGATGCTGACTTTCTCCTCGAGCAGAGTGACCCCAGGTACGAGGGCCTCGAAGCATTCAAAGCAGAGTGTTATCACATGGCAGCTCACACAAGGGCCATGACAAAGTCTTCCTGAGCACTTGGCACTCGGCAGCAATGTTGTCCTGAGGCCGGTCGAGGTCTCTGGAAATGTAGCTCTCCTCAAGGAACGTACAGTGTGTTGCCCGTCTCTCGGCACGCACAGAGGGCCTCCAAGGGATCAACAAATGGGACTCCTCGAAGTTTCGCAGCCGGCGCACAGGGCTCTGGAGGTACTCAGTGAACTTGGAGGGGAAATGATGCATACACGAGAGGACTCGGAGTCCTCAGAAGTGGTTCTTCCTTTATAATAAAGCATATGAGCGACTAGGAACTCATGGAAAGAGCTGCATGCCTCCGTATCTACATGGGTACTAAGGGCCTGAACTGGAGGCAAGTTCGCACGTTGAGTTTCCTTTTAGTGCTAGAGCTTCTCAGGCTGACCACACCGCAGTCACGGAAGCACCTGGTTTAGACAGCAAATTCATTTTCTCCCCAGAAGCGTTCCTACAGGGTTTACAGGCGTATCAAGTGCAGGGGATGTCAGGCAGCTTCAAGGCAGCATGAATGCAGCCTTCAAAATGGGAAAGCAAGGCTAGTTCCAGCAGGCCCCCTTTTCCATGGGCACACTCAGCATACCCCACTGTGGTTTCTAACAAGTCCAAAGAGACGCAGGTTACCCGGTGTGTCTTTCCCTGAATCAGCTTCTCGAAGTAGAGTGTTCTGCATCAGGCGAACTGCCTCAACCAAGGAACGCCGTAGCTGCTCCCCTGGGCCTGTGGCTATTCAAAAGCCTGCAGTGCCACAGGAAGAACAGGACTGAAAGTGCAGTCAGAACGCAAGCCGACTTCCTCTAGGAGGCACGGTGATTTCAGGCAGGAGGTCCTAGATGGAATGCGAAGCCGAGGGTTACTCTGAGTGCGGCTCAGACTAAGGCAACGCCCAAGACTTCTACGCCGTGTGGGACTGGCCAGAACGGTGTTTGTGAACGTGCCCGAGGGCTGAGGAAATTAAGACGCTTCAAAAGAGAGTGCAGTGCGTTTCCCTATGCTCGGCATGCACAGAGGGGCTCTAAAGGGCTACGGGACTGGATGTTGCTCAGCAGACCCAGGTGCGCCTGGGGGTACTCAGTGCTCCTGCCGGCAACAGGGTGCCCACGCTAGCCTCCTAGGTGTCCAGAGAACCGTGCTGCCGTTAAAGGCACGCAGAGCACAGGCCACCGGCTCATGGAAACTGCTGCACGCCTCCGCTTCTGCACGGCAAATCAGGGCCTTACTTCCAGGCATGTGTTTCTGCTGGGTGTGCCGTCAGCGACACCGCACGGCAAGATGCTGACTTTCTCCTCGAGCAGAGTGACCCCAGGTACGAGGGCCTCGAAGCATTCAAAGCAGAGTGTTATCACATGGCAGCTCACACAAGGGCCATGACAAAGTCTTCCTGAGCACTTGGCACTCGGCAGCAATGTTGTCCTGAGGCCGGTCGAGGTCTCTGGAAATGTAGCTCTCCTCAAGGAACGTACAGTGTGTTGCCCGTCTCTCGGCACGCACAGAGGGCCTCCAAGGGATCAACAAATGGGACTCCTCGAAGTTTCGCAGCCGGCGCACAGGGCTCTGGAGGTACTCAGTGAACTTGGAGGGGAAATGATGCATACACGAGAGGACTCGGAGTCCTCAGAAGTGGTTCTTCCTTTATAATAAAGCATATGAGCGACTAGGAACTCATGGAAAGAGCTGCATGCCTCCGTATCTACATGGGTACTAAGGGCCTGAACTGGAGGCAAGTTCGCACGTTGAGTTTCCTTTTAGTGCTAGAGCTTCTCAGGCTGACCACACCGCAGTCACGGAAGCACCTGGTTTAGACAGCAAATTCATTTTCTCCCCAGAAGCGTTCCTACAGGGTTTACAGGCGTATCAAGTGCAGGGGATGTCAGGCAGCTTCAAGGCAGCATGAATGCAGCCTTCAAAATGGGAAAGCAAGGCTAGTTCCAGCAGGCCCCCTTTTCCATGGGCACACTCAGCATACCCCACTGTGGTTTCTAACAAGTCCAAAGAGACGCAGGTTACCCGGTGTGTCTTTCCCTGAATCAGCTTCTCGAAGTAGAGTGTTCTGCATCAGGCGAACTGCCTCAACCAAGGAACGCCGTAGCTGCTCCCCTGGGCCTGTGGCTATTCAAAAGCCTGCAGTGCCACAGGAAGAACAGGACTGAAAGTGCAGTCAGAACGCAAGCCGACTTCCTCTAGGAGGCACGGTGATTTCAGGCAGGAGGTCCTAGATGGAATGCGAAGCCGAGGGTTACTCTGAGTGCGGCTCAGACTAAGGCAACGCCCAAGACTTCTACGCCGTGTGGGACTGGCCAGAACGGTGTTTGTGAACGTGCCCGAGGGCTGAGGAAATTAAGACGCTTCAAAAGAGAGTGCAGTGCGCTTCCCTATGCTCGGCATGCACAGAGGGGCTCTAAAGGGCTACGGGACTGGATGTTGCTCAGCAGACCCAGGTGCGCCTGGGGGTACTCAGTGCTCCTGCCGGCAACAGGGTGCCCACGCTAGCCTCCTAGGTGTCCAGAGAACCGTGCTGCCGTTAAAGGCACGCAGAGCACAGGCCACCGGCTCATGGAAACTGCTGCACGCCTCCGCTTCTGCACGGCAAATCAGGGCCTTACTTCCAGGCATGTGTTTCTGCTGGGTGTGCCGTCAGCGACACCGCACGGCAAGATGCTGACTTCCTCCTCGAGCAGAGTGACCCCAGGTACGAGGGCCTCGAAGCATTCCAAGCAGAGTGTTAGCACATGGCAGCTCACACAAGGGCCATGACAAAGTCTTCCTGAGCACTTGGCACTCGGCAGCAATGTTGTCCTGAGGCCGGTCGAGGTCTCTGGAAATGTAGCTCTCCTCAAGGAACGTACAGTGTGTTGCCCGTCTCTCGGCACGCACAGAGGGCCTCCAAGGGATCAACAAATGGGACTCCTCGAAGTTTCGCAGCCGGCGCACAGGGCTCTGGAGGTACTCAGTGAACTTGGAGGGGAAATGATGCATACACGAGAGGACTCGGAGTCCTCAGAAGTGGTTCTTCCTTTATAATAAAGCATATGAGCGACTAGGAACTCATGGAAAGAGCTGCATGCCTCCGTATCTACATGGGTACTAAGGGCCTGAACTGGAGGCAAGTTCGCACGTTGAGTTTCCTTTTAGTGCTAGAGCTTGTCAGGCTGACCACACCGCAGTCACGGAAGCACCTGGTTTAGACAGCAAATTCATTTTCTCCCCAGAAGCGTTCCTACAGGGTTTACAGGCGTATCAAGTGCAGGGGATGTCAGGCAGCTTCAAGGCAGCATGAATGCAGCCTTCAAAATGGGAAAGCAAGGCTAGTTCCAGCAGGCCCCCTTTTCCATGGGCACACTCAGCATACCCCACTGTGGTTTCTAACAAGTCCAAAGAGACGCAGGTTACCCGGTGTGTCTTTCCCTGAATCAGCTTCTCGAAGTAGAGTGTTCTGCATCAGGCGAACTGCCTCAACCAAGGAACGCCGTAGCTGCTCCCCTGGGCCTGTGGCTATTCAAAAGCCTGCAGTGCCACAGGAAGAACAGGACTGAAAGTGCAGTCAGAACGCAAGCCGACTTCCTCTAGGAGGCACGGTGATTTCAGGCAGGAGGTCCTAGATGGAATGCGAAGCCGAGGGTTACTCTGAGTGCGGCTCAGACTAAGGCAACGCCCAAGACTTCTACGCCGTGTGGGACTGGCCAGAACGGTGTTTGTGAACGTGCCCGAGGGCTGAGGAAATTAAGACGCTTCAAAAGAGAGTGCAGTGCGCTTCCCTATGCTCGGCATGCACAGAGGGGCTCTAAAGGGCTACGGGACTGGATGTTGCTCAGCAGACCCAGGTGCGCCTGGGGGTACTCAGTGCTCCTGCCGGCAACAGGGTGCCCACGCTAGCCTCCTAGGTGTCCAGAGAACCGTGCTGCCGTTAAAGGCACGCAGAGCACAGGCCACCGGCTCATGGAAACTGCTGCACGCCTCCGCTTCTGCACGGCAAATCAGGGCCTTACTTCCAGGCATGTGTTTCTGCTGGGTGTGCCGTCAGCGACACCGCACGGCAAGATGCTGACTTCCTCCTCGAGCAGAGTGACCCCAGGTACGAGGGCCTCGAAGCATTCCAAGCAGAGTGTTAGCACATGGCAGCTCACACAAGGGCCATGACAAAGTCTTCCTGAGCACTTGGCACTCGGCAGCAATGTTGTCCTGAGGCCGGTCGAGGTCTCTGGAAATGTAGCTCTCCTCAAGGAACGTACAGTGTGTTGCCCGTCTCTCGGCACGCACAGAGGGCCTCCAAGGGATCAACAAATGGGACTCCTCGAAGTTTCGCAGCCGGCGCACAGGGCTCTGGAGGTACTCAGTGAACTTGGAGGGGAAATGATGCATACACGAGAGGACTCGGAGTCCTCAGAAGTGGTTCTTCCTTTATAATAAAGCATATGAGCGACTAGGAACTCATGGAAAGAGCTGCATGCCTCCGTATCTACATGGGTACTAAGGGCCTGAACTGGAGGCAAGTTCGCACGTTGAGTTTCCTTTTAGTGCTAGAGCTTGTCAGGCTGACCACACCGCAGTCACGGAAGCACCTGGTTTAGACAGCAAATTCATTTTCTCCCCAGAAGCGTTCCTACAGGGTTTACAGGCGTATCAAGTGCAGGGGATGTCAGGCAGCTTCAAGGCAGCATGAATGCAGCCTTCAAAATGGGAAAGCAAGGCTAGTTCCAGCAGGCCCCCTTTTCCATGGGCACACTCAGCATACCCCACTGTGGTTTCTAACAAGTCCAAAGAGACGCAGGTTACCCGGTGTGTCTTTCCCTGAATCAGCTTCTCGAAGTAGAGTGTTCTGCATCAGGCGAACTGCCTCAACCAAGGAACGCCGTAGCTGCTCCCCTGGGCCTGTGGCTATTCAAAAGCCTGCAGTGCCACAGGAAGAACAGGACTGAAAGTGCAGTCAGAACGCAAGCCGACTTCCTCTAGGAGGCACGGTGATTTCAGGCAGGAGGTCCTAGATGGAATGCGAAGCCGAGGGTTACTCTGAGTGCGGCTCAGACTAAGGCAACGCCCAAGACTTCTACGCCGTGTGGGACTGGCCAGAACGGTGTTTGTGAACGTGCCCGAGGGCTGAGGAAATTAAGACGCTTCAAAAGAGAGTGCAGTGCGTTTCCCTATGCTCGGCATGCACAGAGGGGCTCTAAAGGGCTACGGGACTGGATGTTGCTCAGCAGACCCAGGTGCGCCTGGGGGTACTCAGTGCTCCTGCCGGCAACAGGGTGCCCACGCTAGCCTCCTAGGTGTCCAGAGAACCGTGCTGCCGTTAAAGGCACGCAGAGCACAGGCCACCGGCTCATGGAAACTGCTGCACGCCTCCGCTTCTGCACGGCAAATCAGGGCCTTACTTCCAGGCATGTGTTTCTGCTGGGTGTGCCGTCATAGACACCGCATGGCAAGATGCTGACTTTCTCCTCGAGCAGAGTGACCCCAGGTACGAGGGCCTCGAAGCATTCAAAGCAGAGTGTTAGCACATGGCAGCTCACACAAGGGCCATGACAAAGTCTTCCTGAGCACTTGGCACTCGGCAGCAATGTTGTCCTGAGGCCGGTCGAGGTCTCTGGAAATGTAGCTCTCCTCAAGGAACGTACAGTGTGTTGCCCGTCTCTCGGCACGCACAGAGGGCCTCCAAGGGATCAACAAATGGGACTCCTCGAAGTTTCGCAGCCGGCGCACAGGGCTCTGGAGGTACTCAGTGAACTTGGAGGGGAAATGATGCATACACGAGAGGACTCGGAGTCCTCAGAAGTGGTTCTTCCTTTATAATAAAGCATATGAGCGACTAGGAACTCATGGAAAGAGCTGCATGCCTCCGTATCTACATGGGTACTAAGGGCCTGAACTGGAGGCAAGTTCGCACGTTGAGTTTCCTTTTAGTGCTAGAGCTTGTCAGGCTGACCACACCGCAGTCACGGAAGCACCTGGTTTAGACAGCAAATTCATTTTCTCCCCAGAAGCGTTCCTACAGGGTTTACAGGCGTATCAAGTGCAGGGGATGTCAGGCAGCTTCAAGGCAGCATGAATGCAGCCTTCAAAATGGGAAAGCAAGGCTAGTTCCAGCAGGCCCCCTTTTCCATGGGCACACTCAGCATACCCCACTGTGGTTTCTAACAAGTCCAAAGAGACGCAGGTTACCCGGTGTGTCTTTCCCTGAATCAGCTTCTCGAAGTAGAGTGTTCTGCATCAGGCGAACTGCCTCAACCAAGGAACGCCGTAGCTGCTCCCCTGGGCCTGTGGCTATTCAAAAGCCTGCAGTGCCACAGGAAGAACAGGACTGAAAGTGCAGTCAGAACGCAAGCCGACTTCCTCTAGGAGGCACGGTGATTTCAGGCAGGAGGTCCTAGATGGAATGCGAAGCCGAGGGTTACTCTGAGTGCGGCTCAGACTAAGGCAACGCCCAAGACTTCTACGCCGTGTGGGACTGGCCAGAACGGTGTTTGTGAACGTGCCCGAGGGCTGAGGAAATTAAGACGCTTCAAAAGAGAGTGCAGTGCGTTTCCCTATGCTCGGCATGCACAGAGGGGCTCTAAAGGGCTACGGGACTGGATGTTGCTCAGCAGACCCAGGTGCGCCTGGGGGTACTCAGTGCTCCTGCCGGCAACAGGGTGCCCACGCTAGCCTCCTAGGTGTCCAGAGAACCGTGCTGCCGTTAAAGGCACGCAGAGCACAGGCCACCGGCTCATGGAAACTGCTGCACGCCTCCGCTTCTGCACGGCAAATCAGGGCCTTACTTCCAGGCATGTGTTTCTGCTGGGTGTGCCGTCATAGACACCGCATGGCAAGATGCTGACTTTCTCCTCGAGCAGAGTGACCCCAGGTACGAGGGCCTCGAAGCATTCAAAGCAGAGTGTTAGCACATGGCAGCTCACACAAGGGCCATGACAAAGTCTTCCTGAGCACTTGGCACTCGGCAGCAATGTTGTCCTGAGGCCGGTCGAGGTCTCTGGAAATGTAGCTCTCCTCAAGGAACGTACAGTGTGTTGCCCGTCTCTCGGCACGCACAGAGGGCCTCCAAGGGATCAACAAATGGGACTCCTCGAAGTTTCGCAGCCGGCGCACAGGGCTCTGGAGGTACTCAGTGAACTTGGAGGGGAAATGATGCATACACGAGAGGACTCGGAGTCCTCAGAAGTGGTTCTTCCTTTATAATAAAGCATATGAGCGACTAGGAACTCATGGAAAGAGCTGCATGCCTCCGTATCTACATGGGTACTAAGGGCCTGAACTGGAGGCAAGTTCGCACGTTGAGTTTCCTTTTAGTGCTAGAGCTTGTCAGGCTGACCACACCGCAGTCACGGAAGCACCTGGTTTAGACAGCAAATTCATTTTCTCCCCAGAAGCGTTCCTACAGGGTTTACAGGCGTATCAAGTGCAGGGGATGTCAGGCAGCTTCAAGGCAGCATGAATGCAGCCTTCAAAATGGGAAAGCAAGGCTAGTTCCAGCAGGCCCCCTTTTCCATGGGCACACTCAGCATACCCCACTGTGGTTTCTAACAAGTCCAAAGAGACGCAGGTTACCCGGTGTGTCTTTCCCTGAATCAGCTTCTCGAAGTAGAGTGTTCTGCATCAGGCGAACTGCCTCAACCAAGGAACGCCGTAGCTGCTCCCCTGGGCCTGTGGCTATTCAAAAGCCTGCAGTGCCACAGGAAGAACAGGACTGAAAGTGCAGTCAGAACGCAAGCCGACTTCCTCTAGGAGGCACGGTGATTTCAGGCAGGAGGTCCTAGATGGAATGCGAAGCCGAGGGTTACTCTGAGTGCGGCTCAGACTAAGGCAACGCCCAAGACTTCTACGCCGTGTGGGACTGGCCAGAACGGTGTTTGTGAACGTGCCCGAGGGCTGAGGAAATTAAGACGCTTCAAAAGAGAGTGCAGTGCGTTTCCCTATGCTCGGCATGCACAGAGGGGCTCTAAAGGGCTACGGGACTGGATGTTGCTCAGCAGACCCAGGTGCGCCTGGGGGTACTCAGTGCTCCTGCCGGCAACAGGGTGCCCACGCTAGCCTCCTAGGTGTCCAGAGAACCGTGCTGCCGTTAAAGGCACGCAGAGCACAGGCCACCGGCTCATGGAAACTGCTGCACGCCTCCGCTTCTGCACGGCAAATCAGGGCCTTACTTCCAGGCATGTGTTTCTGCTGGGTGTGCCGTCAGCGAGACCGCACGGCAAGATGCTGACTTCCTCCTCGAGCAGAGTGACCCCAGGTACGAGGGCCTCGAAGCATTCCAAGCAGAGTGTTATCACATGGCAGCTCACACAAGGGCCATGACAAAGTCTTCCTGAGCACTTGGCACTCGGCAGCAATGTTGTCCTGAGGCCGGTCGAGGTCTCTGGAAATGTAGCTCTCCTCAAGGAACGTACAGTGTGTTGCCCGTCTCTCGGCACGCACAGAGGGCCTCCAAGGGATCAACAAATGGGACTCCTCGAAGTTTCGCAGCCGGCGCCCAGGGCTCTGGAGGTACTCAGTGAACTTGGAGGGGAAATGATGCATACATGAGAGGACTCGGAGTCCTCAGAAGTGGTTCTTCCTTTATAATAAAGCATATGAGCGACTAGGAACTCATGGAAAGAGCTGCATGCCTCCGTATCTACATGGGTACTAAGGGCCTGAACTGGAGGCAAGTTCGCACGTTGAGTTTCCTTTTAGTGCTAGAGCTTGTCAGGCTGACCACACCGCAGTCACGGAAGCACCTGGTTTAGACAGCAAATTCATTTTCTCCCCAGAAGCGTTCCTACAGGGTTTACAGGCGTATCAAGTGCAGGGGATGTCAGGCAGCTTCAAGGCAGCATGAATGCAGCCTTCAAAATGGGAAAGCAAGGCTAGTTCCAGCAGGCCCCCTTTTCCATGGGCACACTCAGCATACCCCACTGTGGTTTCTAACAAGTCCAAAGAGACGCAGGTTACCCGGTGTGTCTTTCCCTGAATCAGCTTCTCGAAGTAGAGTGTTCTGCATCAGGCGAACTGCCTCAACCAAGGAACGCCGTAGCTGCTCCCCTGGGCCTGTGGCTATTCAAAAGCCTGCAGTGCCACAGGAAGAACAGGACTGAAAGTGCAGTCAGAACGCAAGCCGACTTCCTCTAGGAGGCACGGTGATTTCAGGCAGGAGGTCCTAGATGGAATGCGAAGCCGAGGGTTACTCTGAGTGCGGCTCAGACTAAGGCAACGCCCAAGACTTCTACGCCGTGTGGGACTGGCCAGAACGGTGTTTGTGAACGTGCCCGAGGGCTGAGGAAATTAAGACGCTTCAAAAGAGAGCGCAGTGCGTTTCCCTATGCTCGGCATGCACAGAGGGGCTCTAAAGGGCTACGGGACTGGATGTTGCTCAGCAGACCCAGGTGCGCCTGGGGGTACTCAGTGCTCCTGCCGGCAACAGGGTGCCCACGCTAGCCTCCTAGGTGTCCAGAGAACCGTGCTGCCGTTAAAGGCACGCAGAGCACAGGCCACCGGCTCATGGAAACTGCTGCACGCCTCCGCTTCTGCACGGCAAATCAGGGCCTTACTTCCAGGCATGTGTTTCTGCTGGGTGTGCCGTCAGCGAGACCGCACGGCAAGATGCTGACTTCCTCCTCGAGCAGAGTGACCCCAGGTACAAGGGCCTCGAAGCATTCCAAGCAGAGTGTTAGCACATGGCAGCTCACACAAGGGCCATGACAAAGTCTTCCTGAGCACTTGGCACTCGGCAGCAATGTTGTCCTGAGGCCGGTCGAGGTCTCTGGAAATGTAGCTCTCCTCAAGGAACGTACAGTGTGTTGCCCGTCTCTCGGCACGCACAGAGGGCCTCCAAGGGATCAACAAATGGGACTCCTCGAAGTTTCGCAGCCGGCGCCCAGGGCTCTGGAGGTACTCAGTGAACTTGGAGGGGAAATGATGCATACACGAGAGGACTCGGAGTCCTCAGAAGTGGTTCTTCCTTTATAATAAAGCATATGAGCGACTAGGAACTCATGGAAAGAGCTGCATGCCTCCGTATCTACATGGGTACTAAGGGCCTGAACTGGAGGCAAGTTCGCACGTTGAGTTTCCTTTTAGTGCTAGAGCTTCTCAGGCTGACCACACCGCAGTCACGGAAGCACCTGGTTTAGACAGCAAATTCATTTTCTCCCCAGAAGCGTTCCTACAGGGTTTACAGGCGTATCAAGTGCAGGGGATGTCAGGCAGCTTCAAGGCAGCATGAATGCAGCCTTCAAAATGGGAAAGCAAGGCTAGTTCCAGCAGGCCCCCTTTTCCATGGGCACACTCAGCATACCCCACTGTGGTTTCTAACAAGTCCAAAGAGACGCAGGTTACCCGGTGTGTCTTTCCCTGAATCAGCTTCTCGAAGTAGAGTGTTCTGCATCAGGCGAACTGCCTCAACCAAGGAACGCCGTAGCTGCTCCCCTGGGCCTGTGGCTATTCAAAAGCCTGCAGTGCCACAGGAAGAACAGGACTGAAAGTGCAGTCAGAACGCAAGCCGACTTCCTCTAGGAGGCACGGTGATTTCAGGCAGGAGGTCCTAGATGGAATGCGAAGCCGAGGGTTACTCTGAGTGCGGCTCAGACTAAGGCAACGCCCAAGACTTCTACGCCGTGTGGGACTGGCCAGAACGGTGTTTGTGAACGTGCCCGAGGGCTGAGGAAATTAAGACGCTTCAAAAGAGAGCGCAGTGCGCTTCCCTATGCTCGGCATGCACAGAGGGGCTCTAAAGGGCTACGGGACTGGATGTTGCTCAGCAGACCCAGGTGCGCCTGGGGGTACTCAGTGCTCCTGCCGGCAACAGGGTGCCCACGCTAGCCTCCTAGGTGTCCAGAGAACCGTGCTGCCGTTAAAGGCACGCAGAGCACAGGCCACCGGCTCATGGAAACTGCTGCACGCCTCCGCTTCTGCACGGCAAATCAGGGCCTTACTTCCAGGCATGTGTTTCTGCTGGGTGTGCCGTCAGCGACACCGCACGGCAAGATGCTGACTTCCTCCTCGAGCAGAGTGACCCCAGGTACGAGGGCCTCGAAGCATTCCAAGCAGAGTGTTAGCACATGGCAGCTCACACAAGGGCCATGACAAAGTCTTCCTGAGCACTTGGCACTCGGCAGCAATGTTGTCCTGAGGCCGGTCGAGGTCTCTGGAAATGTAGCTCTCCTCAAGGAACGTACAGTGTGTTGCCCGTCTCTCGGCACGCACAGAGGGCCTCCAAGGGATCAACAAATGGGACTCCTCGAAGTTTCGCAGCCGGCGCACAGGGCTCTGGAGGTACTCAGTGAACTTGGAGGGGAAATGATGCATACACGAGAGGACTCGGAGTCCTCAGAAGTGGTTCTTCCTTTATAATAAAGCATATGAGCGACTAGGAACTCATGGAAAGAGCTGCATGCCTCCGTATCTACATGGGTACTAAGGGCCTGAACTGGAGGCAAGTTCGCACGTTGAGTTTCCTTTTAGTGCTAGAGCTTGTCAGGCTGACCACACCGCAGTCACGGAAGCACCTGGTTTAGACAGCAAATTCATTTTCTCCCCAGAAGCGTTCCTACAGGGTTTACAGGCGTATCAAGTGCAGGGGATGTCAGGCAGCTTCAAGGCAGCATGAATGCAGCCTTCAAAATGGGAAAGCAAGGCTAGTTCCAGCAGGCCCCCTTTTCCATGGGCACACTCAGCATACCCCACTGTGGTTTCTAACAAGTCCAAAGAGACGCAGGTTACCCGGTGTGTCTTTCCCTGAATCAGCTTCTCGAAGTAGAGTGTTCTGCATCAGGCGAACTGCCTCAACCAAGGAACGCCGTAGCTGCTCCCCTGGGCCTGTGGCTATTCAAAAGCCTGCAGTGCCACAGGAAGAACAGGACTGAAAGTGCAGTCAGAACGCAAGCCGACTTCCTCTAGGAGGCACGGTGATTTCAGGCAGGAGGTCCTAGATGGAATGCGAAGCCGAGGGTTACTCTGAGTGCGGCTCAGACTAAGGCAACGCCCAAGACTTCTACGCCGTGTGGGACTGGCCAGAACGGTGTTTGTGAACGTGCCCGAGGGCTGAGGAAATTAAGACGCTTCAAAAGAGAGCGCAGTGCGTTTCCCTATGCTCGGCATGCACAGAGGGGCTCTAAAGGGCTACGGGACTGGATGTTGCTCAGCAGACCCAGGTGCGCCTGGGGGTACTCAGTGCTCCTGCCGGCAACAGGGTGCCCACGCTAGCCTCCTAGGTGTCCAGAGAACCGTGCTGCCGTTAAAGGCACGCAGAGCACAGGCCACCGGCTCATGGAAACTGCTGCACGCCTCCGCTTCTGCACGGCAAATCAGGGCCTTACTTCCAGGCATGTGTTTCTGCTGGGTGTGCCGTCAGCGACACCGCACGGCAAGATGCTGACTTCCTCCTCGAGCAGAGTGACCCCAGGTACGAGGGCCTCGAAGCATTCCAAGCAGAGTGTTAGCACATGGCAGCTCACACAAGGGCCATGACAAAGTCTTCCTGAGCACTTGGCACTCGGCAGCAATGTTGTCCTGAGGCCGGTCGAGGTCTCTGGAAATGTAGCTCTCCTCAAGGAACGTACAGTGTGTTGCCCGTCTCTCGGCACGCACAGAGGGCCTCCAAGGGATCAACAAATGGGACTCCTCGAAGTTTCGCAGCCGGCGCACAGGGCTCTGGAGGTACTCAGTGAACTTGGAGGGGAAATGATGCATACACGAGAGGACTCGGAGTCCTCAGAAGTGGTTCTTCCTTTATAATAAAGCATATGAGCGACTAGGAACTCATGGAAAGAGCTGCATGCCTCCGTATCTACATGGGTACTAAGGGCCTGAACTGGAGGCAAGTTCGCACGTTGAGTTTCCTTTTAGTGCTAGAGCTTGTCAGGCTGACCACACCGCAGTCACGGAAGCACCTGGTTTAGACAGCAAATTCATTTTCTCCCCAGAAGCGTTCCTACAGGGTTTACAGGCGTATCAAGTGCAGGGGATGTCAGGCAGCTTCAAGGCAGCATGAATGCAGCCTTCAAAATGGGAAAGCAAGGCTAGTTCCAGCAGGCCCCCTTTTCCATGGGCACACTCAGCATACCCCACTGTGGTTTCTAACAAGTCCAAAGAGACGCAGGTTACCCGGTGTGTCTTTCCCTGAATCAGCTTCTCGAAGTAGAGTGTTCTGCATCAGGCGAACTGCCTCAACCAAGGAACGCCGTAGCTGCTCCCCTGGGCCTGTGGCTATTCAAAAGCCTGCAGTGCCACAGGAAGAACAGGACTGAAAGTGCAGTCAGAACGCAAGCCGACTTCCTCTAGGAGGCACGGTGATTTCAGGCAGGAGGTCCTAGATGGAATGCGAAGCCGAGGGTTACTCTGAGTGCGGCTCAGACTAAGGCAACGCCCAAGACTTCTACGCCGTGTGGGACTGGCCAGAACGGTGTTTGTGAACGTGCCCGAGGGCTGAGGAAATTAAGACGCTTCAAAAGAGAGCGCAGTGCGTTTCCCTATGCTCGGCATGCACAGAGGGGCTCTAAAGGGCTACGGGACTGGATGTTGCTCAGCAGACCCAGGTGCGCCTGGGGGTACTCAGTGCTCCTGCCGGCAACAGGGTGCCCACGCTAGCCTCCTAGGTGTCCAGAGAACCGTGCTGCCGTTAAAGGCACGCAGAGCACAGGCCACCGGCTCATGGAAACTGCTGCACGCCTCCGCTTCTGCACGGCAAATCAGGGCCTTACTTCCAGGCATGTGTTTCTGCTGGGTGTGCCGTCAGCGACACCGCACGGCAAGATGCTGACTTCCTCCTCGAGCAGAGTGACCCCAGGTACGAGGGCCTCGAAGCATTCCAAGCAGAGTGTTAGCACATGGCAGCTCACACAAGGGCCATGACAAAGTCTTCCTGAGCACTTGGCACTCGGCAGCAATGTTGTCCTGAGGCCGGTCGAGGTCTCTGGAAATGTAGCTCTCCTCAAGGAACGTACAGTGTGTTGCCCGTCTCTCGGCACGCACAGAGGGCCTCCAAGGGATCAACAAATGGGACTCCTCGAAGTTTCGCAGCCGGCGCACAGGGCTCTGGAGGTACTCAGTGAACTTGGAGGGGAAATGATGCATACACGAGAGGACTCGGAGTCCTCAGAAGTGGTTCTTCCTTTATAATAAAGCATATGAGCGACTAGGAACTCATGGAAAGAGCTGCATGCCTCCGTATCTACATGGGTACTAAGGGCCTGAACTGGAGGCAAGTTCGCACGTTGAGTTTCCTTTTAGTGCTAGAGCTTGTCAGGCTGACCACACCGCAGTCACGGAAGCACCTGGTTTAGACAGCAAATTCATTTTCTCCCCAGAAGCGTTCCTACAGGGTTTACAGGCGTATCAAGTGCAGGGGATGTCAGGCAGCTTCAAGGCAGCATGAATGCAGCCTTCAAAATGGGAAAGCAAGGCTAGTTCCAGCAGGCCCCCTTTTCCATGGGCACACTCAGCATACCCCACTGTGGTTTCTAACAAGTCCAAAGAGACGCAGGTTACCCGGTGTGTCTTTCCCTGAATCAGCTTCTCGAAGTAGAGTGTTCTGCATCAGGCGAACTGCCTCAACCAAGGAACGCCGTAGCTGCTCCCCTGGGCCTGTGGCTATTCAAAAGCCTGCAGTGCCACAGGAAGAACAGGACTGAAAGTGCAGTCAGAACGCAAGCCGACTTCCTCTAGGAGGCACGGTGATTTCAGGCAGGAGGTCCTAGATGGAATGCGAAGCCGAGGGTTACTCTGAGTGCGGCTCAGACTAAGGCAACGCCCAAGACTTCTACGCCGTGTGGGACTGGCCAGAACGGTGTTTGTGAACGTGCCCGAGGGCTGAGGAAATTAAGACGCTTCAAAAGAGAGTGCAGTGCGTTTCCCTATGCTCGGCATGCACAGAGGGGCTCTAAAGGGCTACGGGACTGGATGTTGCTCAGCAGACCCAGGTGCGCCTGGGGGTACTCAGTGCTCCTGCCGGCAACAGGGTGCCCACGCTAGCCTCCTAGGTGTCCAGAGAACCGTGCTGCCGTTAAAGGCACGCAGAGCACAGGCCACCGGCTCATGGAAACTGCTGCACGCCTCCGCTTCTGCACGGCAAATCAGGGCCTTACTTCCAGGCATGTGTTTCTGCTGGGTGTGCCGTCAGCGACACCGCACGGCAAGATGCTGACTTCCTCCTCGAGCAGAGTGACCCCAGGTACGAGGGCCTCGAAGCATTCCAAGCAGAGTGTTAGCACATGGCAGCTCACACAAGGGCCATGACAAAGTCTTCCTGAGCACTTGGCACTCGGCAGCAATGTTGTCCTGAGGCCGGTCGAGGTCTCTGGAAATGTAGCTCTCCTCAAGGAACGTACAGTGTGTTGCCCGTCTCTCGGCACGCACAGAGGGCCTCCAAGGGATCAACAAATGGGACTCCTCGAAGTTTCGCAGCCGGCGCACAGGGCTCTGGAGGTACTCAGTGAACTTGGAGGGGAAATGATGCATACACGAGAGGACTCGGAGTCCTCAGAAGTGGTTCTTCCTTTATAATAAAGCATATGAGCGACTAGGAACTCATGGAAAGAGCTGCATGCCTCCGTATCTACATGGGTACTAAGGGCCTGAACTGGAGGCAAGTTCGCACGTTGAGTTTCCTTTTAGTGCTAGAGCTTGTCAGGCTGACCACACCGCAGTCACGGAAGCACCTGGTTTAGACAGCAAATTCATTTTCTCCCCAGAAGCGTTCCTACAGGGTTTACAGGCGTATCAAGTGCAGGGGATGTCAGGCAGCTTCAAGGCAGCATGAATGCAGCCTTCAAAATGGGAAAGCAAGGCTAGTTCCAGCAGGCCCCCTTTTCCATGGGCACACTCAGCATACCCCACTGTGGTTTCTAACAAGTCCAAAGAGACGCAGGTTACCCGGTGTGTCTTTCCCTGAATCAGCTTCTCGAAGTAGAGTGTTCTGCATCAGGCGAACTGCCTCAACCAAGGAACGCCGTAGCTGCTCCCCTGGGCCTGTGGCTATTCAAAAGCCTGCAGTGCCACAGGAAGAACAGGACTGAAAGTGCAGTCAGAACGCAAGCCGACTTCCTCTAGGAGGCACGGTGATTTCAGGCAGGAGGTCCTAGATGGAATGCGAAGCCGAGGGTTACTCTGAGTGCGGCTCAGACTAAGGCAACGCCCAAGACTTCTACGCCGTGTGGGACTGGCCAGAACGGTGTTTGTGAACGTGCCCGAGGGCTGAGGAAATTAAGACGCTTCAAAAGAGAGTGCAGTGCGTTTCCTATGCTCGGCATGCACAGAGGGGCTCTAAAGGGCTACGGGACTGGATGTTGCTCAGCAGACCCAGGTGCGCCTGGGGGTACTCAGTGCTCCTGCCGGCAACAGGGTGCCCACGCTAGCCTCCTAGGTGTCCAGAGAACCGTGCTGCCGTTAAAGGCACGCAGAGCACAGGCCACCGGCTCATGGAAACTGCTGCACGCCTCCGCTTCTGCACGGCAAATCAGGGCCTTACTTCCAGGCATGTGTTTCTGCTGGGTGTGCCGTCAGCGACACCGCACGGCAAGATGCTGACTTCCTCCTCGAGCAGAGTGACCCCAGGTACGAGGGCCTCGAAGCATTCCAAGCAGAGTGTTAGCACATGGCAGCTCACACAAGGGCCATGACAAAGTCTTCCTGAGCACTTGGCACTCGGCAGCAATGTTGTCCTGAGGCCGGTCGAGGTCTCTGGAAATGTAGCTCTCCTCAAGGAACGTACAGTGTGTTGCCCGTCTCTCGGCACGCACAGAGGGCCTCCAAGGGATCAACAAATGGGACTCCTCGAAGTTTCGCAGCCGGCGCACAGGGCTCTGGAGGTACTCAGTGAACTTGGAGGGGAAATGATGCATACACGAGAGGACTCGGAGTCCTCAGAAGTGGTTCTTCCTTTATAATAAAGCATATGAGCGACTAGGAACTCATGGAAAGAGCTGCATGCCTCCGTATCTACATGGGTACTAAGGGCCTGAACTGGAGGCAAGTTCGCACGTTGAGTTTCCTTTTAGTGCTAGAGCTTGTCAGGCTGACCACACCGCAGTCACGGAAGCACCTGGTTTAGACAGCAAATTCATTTTCTCCCCAGAAGCGTTCCTACAGGGTTTACAGGCGTATCAAGTGCAGGGGATGTCAGGCAGCTTCAAGGCAGCATGAATGCAGCCTTCAAAATGGGAAAGCAAGGCTAGTTCCAGCAGGCCCCCTTTTCCATGGGCACACTCAGCATACCCCACTGTGGTTTCTAACAAGTCCAAAGAGACGCAGGTTACCCGGTGTGTCTTTCCCTGAATCAGCTTCTCGAAGTAGAGTGTTCTGCATCAGGCGAACTGCCTCAACCAAGGAACGCCGTAGCTGCTCCCCTGGGCCTGTGGCTATTCAAAAGCCTGCAGTGCCACAGGAAGAACAGGACTGAAAGTGCAGTCAGAACGCAAGCCGACTTCCTCTAGGAGGCACGGTGATTTCAGGCAGGAGGTCCTAGATGGAATGCGAAGCCGAGGGTTACTCTGAGTGCGGCTCAGACTAAGGCAACGCCCAAGACTTCTACGCCGTGTGGGACTGGCCAGAACGGTGTTTGTGAACGTGCCCGAGGGCTGAGGAAATTAAGACGCTTCAAAAGAGAGTGCAGTGCGTTTCCCTATGCTCGGCATGCACAGAGGGGCTCTAAAGGGCTACGGGACTGGATGTTGCTCAGCAGACCCAGGTGCGCCTGGGGGTACTCAGTGCTCCTGCCGGCAACAGGGTGCCCACGCTAGCCTCCTAGGTGTCCAGAGAACCGTGCTGCCGTTAAAGGCACGCAGAGCACAGGCCACCGGCTCATGGAAACTGCTGCACGCCTCCGCTTCTGCACGGCAAATCAGGGCCTTACTTCCAGGCATGTGTTTCTGCTGGGTGTGCCGTCAGCGACACCGCACGGCAAGATGCTGACTTCCTCCTCGAGCAGAGTGACCCCAGGTACGAGGGCCTCGAAGCATTCCAAGCAGAGTGTTAGCACATGGCAGCTCACACAAGGGCCATGACAAAGTCTTCCTGAGCACTTGGCACTCGGCAGCAATGTTGTCCTGAGGCCGGTCGAGGTCTCTGGAAATGTAGCTCTCCTCAAGGAACGTACAGTGTGTTGCCCGTCTCTCGGCACGCACAGAGGGCCTCCAAGGGATCAACAAATGGGACTCCTCGAAGTTTCGCAGCCGGCGCACAGGGCTCTGGAGGTACTCAGTGAACTTGGAGGGGAAATGATGCATACACGAGAGGACTCGGAAGTCCTCAGAAGTGGTTCTTCCTTTATAATAAAGCATATGAGCGACTAGGAACTCATGGAAAGAGCTGCATGCCTCCGTATCTACATGGGTACTAAGGGCCTGAACTGGAGGCAAGTTCGCACGTTGAGTTTCCTTTTAGTGCTAGAGCTTCTCAGGCTGACCACACCGCAGTCACGGAAGCACCTGGTTTAGACAGCAAATTCATTTTCTCCCCAGAAGCGTTCCTACAGGGTTTACAGGCGTATCAAGTGCAGGGGATGTCAGGCAGCTTCAAGGCAGCATGAATGCAGCCTTCAAAATGGGAAAGCAAGGCTAGTTCCAGCAGGCCCCCTTTTCCATGGGCACACTCAGCATACCCCACTGTGGTTTCTAACAAGTCCAAAGAGACGCAGGTTACCCGGTGTGTCTTTCCCTGAATCAGCTTCTCGAAGTAGAGTGTTCTGCATCAGGCGAACTGCCTCAACCAAG
Source organism: Orcinus orca (assembly GCF_937001465.1). Classification (NCBI taxonomy): domain Eukaryota; kingdom Metazoa; phylum Chordata; class Mammalia; order Artiodactyla; family Delphinidae; genus Orcinus; species Orcinus orca. The sequence goes on along the minus strand of NC_064577.1, from coordinate 59,440,247 downwards.
GAACGCCGTAGCTGCTCCCCTGGGCCTGTGGCTATTCAAAAGCCTGCAGTGCCACAGGAAGAACAGGACTGAAAGTGCAGTCAGAACGCAAGCCGACTTCCTCTAGGAGGCACGGTGATTTCAGGCAGGAGGTCCTAGATGGAATGCGAAGCCGAGGGTTACTCTGAGTGCGGCTCAGACTAAGGCAACGCCCAAGACTTCTACGCCGTGTGGGACTGGCCAGAACGGTGTTTGTGAACGTGCCCGAGGGCTGAGGAAATTAAGACGCTTCAAAAGAGAGCGCAGTGCGTTTCCCTATGCTCGGCATGCACAGAGGGGCTCTAAAGGGCTACGGGACTGGATGTTGCTCAGCAGACCCAGGTGCGCCTGGGGGTACTCAGTGCTCCTGCCGGCAACAGGGTGCCCACGCTAGCCTCCTAGGTGTCCAGAGAACCGTGCTGCCGTTAAAGGCACGCAGAGCACAGGCCACCGGCTCATGGAAACTGCTGCACGCCTCCGCTTCTGCACGGCAAATCAGGGCCTTACTTCCAGGCATGTGTTTCTGCTGGGTGTGCCGTCAGCGACACCGCACGGCAAGATGCTGACTTCCTCCTCGAGCAGAGTGACCCCAGGTACGAGGGCCTCGAAGCATTCCAAGCAGAGTGTTAGCACATGGCAGCTCACACAAGGGCCATGACAAAGTCTTCCTGAGCACTTGGCACTCGGCAGCAATGTTGTCCTGAGGCCGGTCGAGGTCTCTGGAAATGTAGCTCTCCTCAAGGAACGTACAGTGTGTTGCCCGTCTCTCGGCACGCACAGAGGGCCTCCAAGGGATCAACAAATGGGACTCCTCGAAGTTTCGCAGCCGGCGCACAGGGCTCTGGAGGTACTCAGTGAACTTGGAGGGGAAATGATGCATACACGAGAGGACTCGGAGTCCTCAGAAGTGGTTCTTCCTTTATAATAAAGCATATGAGCGACTAGGAACTCATGGAAAGAGCTGCATGCCTCCGTATCTACATGGGTACTAAGGGCCTGAACTGGAGGCAAGTTCGCACGTTGAGTTTCCTTTTAGTGCTAGAGCTTGTCAGGCTGACCACACCGCAGTCACGGAAGCACCTGGTTTAGACAGCAAATTCATTTTCTCCCCAGAAGCGTTCCTACAGGGTTTACAGGCGTATCAAGTGCAGGGGATGTCAGGCAGCTTCAAGGCAGCATGAATGCAGCCTTCAAAATGGGAAAGCAAGGCTAGTTCCAGCAGGCCCCCTTTTCCATGGGCACACTCAGCATACCCCACTGTGGTTTCTAACAAGTCCAAAGAGACGCAGGTTACCCGGTGTGTCTTTCCCTGAATCAGCTTCTCGAAGTAGAGTGTTCTGCATCAGGCGAACTGCCTCAACCAAGGAACGCCGTAGCTGCTCCCCTGGGCCTGTGGCTATTCAAAAGCCTGCAGTGCCACAGGAAGAACAGGACTGAAAGTGCAGTCAGAACGCAAGCCGACTTCCTCTAGGAGGCACGGTGATTTCAGGCAGGAGGTCCTAGATGGAATGCGAAGCCGAGGGTTACTCTGAGTGCGGCTCAGACTAAGGCAACGCCCAAGACTTCTACGCCGTGTGGGACTGGCCAGAACGGTGTTTGTGAACGTGCCCGAGGGCTGAGGAAATTAAGACGCTTCAAAAGAGAGTGCAGTGCGTTTCCCTATGCTCGGCATGCACAGAGGGGCTCTAAAGGGCTACGGGACTGGATGTTGCTCAGCAGACCCAGGTGCGCCTGGGGGTACTCAGTGCTCCTGCCGGCAACAGGGTGCCCACGCTAGCCTCCTAGGTGTCCAGAGAACCGTGCTGCCGTTAAAGGCACGCAGAGCACAGGCCACCGGCTCATGGAAACTGCTGCACGCCTCCGCTTCTGCACGGCAAATCAGGGCCTTACTTCCAGGCATGTGTTTCTGCTGGGTGTGCCGTCAGCGACACCGCACGGCAAGATGCTGACTTCCTCCTCGAGCAGAGTGACCCCAGGTACGAGGGCCTCGAAGCATTCCAAGCAGAGTGTTAGCACATGGCAGCTCACACAAGGGCCATGACAAAGTCTTCCTGAGCACTTGGCACTCGGCAGCAATGTTGTCCTGAGGCCGGTCGAGGTCTCTGGAAATGTAGCTCTCCTCAAGGAACGTACAGTGTGTTGCCCGTCTCTCGGCACGCACAGAGGGCCTCCAAGGGATCAACAAATGGGACTCCTCGAAGTTTCGCAGCCGGCGCACAGGGCTCTGGAGGTACTCAGTGAACTTGGAGGGGAAATGATGCATACACGAGAGGACTCGGAGTCCTCAGAAGTGGTTCTTCCTTTATAATAAAGCATATGAGCGACTAGGAACTCATGGAAAGAGCTGCCTGCCTCCGTATCTACATGGGTACTAAGGGCCTGAACTGGAGGCAAGTTCACACGTTGAGTTTCCTTTTAGTGCTAGAGCTTGTCAGGCTGACCACACCGCAGTCACGGAAGCACCTGGTTTAGACAGCAAATTCATTTTCTCCCCAGAAGCGTTCCTACAGGGTTTACAGGCGTATCAAGTGCAGGGGATGTCAGGCAGCTTCAAGGCAGCATGAATGCAGCCTTCAAAATGGGAAAGCAAGGCTAGTTCCAGCAGGCCCCCTTTTCCATGGGCACACTCAGCATACCCCACTGTGGTTTCTAACAAGTCCAAAGAGACGCAGGTTACCCGGTGTGTCTTTCCCTGAATCAGCTTCTCGAAGTAGAGTGTTCTGCATCAGGCGAACTGCCTCAACCAAGGAACGCCGTAGCTGCTCCCCTGGGCCTGTGGCTATTCAAAAGCCTGCAGTGCCACAGGAAGAACAGGACTGAAAGTGCAGTCAGAACGCAAGCCGACTTCCTCTAGGAGGCACGGTGATTTCAGGCAGGAGGTCCTAGATGGAATGCGAAGCCGAGGGTTACTCTGAGTGCGGCTCAGACTAAGGCAACGCCCAAGACTTCTACGCCGTGTGGGACTGGCCAGAACGGTGTTTGTGAACGTGCCCGAGGGCTGAGGAAATTAAGACGCTTCAAAAGAGAGTGCAGTGCGTTTCCCTATGCTCGGCATGCACAGAGGGGCTCTAAAGGGCTACGGGACTGGATGTTGCTCAGCAGACCCAGGTGCGCCTGGGGGTACTCAGTGCTCCTGCCGGCAACAGGGTGCCCACGCTAGCCTCCTAGGTGTCCAGAGAACCGTGCTGCCGTTAAAGGCACGCAGAGCACAGGCCACCGGCTCATGGAAACTGCTGCACGCCTCCGCTTCTGCACGGCAAATCAGGGCCTTACTTCCAGGCATGTGTTTCTGCTGGGTGTGCCGTCAGCGACACCGCACGGCAAGATGCTGACTTCCTCCTCGAGCAGAGTGACCCCAGGTACGAGGGCCTCGAAGCATTCCAAGCAGAGTGTTAGCACATGGCAGCTCACACAAGGGCCATGACAAAGTCTTCCTGAGCACTTGGCACTCGGCAGCAATGTTGTCCTGAGGCCGGTCGAGGTCTCTGGAAATGTAGCTCTCCTCAAGGAACGTACAGTGTGTTGCCCGTCTCTCGGCACGCACAGAGGGCCTCCAAGGGATCAACAAATGGGACTCCTCGAAGTTTCGCAGCCGGCGCACAGGGCTCTGGAGGTACTCAGTGAACTTGGAGGGGAAATGATGCATACACGAGAGGACTCGGAGTCCTCAGAAGTGGTTCTTCCTTTATAATAAAGCATATGAGCGACTAGGAACTCATGGAAAGAGCTGCATGCCTCCGTATCTACATGGGTACTAAGGGCCTGAACTGGAGGCAAGTTCGCACGTTGAGTTTCCTTTTAGTGCTAGAGCTTCTCAGGCTGACCACACCGCAGTCACGGAAGCACCTGGTTTAGACAGCAAATTCATTTTCTCCCCAGAAGCGTTCCTACAGGGTTTACAGGCGTATCAAGTGCAGGGGATGTCAGGCAGCTTCAAGGCAGCATGAATGCAGCCTTCAAAATGGGAAAGCAAGGCTAGTTCCAGCAGGCCCCCTTTTCCATGGGCACACTCAGCATACCCCACTGTGGTTTCTAACAAGTCCAAAGAGACGCAGGTTACCCGGTGTGTCTTTCCCTGAATCAGCTTCTCGAAGTAGAGTGTTCTGCATCAGGCGAACTGCCTCAACCAAGGAACGCCGTAGCTGCTCCCCTGGGCCTGTGGCTATTCAAAAGCCTGCAGTGCCACAGGAAGAACAGGACTGAAAGTGCAGTCAGAACGCAAGCCGACTTCCTCTAGGAGGCACGGTGATTTCAGGCAGGAGGTCCTAGATGGAATGCGAAGCCGAGGGTTACTCTGAGTGCGGCTCAGACTAAGGCAACGCCCAAGACTTCTACGCCGTGTGGGACTGGCCAGAACGGTGTTTGTGAACGTGCCCGAGGGCTGAGGAAATTAAGACGCTTCAAAAGAGAGTGCAGTGCGTTTCCCTATGCTCGGCATGCACAGAGGGGCTCTAAAGGGCTACGGGACTGGATGTTGCTCAGCAGACCCAGGTGCGCCTGGGGGTACTCAGTGCTCCTGCCGGCAACAGGGTGCCCACGCTAGCCTCCTAGGTGTCCAGAGAACCGTGCTGCCGTTAAAGGCACGCAGAGCACAGGCCACCGGCTCATGGAAACTGCTGCACGCCTCCGCTTCTGCACGGCAAATCAGGGCCTTACTTCCAGGCATGTGTTTCTGCTGGGTGTGCCGTCAGCGACACCGCACGGCAAGATGCTGACTTCCTCCTCGAGCAGAGTGACCCCAGGTACGAGGGCCTCGAAGCATTCCAAGCAGAGTGTTAGCACATGGCAGCTCACACAAGGGCCATGACAAAGTCTTCCTGAGCACTTGGCACTCGGCAGCAATGTTGTCCTGAGGCCGGTCGAGGTCTCTGGAAATGTAGCTCTCCTCAAGGAACGTACAGTGTGTTGCCCGTCTCTCGGCACGCACAGAGGGCCTCCAAGGGATCAACAAATGGGACTCCTCGAAGTTTCGCAGCCGGCGCACAGGGCTCTGGAGGTACTCAGTGAACTTGGAGGGGAAATGATGCATACACGAGAGGACTCGGAGTCCTCAGAAGTGGTTCTTCCTTTATAATAAAGCATATGAGCGACTAGGAACTCATGGAAAGAGCTGCATGCCTCCGTATCTACATGGGTACTAAGGGCCTGAACTGGAGGCAAGTTCGCACGTTGAGTTTCCTTTTAGTGCTAGAGCTTGTCAGGCTGACCACACCGCAGTCACGGAAGCACCTGGTTTAGACAGCAAATTCATTTTCTCCCCAGAAGCGTTCCTACAGGGTTTACAGGCGTATCAAGTGCAGGGGATGTCAGGCAGCTTCAAGGCAGCATGAATGCAGCCTTCAAAATGGGAAAGCAAGGCTAGTTCCAGCAGGCCCCCTTTTCCATGGGCACACTCAGCATACCCCACTGTGGTTTCTAACAAGTCCAAAGAGACGCAGGTTACCCGGTGTGTCTTTCCCTGAATCAGCTTCTCGAAGTAGAGTGTTCTGCATCAGGCGAACTGCCTCAACCAAGGAACGCCGTAGCTGCTCCCCTGGGCCTGTGGCTATTCAAAAGCCTGCAGTGCCACAGGAAGAACAGGACTGAAAGTGCAGTCAGAACGCAAGCCGACTTCCTCTAGGAGGCACGGTGATTTCAGGCAGGAGGTCCTAGATGGAATGCGAAGCCGAGGGTTACTCTGAGTGCGGCTCAGACTAAGGCAACGCCCAAGACTTCTACGCCGTGTGGGACTGGCCAGAACGGTGTTTGTGAACGTGCCCGAGGGCTGAGGAAATTAAGACGCTTCAAAAGAGAGCGCAGTGCGTTTCCCTATGCTCGGCATGCACAGAGGGGCTCTAAAGGGCTACGGGACTGGATGTTGCTCAGCAGACCCAGGTGCGCCTGGGGGTACTCAGTGCTCCTGCCGGCAACAGGGTGCCCACGCTAGCCTCCTAGGTGTCCAGAGAACCGTGCTGCCGTTAAAGGCACGCAGAGCACAGGCCACCGGCTCATGGAAACTGCTGCACGCCTCCGCTTCTGCACGGCAAATCAGGGCCTTACTTCCAGGCATGTGTTTCTGCTGGGTGTGCCGTCAGCGACACCGCACGGCAAGATGCTGACTTCCTCCTCGAGCAGAGTGACCCCAGGTACGAGGGCCTCGAAGCATTCCAAGCAGAGTGTTATCACATGGCAGCTCACACAAGGGCCATGACAAAGTCTTCCTGAGCACTTGGCACTCGGCAGCAATGTTGTCCTGAGGCCGGTCGAGGTCTCTGGAAATGTAGCTCTCCTCAAGGAACGTACAGTGTGTTGCCCGTCTCTCGGCACGCACAGAGGGCCTCCAAGGGATCAACAAATGGGACTCCTCGAAGTTTCGCAGCCGGCGCACAGGGCTCTGGAGGTACTCAGTGAACTTGGAGGGGAAATGATGCATACACGAGAGGACTCGGAGTCCTCAGAAGTGGTTCTTCCTTTATAATAAAGCATATGAGCGACTAGGAACTCATGGAAAGAGCTGCATGCCTCCGTATCTACATGGGTACTAAGGGCCTGAACTGGAGGCAAGTTCGCACGTTGAGTTTCCTTTTAGTGCTAGAGCTTGTCAGGCTGACCACACCGCAGTCACGGAAGCACCTGGTTTAGACAGCAAATTCATTTTCTCCCCAGAAGCGTTCCTACAGGGTTTACAGGCGTATCAAGTGCAGGGGATGTCAGGCAGCTTCAAGGCAGCATGAATGCAGCCTTCAAAATGGGAAAGCAAGGCTAGTTCCAGCAGGCCCCCTTTTCCATGGGCACACTCAGCATACCCCACTGTGGTTTCTAACAAGTCCAAAGAGACGCAGGTTACCCGGTGTGTCTTTCCCTGAATCAGCTTCTCGAAGTAGAGTGTTCTGCATCAGGCGAACTGCCTCAACCAAGGAACGCCGTAGCTGCTCCCCTGGGCCTGTGGCTATTCAAAAGCCTGCAGTGCCACAGGAAGAACAGGACTGAAAGTGCAGTCAGAACGCAAGCCGACTTCCTCTAGGAGGCACGGTGATTTCAGGCAGGAGGTCCTAGATGGAATGCGAAGCCGAGGGTTACTCTGAGTGCGGCTCAGACTAAGGCAACGCCCAAGACTTCTACGCCGTGTGGGACTGGCCAGAACGGTGTTTGTGAACGTGCCCGAGGGCTGAGGAAATTAAGACGCTTCAAAAGAGAGTGCAGTGCGTTTCCCTATGCTCGGCATGCACAGAGGGGCTCTAAAGGGCTACGGGACTGGATGTTGCTCAGCAGACCCAGGTGCGCCTGGGGGTACTCAGTGCTCCTGCCGGCAACAGGGTGCCCACGCTAGCCTCCTAGGTGTCCAGAGAACCGTGCTGCCGTTAAAGGCACGCAGAGCACAGGCCACCGGCTCATGGAAACTGCTGCACGCCTCCGCTTCTGCACGGCAAATCAGGGCCTTACTTCCAGGCATGTGTTTCTGCTGGGTGTGCCGTCAGCGACACCGCACGGCAAGATGCTGACTTCCTCCTCGAGCAGAGTGACCCCAGGTACGAGGGCCTCGAAGCATTCCAAGCAGAGTGTTATCACATGGCAGCTCACACAAGGGCCATGACAAAGTCTTCCTGAGCACTTGGCACTCGGCAGCAATGTTGTCCTGAGGCCGGTCGAGGTCTCTGGAAATGTAGCTCTCCTCAAGGAACGTACAGTGTGTTGCCCGTCTCTCGGCACGCACAGAGGGCCTCCAAGGGATCAACAAATGGGACTCCTCGAAGTTTCGCAGCCGGCGCACAGGGCTCTGGAGGTACTCAGTGAACTTGGAGGGGAAATGATGCATACACGAGAGGACTCGGAGTCCTCAGAAGTGGTTCTTCCTTTATAATAAAGCATATGAGCGACTAGGAACTCATGGAAAGAGCTGCATGCCTCCGTATCTACATGGGTACTAAGGGCCTGAACTGGAGGCAAGTTCGCACGTTGAGTTTCCTTTTAGTGCTAGAGCTTGTCAGGCTGACCACACCGCAGTCACGGAAGCACCTGGTTTAGACAGCAAATTCATTTTCTCCCCAGAAGCGTTCCTACAGGGTTTACAGGCGTATCAAGTGCAGGGGATGTCAGGCAGCTTCAAGGCAGCATGAATGCAGCCTTCAAAATGGGAAAGCAAGGCTAGTTCCAGCAGGCCCCCTTTTCCATGGGCACACTCAGCATACCCCACTGTGGTTTCTAACAAGTCCAAAGAGACGCAGGTTACCCGGTGTGTCTTTCCCTGAATCAGCTTCTCGAAGTAGAGTGTTCTGCATCAGGCGAACTGCCTCAACCAAGGAACGCCGTAGCTGCTCCCCTGGGCCTGTGGCTATTCAAAAGCCTGCAGTGCCACAGGAAGAACAGGACTGAAAGTGCAGTCAGAACGCAAGCCGACTTCCTCTAGGAGGCACGGTGATTTCAGGCAGGAGGTCCTAGATGGAATGCGAAGCCGAGGGTTACTCTGAGTGCGGCTCAGACTAAGGCAACGCCCAAGACTTCTACGCCGTGTGGGACTGGCCAGAACGGTGTTTGTGAACGTGCCCGAGGGCTGAGGAAATTAAGACGCTTCAAAAGAGAGTGCAGTGCGTTTCCCTATGCTCGGCATGCACAGAGGGGCTCTAAAGGGCTACGGGACTGGATGTTGCTCAGCAGACCCAGGTGCGCCTGGGGGTACTCAGTGCTCCTGCCGGCAACAGGGTGCCCACGCTAGCCTCCTAGGTGTCCAGAGAACCGTGCTGCCGTTAAAGGCACGCAGAGCACAGGCCACCGGCTCATGGAAACTGCTGCACGCCTCCGCTTCTGCACGGCAAATCAGGGCCTTACTTCCAGGCATGTGTTTCTGCTGGGTGTGCCGTCAGCGACACCGCACGGCAAGATGCTGACTTCCTCCTCGAGCAGAGTGACCCCAGGTACGAGGGCCTCGAAGCATTCCAAGCAGAGTGTTAGCACATGGCAGCTCACACAAGGGCCATGACAAAGTCTTCCTGAGCACTTGGCACTCGGCAGCAATGTTGTCCTGAGGCCGGTCGAGGTCTCTGGAAATGTAGCTCTCCTCAAGGAACGTACAGTGTGTTGCCCGTCTCTCGGCACGCACAGAGGGCCTCCAAGGGATCAACAAATGGGACTCCTCGAAGTTTCGCAGCCGGCGCACAGGGCTCTGGAGGTACTCAGTGAACTTGGAGGGGAAATGATGCATACACGAGAGGACTCGGAGTCCTCAGAAGTGGTTCTTCCTTTATAATAAAGCATATGAGCGACTAGGAACTCATGGAAAGAGCTGCATGCCTCCGTATCTACATGGGTACTAAGGGCCTGAACTGGAGGCAAGTTCGCACGTTGAGTTTCCTTTTAGTGCTAGAGCTTGTCAGGCTGACCACACCGCAGTCACGGAAGCACCTGGTTTAGACAGCAAATTCATTTTCTCCCCAGAAGCGTTCCTACAGGGTTTACAGGCGTATCAAGTGCAGGGGATGTCAGGCAGCTTCAAGGCAGCATGAATGCAGCCTTCAAAATGGGAAAGCAAGGCTAGTTCCAGCAGGCCCCCTTTTCCATGGGCACACTCAGCATACCCCACTGTGGTTTCTAACAAGTCCAAAGAGACGCAGGTTACCCGGTGTGTCTTTCCCTGAATCAGCTTCTCGAAGTAGAGTGTTCTGCATCAGGCGAACTGCCTCAACCAAGGAACGCCGTAGCTGCTCCCCTGGGCCTGTGGCTATTCAAAAGCCTGCAGTGCCACAGGAAGAACAGGACTGAAAGTGCAGTCAGAACGCAAGCCGACTTCCTCTAGGAGGCACGGTGATTTCAGGCAGGAGGTCCTAGATGGAATGCGAAGCCGAGGGTTACTCTGAGTGCGGCTCAGACTAAGGCAACGCCCAAGACTTCTACGCCGTGTGGGACTGGCCAGAACGGTGTTTGTGAACGTGCCCGAGGGCTGAGGAAATTAAGACGCTTCAAAAGAGAGTGCAGTGCGTTTCCCTATGCTCGGCATGCACAGAGGGGCTCTAAAGGGCTACGGGACTGGATGTTGCTCAGCAGACCCAGGTGCGCCTGGGGGTACTCAGTGCTCCTGCCGGCAACAGGGTGCCCACGCTAGCCTCCTAGGTGTCCAGAGAACCGTGCTGCCGTTAAAGGCACGCAGAGCACAGGCCACCGGCTCATGGAAACTGCTGCACGCCTCCGCTTCTGCACGGCAAATCAGGGCCTTACTTCCAGGCATGTGTTTCTGCTGGGTGTGCCGTCAGCGACACCGCACGGCAAGATGCTGACTTCCTCCTCGAGCAGAGTGACCCCAGGTACGAGGGCCTCGAAGCATTCCAAGCAGAGTGTTAGCACATGGCAGCTCACACAAGGGCCATGACAAAGTCTTCCTGAGCACTTGGCACTCGGCAGCAATGTTGTCCTGAGGCCGGTCGAGGTCTCTGGAAATGTAGCTCTCCTCAAGGAACGTACAGTGTGTTGCCCGTCTCTCGGCACGCACAGAGGGCCTCCAAGGGATCAACAAATGGGACTCCTCGAAGTTTCGCAGCCGGCGCACAGGGCTCTGGAGGTACTCAGTGAACTTGGAGGGGAAATGATGCATACACGAGAGGACTCGGAGTCCTCAGAAGTGGTTCTTCCTTTATAATAAAGCATATGAGCGACTAGGAACTCATGGAAAGAGCTGCATGCCTCCGTATCTACATGGGTACTAAGGGCCTGAACTGGAGGCAAGTTCGCACGTTGAGTTTCCTTTTAGTGCTAGAGCTTGTCAGGCTGACCACACCGCAGTCACGGAAGCACCTGGTTTAGACAGCAAATTCATTTTCTCCCCAGAAGCGTTCCTACAGGGTTTACAGGCGTATCAAGTGCAGGGGATGTCAGGCAGCTTCAAGGCAGCATGAATGCAGCCTTCAAAATGGGAAAGCAAGGCTAGTTCCAGCAGGCCCCCTTTTCCATGGGCACACTCAGCATACCCCACTGTGGTTTCTAACAAGTCCAAAGAGACGCAGGTTACCCGGTGTGTCTTTCCCTGAATCAGCTTCTCGAAGTAGAGTGTTCTGCATCAGGCGAACTGCCTCAACCAAGGAACGCCGTAGCTGCTCCCCTGGGCCTGTGGCTATTCAAAAGCCTGCAGTGCCACAGGAAGAACAGGACTGAAAGTGCAGTCAGAACGCAAGCCGACTTCCTCTAGGAGGCACGGTGATTTCAGGCAGGAGGTCCTAGATGGAATGCGAAGCCGAGGGTTACTCTGAGTGCGGCTCAGACTAAGGCAACGCCCAAGACTTCTACGCCGTGTGGGACTGGCCAGAACGGTGTTTGTGAACGTGCCCGAGGGCTGAGGAAATTAAGACGCTTCAAAAGAGAGCGCAGTGCGTTTCCCTATGCTCGGCATGCACAGAGGGGCTCTAAAGGGCTACGGGACTGGATGTTGCTCAGCAGACCCAGGTGCGCCTGGGGGTACTCAGTGCTCCTGCCGGCAACAGGGTGCCCACGCTAGCCTCCTAGGTGTCCAGAGAACCGTGCTGCCGTTAAAGGCACGCAGAGCACAGGCCACCGGCTCATGGAAACTGCTGCACGCCTCCGCTTCTGCACGGCAAATCAGGGCCTTACTTCCAGGCATGTGTTTCTGCTGGGTGTGCCGTCAGCGACACCGCACGGCAAGATGCTGACTTCCTCCTCGAGCAGAGTGACCCCAGGTACGAGGGCCTCGAAGCATTCCAAGCAGAGTGTTAGCACATGGCAGCTCACACAAGGGCCATGACAAAGTCTTCCTGAGCACTTGGCACTCGGCAGCAATGTTGTCCTGAGGCCGGTCGAGGTCTCTGGAAATGTAGCTCTCCTCAAGGAACGTACAGTGTGTTGCCCGTCTCTCGGCACGCACAGAGGGCCTCCAAGGGATCAACAAATGGGACTCCTCGAAGTTTCGCAGCCGGCGCACAGGGCTCTGGAGGTACTCAGTGAACTTGGAGGGGAAATGATGCATACACGAGAGGACTCGGAGTCCTCAGAAGTGGTTCTTCCTTTATAATAAAGCATATGAGCGACTAGGAACTCATGGAAAGAGCTGCATGCCTCCGTATCTACATGGGTACTAAGGGCCTGAACTGGAGGCAAGTTCGCACGTTGAGTTTCCTTTTAGTGCTAGAGCTTCTCAGGCTGACCACACCACAGTCACGGAAGCACCTGGTTTAGACAGCAAATTCATTTTCTCCCCAGAAGCGTTCCTACAGGGTTTACAGGCGTATCAAGTGCAGGGGATGTCAGGCAGCTTCAAGGCAGCATGAATGCAGCCTTCAAAATGGGAAAGCAAGGCTAGTTCCAGCAGGCCCCCTTTTCCATGGGCACACTCAGCATACCCCACTGTGGTTTCTAACAAGTCCAAAGAGACGCAGGTTACCCGGTGTGTCTTTCCCTGAATCAGCTTCTCGAAGTAGAGTGTTCTGCATCAGGCGAACTGCCTCAACCAAGGAACGCCGTAGCTGCTCCCCTGGGCCTGTGGCTATTCAAAAGCCTGCAGTGCCACAGGAAGAACAGGACTGAAAGTGCAGTCAGAACGCAAGCCGACTTCCTCTAGGAGGCACGGTGATTTCAGGCAGGAGGTCCTAGATGGAATGCGAAGCCGAGGGTTACTCTGAGTGCGGCTCAGACTAAGGCAACGCCCAAGACTTCTACGCCGTGTGGGACTGGCCAGAACGGTGTTTGTGAACGTGCCCGAGGGCTGAGGAAATTAAGACGCTTCAAAAGAGAGTGCAGTGCGTTTCCCTATGCTCGGCATGCACAGAGGGGCTCTAAAGGGCTACGGGACTGGATGTTGCTCAGCAGACCCAGGTGCGCCTGGGGGTACTCAGTGCTCCTGCCGGCAACAGGGTGCCCACGCTAGCCTCCTAGGTGTCCAGAGAACCGTGCTGCCGTTAAAGGCACGCAGAGCACAGGCCACCGGCTCATGGAAACTGCTGCACGCCTCCGCTTCTGCACGGCAAATCAGGGCCTTACTTCCAGGCATGTGTTTCTGCTGGGTGTGCCGTCAGCGACACCGCACGGCAAGATGCTGACTTCCTCCTCGAGCAGAGTGACCCCAGGTACGAGGGCCTCGAAGCATTCCAAGCAGAGTGTTAGCACATGGCAGCTCACACAAGGGCCATGACAAAGTCTTCCTGAGCACTTGGCACTCGGCAGCAATGTTGTCCTGAGGCCGGTCGAGGTCTCTGGAAATGTAGCTCTCCTCAAGGAACGTACAGTGTGTTGCCCGTCTCTCGGCACGCACAGAGGGCCTCCAAGGGATCAACAAATGGGACTCCTCGAAGTTTCGCAGCCGGCGCACAGGGCTCTGGAGGTACTCAGTGAACTTGGAGGGGAAATGATGCATACACGAGAGGACTCGGAGTCCTCAGAAGTGGTTCTTCCTTTATAATAAAGCATATGAGCGACTAGGAACTCATGGAAAGAGCTGCATGCCTCCGTATCTACATGGGTACTAAGGGCCTGAACTGGAGGCAAGTTCGCACGTTGAGTTTCCTTTTAGTGCTAGAGCTTGTCAGGCTGACCACACCGCAGTCACGGAAGCACCTGGTTTAGACAGCAAATTCATTTTCTCCCCAGAAGCGTTCCTACAGGGTTTACAGGCGTATCAAGTGCAGGGGATGTCAGGCAGCTTCAAGGCAGCATGAATGCAGCCTTCAAAATGGGAAAGCAAGGCTAGTTCCAGCAGGCCCCCTTTTCCATGGGCACACTCAGCATACCCCACTGTGGTTTCTAACAAGTCCAAAGAGACGCAGGTTACCCGGTGTGTCTTTCCCTGAATCAGCTTCTCGAAGTAGAGTGTTCTGCATCAGGCGAACTGCCTCAACCAAGGAACGCCGTAGCTGCTCCCCTGGGCCTGTGGCTATTCAAAAGCCTGCAGTGCCACAGGAAGAACAGGACTGAAAGTGCAGTCAGAACGCAAGCCGACTTCCTCTAGGAGGCACGGTGATTTCAGGCAGGAGGTCCTAGATGGAATGCGAAGCCGAGGGTTACTCTGAGTGCGGCTCAGACTAAGGCAACGCCCAAGACTTCTACGCCGTGTGGGACTGGCCAGAACGGTGTTTGTGAACGTGCCCGAGGGCTGAGGAAATTAAGACGCTTCAAAAGAGAGTGCAGTGCGTTTCCCTATGCTCGGCATGCACAGAGGGGCTCTAAAGGGCTACGGGACTGGATGTTGCTCAGCAGACCCAGGTGCGCCTGGGGGTACTCAGTGCTCCTGCCGGCAACAGGGTGCCCACGCTAGCCTCCTAGGTGTCCAGAGAACCGTGCTGCCGTTAAAGGCACGCAGAGCACAGGCCACCGGCTCATGGAAACTGCTGCACGCCTCCGCTTCTGCACGGCAAATCAGGGCCTTACTTCCAGGCATGTGTTTCTGCTGGGTGTGCCGTCAGCGACACCGCACGGCAAGATGCTGACTTCCTCCTCGAGCAGAGTGACCCCAGGTACGAGGGCCTCGAAGCATTCCAAGCAGAGTGTTAGCACATGGCAGCTCACACAAGGGCCATGACAAAGTCTTCCTGAGCACTTGGCACTCGGCAGCAATGTTGTCCTGAGGCCGGTCGAGGTCTCTGGAAATGTAGCTCTCCTCAAGGAACGTACAGTGTGTTGCCCGTCTCTCGGCACGCACAGAGGGCCTCCAAGGGATCAACAAATGGGACTCCTCGAAGTTTCGCAGCCGGCGCACAGGGCTCTGGAGGTACTCAGTGAACTTGGAGGGGAAATGATGCATACACGAGAGGGCTCGGAGTCCTCAGAAGTGGTTCTTCCTTTATAATAAAGCATATGAGCGACTAGGAACTCATGGAAAGAGCTGCATGCCTCCGTATCTACATGGGTACTAAGGGCCTGAACTGGAGGCAAGTTCGCACGTTGAGTTTCCTTTTAGTGCTAGAGCTTGTCAGGCTGACCACACCGCAGTCACGGAAGCACCTGGTTTAGACAGCAAATTCATTTTCTCCCCAGAAGCGTTCCTACAGGGTTTACAGGCGTATCAAGTGCAGGGGATGTCAGGCAGCTTCAAGGCAGCATGAATGCAGCCTTCAAAATGGGAAAGCAAGGCTAGTTCCAGCAGGCCCCCTTTTCCATGGGCACACTCAGCATACCCCACTGTGGTTTCTAACAAGTCCAAAGAGACGCAGGTTACCCGGTGTGTCTTTCCCTGAATCAGCTTCTCGAAGTAGAGTGTTCTGCATCAGGCGAACTGCCTCAACCAAGGAACGCCGTAGCTGCTCCCCTGGGCCTGTGGCTATTCAAAAGCCTGCAGTGCCACAGGAAGAACAGGACTGAAAGTGCAGTCAGAACGCAAGCCGACTTCCTCTAGGAGGCACGGTGATTTCAGGCAGGAGGTCCTAGATGGAATGCGAAGCCGAGGGTTACTCTGAGTGCGGCTCAGACTAAGGCAACGCCCAAGACTTCTACGCCGTGTGGGACTGGCCAGAACGGTGTTTGTGAACGTGCCCGAGGGCTGAGGAAATTAAGACGCTTCAAAAGAGAGTGCAGTGCGTTTCCCTATGCTCGGCATGCACAGAGGGGCTCTAAAGGGCTACGGGACTGGATGTTGCTCAGCAGACCCAGGTGCGCCTGGGGGTACTCAGTGCTCCTGCCGGCAACAGGGTGCCCACGCTAGCCTCCTAGGTGTCCAGAGAACCGTGCTGCCGTTAAAGGCACGCAGAGCACAGGCCACCGGCTCATGGAAACTGCTGCACGCCTCCGCTTCTGCACGGCAAATCAGGGCCTTACTTCCAGGCATGTGTTTCTGCTGGGTGTGCCGTCAGCGACACCGCACGGCAAGATGCTGACTTCCTCCTCGAGCAGAGTGACCCCAGGTACGAGGGCCTCGAAGCATTCCAAGCAGAGTGTTAGCACATGGCAGCTCACACAAGGGCCATGACAAAGTCTTCCTGAGCACTTGGCACTCGGCAGCAATGTTGTCCTGAGGCCGGTCGAGGTCTCTGGAAATGTAGCTCTCCTCAAGGAACGTACAGTGTGTTGCCCGTCTCTCGGCACGCACAGAGGGCCTCCAAGGGATCAACAAATGGGACTCCTCGAAGTTTCGCAGCCGGCGCACAGGGCTCTGGAGGTACTCAGTGAACTTGGAGGGGAAATGATGCATACACGAGAGGACTCGGAGTCCTCAGAAGTGGTTCTTCCTTTATAATAAAGCATATGAGCGACTAGGAACTCATGGAAAGAGCTGCATGCCTCCGTATCTACATGGGTACTAAGGGCCTGAACTGGAGGCAAGTTCGCACGTTGAGTTTCCTTTTAGTGCTAGAGCTTGTCAGGCTGACCACACCGCAGTCACGGAAGCACCTGGTTTAGACAGCAAATTCATTTTCTCCCCAGAAGCGTTCCTACAGGGTTTACAGGCGTATCAAGTGCAGGGGATGTCAGGCAGCTTCAAGGCAGCATGAATGCAGCCTTCAAAATGGGAAAGCAAGGCTAGTTCCAGCAGGCCCCCTTTTCCATGGGCACACTCAGCATACCCCACTGTGGTTTCTAACAAGTCCAAAGAGACGCAGGTTACCCGGTGTGTCTTTCCCTGAATCAGCTTCTCGAAGTAGAGTGTTCTGCATCAGGCGAACTGCCTCAACCAAGGAACGCCGTAGCTGCTCCCCTGGGCCTGTGGCTATTCAAAAGCCTGCAGTGCCACAGGAAGAACAGGACTGAAAGTGCAGTCAGAACGCAAGCCGACTTCCTCTAGGAGGCACGGTGATTTCAGGCAGGAGGTCCTAGATGGAATGCGAAGCCGAGGGTTACTCTGAGTGCGGCTCAGACTAAGGCAACGCCCAAGACTTCTACGCCGTGTGGGACTGGCCAGAACGGTGTTTGTGAACGTGCCCGAGGGCTGAGGAAATTAAGACGCTTCAAAAGAGAGTGCAGTGCGTTTCCCTATGCTCGGCATGCACAGAGGGGCTCTAAAGGGCTACGGGACTGGATGTTGCTCAGCAGACCCAGGTGCGCCTGGGGGTACTCAGTGCTCCTGCCGGCAACAGGGTGCCCACGCTAGCCTCCTAGGTGTCCAGAGAACCGTGCTGCCGTTAAAGGCACGCAGAGCACAGGCCACCGGCTCATGGAAACTGCTGCACGCCTCCGCTTCTGCACGGCAAATCAGGGCCTTACTTCCAGGCATGTGTTTCTGCTGGGTGTGCCGTCAGCGACACCGCACGGCAAGATGCTGACTTCCTCCTCGAGCAGAGTGACCCCAGGTACGAGGGCCTCGAAGCATTCCAAGCAGAGTGTTAGCACATGGCAGCTCACACAAGGGCCATGACAAAGTCTTCCTGAGCACTTGGCACTCGGCAGCAATGTTGTCCTGAGGCCGGTCGAGGTCTCTGGAAATGTAGCTCTCCTCAAGGAACGTACAGTGTGTTGCCCGTCTCTCGGCACGCACAGAGGGCCTCCAAGGGATCAACAAATGGGACTCCTCGAAGTTTCGCAGCCGGCGCACAGGGCTCTGGAGGTACTCAGTGAACTTGGAGGGGAAATGATGCATACACGAGAGGACTCGGAGTCCTCAGAAGTGGTTCTTCCTTTATAATAAAGCATATGAGCGACTAGGAACTCATGGAAAGAGCTGCATGCCTCCGTATCTACATGGGTACTAAGGGCCTGAACTGGAGGCAAGTTCGCACGTTGAGTTTCCTTTTAGTGCTAGAGCTTGTCAGGCTGACCACACCGCAGTCACGGAAGCACCTGGTTTAGACAGCAAATTCATTTTCTCCCCAGAAGCGTTCCTACAGGGTTTACAGGCGTATCAAGTGCAGGGGATGTCAGGCAGCTTCAAGGCAGCATGAATGCAGCCTTCAAAATGGGAAAGCAAGGCTAGTTCCAGCAGGCCCCCTTTTCCATGGGCACACTCAGCATACCCCACTGTGGTTTCTAACAAGTCCAAAGAGACGCAGGTTACCCGGTGTGTCTTTCCCTGAATCAGCTTCTCGAAGTAGAGTGTTCTGCATCAGGCGAACTGCCTCAACCAAGGAACGCCGTAGCTGCTCCCCTGGGCCTGTGGCTATTCAAAAGCCTGCAGTGCCACAGGAAGAACAGGACTGAAAGTGCAGTCAGAACGCAAGCCGACTTCCTCTAGGAGGCACGGTGATTTCAGGCAGGAGGTCCTAGATGGAATGCGAAGCCGAGGGTTACTCTGAGTGCGGCTCAGACTAAGGCAACGCCCAAGACTTCTACGCCGTGTGGGACTGGCCAGAACGGTGTTTGTGAACGTGCCCGAGGGCTGAGGAAATTAAGACGCTTCAAAAGAGAGTGCAGTGCGTTTCCCTATGCTCGGCATGCACAGAGGGGCTCTAAAGGGCTACGGGACTGGATGTTGCTCAGCAGACCCAGGTGCGCCTGGGGGTACTCAGTGCTCCTGCCGGCAACAGGGTGCCCACGCTAGCCTCCTAGGTGTCCAGAGAACCGTGCTGCCGTTAAAGGCACGCAGAGCACAGGCCACCGGCTCATGGAAACTGCTGCACGCCTCCGCTTCTGCACGGCAAATCAGGGCCTTACTTCCAGGCATGTGTTTCTGCTGGGTGTGCCGTCAGCGACACCGCACGGCAAGATGCTGACTTCCTCCTCGAGCAGAGTGACCCCAGGTACGAGGGCCTCGAAGCATTCCAAGCAGAGTGTTAGCACATGGCAGCTCACACAAGGGCCATGACAAAGTCTTCCTGAGCACTTGGCACTCGGCAGCAATGTTGTCCTGAGGCCGGTCGAGGTCTCTGGAAATGTAGCTCTCCTCAAGGAACGTACAGTGTGTTGCCCGTCTCTCGGCACGCACAGAGGGCCTCCAAGGGATCAACAAATGGGACTCCTCGAAGTTTCGCAGCCGGCGCACAGGGCTCTGGAGGTACTCAGTGAACTTGGAGGGGAAATGATGCATACACGAGAGGACTCGGAGTCCTCAGAAGTGGTTCTTCCTTTATAATAAAGCATATGAGCGACTAGGAACTCATGGAAAGAGCTGCATGCCTCCGTATCTACATGGGTACTAAGGGCCTGAACTGGAGGCAAGTTCGCACGTTGAGTTTCCTTTTAGTGCTAGAGCTTGTCAGGCTGACCACACCGCAGTCACGGAAGCACCTGGTTTAGACAGCAAATTCATTTTCTCCCCAGAAGCGTTCCTACAGGGTTTACAGGCGTATCAAGTGCAGGGGATGTCAGGCAGCTTCAAGGCAGCATGAATGCAGCCTTCAAAATGGGAAAGCAAGGCTAGTTCCAGCAGGCCCCCTTTTCCATGGGCACACTCAGCATACCCCACTGTGGTTTCTAACAAGTCCAAAGAGACGCAGGTTACCCGGTGTGTCTTTCCCTGAATCAGCTTCTCGAAGTAGAGTGTTCTGCATCAGGCGAACTGCCTCAACCAAGGAACGCCGTAGCTGCTCCCCTGGGCCTGTGGCTATTCAAAAGCCTGCAGTGCCACAGGAAGAACAGGACTGAAAGTGCAGTCAGAACGCAAGCCGACTTCCTCTAGGAGGCACGGTGATTTCAGGCAGGAGGTCCTAGATGGAATGCGAAGCCGAGGGTTACTCTGAGTGCGGCTCAGACTAAGGCAACGCCCAAGACTTCTACGCCGTGTGGGACTGGCCAGAACGGTGTTTGTGAACGTGCCCGAGGGCTGAGGAAATTAAGACGCTTCAAAAGAGAGTGCAGTGCGTTTCCCTATGCTCGGCATGCACAGAGGGGCTCTAAAGGGCTACGGGACTGGATGTTGCTCAGCAGACCCAGGTGCGCCTGGGGGTACTCAGTGCTCCTGCCGGCAACAGGGTGCCCACGCTAGCCTCCTAGGTGTCCAGAGAACCGTGCTGCCGTTAAAGGCACGCAGAGCACAGGCCACCGGCTCATGGAAACTGCTGCACGCCTCCGCTTCTGCACGGCAAATCAGGGCCTTACTTCCAGGCATGTGTTTCTGCTGGGTGTGCCGTCAGCGACACCGCACGGCAAGATGCTGACTTCCTCCTCGAGCAGAGTGACCCCAGGTACGAGGGCCTCGAAGCATTCCAAGCAGAGTGTTAGCACATGGCAGCTCACACAAGGGCCATGACAAAGTCTTCCTGAGCACTTGGCACTCGGCAGCAATGTTGTCCTGAGGCCGGTCGAGGTCTCTGGAAATGTAGCTCTCCTCAAGGAACGTACAGTGTGTTGCCCGTCTCTCGGCACGCACAGAGGGCCTCCAAGGGATCAACAAATGGGACTCCTCGAAGTTTCGCAGCCGGCGCACAGGGCTCTGGAGGTACTCAGTGAACTTGGAGGGGAAATGATGCATACACGAGAGGACTCGGAGTCCTCAGAAGTGGTTCTTCCTTTATAATAAAGCATATGAGCGACTAGGAACTCATGGAAAGAGCTGCATGCCTCCGTATCTACATGGGTACTAAGGGCCTGAACTGGAGGCAAGTTCGCACGTTGAGTTTCCTTTTAGTGCTAGAGCTTGTCAGGCTGACCACACCGCAGTCACGGAAGCACCTGGTTTAGACAGCAAATTCATTTTCTCCCCAGAAGCGTTCCTACAGGGTTTACAGGCGTATCAAGTGCAGGGGATGTCAGGCAGCTTCAAGGCAGCATGAATGCAGCCTTCAAAATGGGAAAGCAAGGCTAGTTCCAGCAGGCCCCCTTTTCCATGGGCACACTCAGCATACCCCACTGTGGTTTCTAACAAGTCCAAAGAGACGCAGGTTACCCGGTGTGTCTTTCCCTGAATCAGCTTCTCGAAGTAGAGTGTTCTGCATCAGGCGAACTGCCTCAACCAAGGAACGCCGTAGCTGCTCCCCTGGGCCTGTGGCTATTCAAAAGCCTGCAGTGCCACAGGAAGAACAGGACTGAAAGTGCAGTCAGAACGCAAGCCGACTTCCTCTAGGAGGCACGGTGATTTCAGGCAGGAGGTCCTAGATGGAATGCGAAGCCGAGGGTTACTCTGAGTGCGGCTCAGACTAAGGCAACGCCCAAGACTTCTACGCCGTGTGGGACTGGCCAGAACGGTGTTTGTGAACGTGCCCGAGGGCTGAGGAAATTAAGACGCTTCAAAAGAGAGTGCAGTGCGTTTCCCTATGCTCGGCATGCACAGAGGGGCTCTAAAGGGCTACGGGACTGGATGTTGCTCAGCAGACCCAGGTGCGCCTGGGGGTACTCAGTGCTCCTGCCGGCAACAGGGTGCCCACGCTAGCCTCCTAGGTGTCCAGAGAACCGTGCTGCCGTTAAAGGCACGCAGAGCACAGGCCACCGGCTCATGGAAACTGCTGCACGCCTCCGCTTCTGCACGGCAAATCAGGGCCTTACTTCCAGGCATGTGTTTCTGCTGGGTGTGCCGTCAGCGACACCGCACGGCAAGATGCTGACTTCCTCCTCGAGCAGAGTGACCCCAGGTACGAGGGCCTCGAAGCATTCCAAGCAGAGTGTTAGCACATGGCAGCTCACACAAGGGCCATGACAAAGTCTTCCTGAGCACTTGGCACTCGGCAGCAATGTTGTCCTGAGGCCGGTCGAGGTCTCTGGAAATGTAGCTCTCCTCAAGGAACGTACAGTGTGTTGCCCGTCTCTCGGCACGCACAGAGGGCCTCCAAGGGATCAACAAATGGGACTCCTCGAAGTTTCGCAGCCGGCGCACAGGGCTCTGGAGGTACTCAGTGAACTTGGAGGGGAAATGATGCATACACGAGAGGACTCGGAGTCCTCAGAAGTGGTTCTTCCTTTATAATAAAGCATATGAGCGACTAGGAACTCATGGAAAGAGCTGCATGCCTCCGTATCTACATGGGTACTAAGGGCCTGAACTGGAGGCAAGTTCGCACGTTGAGTTTCCTTTTAGTGCTAGAGCTTGTCAGGCTGACCACACCGCAGTCACGGAAGCACCTGGTTTAGACAGCAAATTCATTTTCTCCCCAGAAGCGTTCCTACAGGGTTTACAGGCGTATCAAGTGCAGGGGATGTCAGGCAGCTTCAAGGCAGCATGAATGCAGCCTTCAAAATGGGAAAGCAAGGCTAGTTCCAGCAGGCCCCCTTTTCCATGGGCACACTCAGCATACCCCACTGTGGTTTCTAACAAGTCCAAAGAGACGCAGGTTACCCGGTGTGTCTTTCCCTGAATCAGCTTCTCGAAGTAGAGTGTTCTGCATCAGGCGAACTGCCTCAACCAAGGAACGCCGTAGCTGCTCCCCTGGGCCTGTGGCTATTCAAAAGCCTGCAGTGCCACAGGAAGAACAGGACTGAAAGTGCAGTCAGAACGCAAGCCGACTTCCTCTAGGAGGCACGGTGATTTCAGGCAGGAGGTCCTAGATGGAATGCGAAGCCGAGGGTTACTCTGAGTGCGGCTCAGACTAAGGCAACGCCCAAGACTTCTACGCCGTGTGGGACTGGCCAGAACGGTGTTTGTGAACGTGCCCGAGGGCTGAGGAAATTAAGACGCTTCAAAAGAGAGTGCAGTGCGTTTCCCTATGCTCGGCATGCACAGAGGGGCTCTAAAGGGCTACGGGACTGGATGTTGCTCAGCAGACCCAGGTGCGCCTGGGGGTACTCAGTGCTCCTGCCGGCAACAGGGTGCCCACGCTAGCCTCCTAGGTGTCCAGAGAACCGTGCTGCCGTTAAAGGCACGCAGAGCACAGGCCACCGGCTCATGGAAACTGCTGCACGCCTCCGCTTCTTCACGGCAAATCAGGGCCTTACTTCCAGGCATGTGTTTCTGCTGGGTGTGCCGTCAGCGACACCGCACGGCAAGATGCTGACTTCCTCCTCGAGCAGAGTGACCCCAGGTACGAGGGCCTCGAAGCATTCCAAGCAGAGTGTTAGCACATGGCAGCTCACACAAGGGCCATGACAAAGTCTTCCTGAGCACTTGGCACTCGGCAGCAATGTTGTCCTGAGGCCGGTCGAGGTCTCTGGAAATGTAGCTCTCCTCAAGGAACGTACAGTGTGTTGCCCGTCTCTCGGCACGCACAGAGGGCCTCCAAGGGATCAACAAATGGGACTCCTCGAAGTTTCGCAGCCGGCGCACAGGGCTCTGGAGGTACTCAGTGAACTTGGAGGGGAAATGATGCATACACGAGAGGACTCGGAGTCCTCAGAAGTGGTTCTTCCTTTATAATAAAGCATATGAGCGACTAGGAACTCATGGAAAGAGCTGCATGCCTCCGTATCTACATGGGTACTAAGGGCCTGAACTGGAGGCAAGTTCGCACGTTGAGTTTCCTTTTAGTGCTAGAGCTTGTCAGGCTGACCACACCGCAGTCACGGAAGCACCTGGTTTAGACAGCAAATTCATTTTCTCCCCAGAAGCGTTCCTACAGGGTTTACAGGCGTATCAAGTGCAGGGGATGTCAGGCAGCTTCAAGGCAGCATGAATGCAGCCTTCAAAATGGGAAAGCAAGGCTAGTTCCAGCAGGCCCCCTTTTCCATGGGCACACTCAGCATACCCCACTGTGGTTTCTAACAAGTCCAAAGAGACGCAGGTTACCCGGTGTGTCTTTCCCTGAATCAGCTTCTCGAAGTAGAGTGTTCTGCATCAGGCGAACTGCCTCAACCAAGGAACGCCGTAGCTGCTCCCCTGGGCCTGTGGCTATTCAAAAGCCTGCAGTGCCACAGGAAGAACAGGACTGAAAGTGCAGTCAGAACGCAAGCCGACTTCCTCTAGGAGGCACGGTGATTTCAGGCAGGAGGTCCTAGATGGAATGCGAAGCCGAGGGTTACTCTGAGTGCGGCTCAGACTAAGGCAACGCCCAAGACTTCTACGCCGTGTGGGACTGGCCAGAACGGTGTTTGTGAACGTGCCCGAGGGCTGAGGAAATTAAGACGCTTCAAAAGAGAGTGCAGTGCGTTTCCCTATGCTCGGCATGCACAGAGGGGCTCTAAAGGGCTACGGGACTGGATGTTGCTCAGCAGACCCAGGTGCGCCTGGGGGTACTCAGTGCTCCTGCCGGCAACAGGGTGCCCACGCTAGCCTCCTAGGTGTCCAGAGAACCGTGCTGCCGTTAAAGGCACGCAGAGCACAGGCCACCGGCTCATGGAAACTGCTGCACGCCTCCGCTTCTGCACGGCAAATCAGGGCCTTACTTCCAGGCATGTGTTTCTGCTGGGTGTGCCGTCAGCGACACCGCACGGCAAGATGCTGACTTCCTCCTCGAGCAGAGTGACCCCAGGTACGAGGGTCTCGAAGCATTCCAAGCAGAGTGTTAGCACATGGCAGCTCACACAAGGGCCATGACAAAGTCTTCCTGAGCACTTGGCACTCGGCAGCAATGTTGTCCTGAGGCCGGTCGAGGTCTCTGGAAATGTAGCTCTCCTCAAGGAACGTACAGTGTGTTGCCCGTCTCTCGGCACGCACAGAGGGCCTCCAAGGGATCAACAAATGGGACTCCTCGAAGTTTCGCAGCCGGCGCACAGGGCTCTGGAGGTACTCAGTGAACTTGGAGGGGAAATGATGCATACACGAGAGGGCTCGGAGTCCTCAGAAGTGGTTCTTCCTTTATAATAAAGCATATGAGCGACTAGGAACTCATGGAAAGAGCTGCATGCCTCCGTATCTACATGGGTACTAAGGGCCTGAACTGGAGGCAAGTTCGCACGTTGAGTTTCCTTTTAGTGCTAGAGCTTGTCAGGCTGACCACACCGCAGTCACGGAAGCACCTGGTTTAGACAGCAAATTCATTTTCTCCCCAGAAGCGTTCCTACAGGGTTTACAGGCGTATCAAGTGCAGGGGATGTCAGGCAGCTTCAAGGCAGCATGAATGCAGCCTTCAAAATGGGAAAGCAAGGCTAGTTCCAGCAGGCCCCCTTTTCCATGGGCACACTCAGCATACCCCACTGTGGTTTCTAACAAGTCCAAAGAGACGCAGGTTACCCGGTGTGTCTTTCCCTGAATCAGCTTCTCGAAGTAGAGTGTTCTGCATCAGGCGAACTGCCTCAACCAAGGAACGCCGTAGCTGCTCCCCTGGGCCTGTGGCTATTCAAAAGCCTGCAGTGCCACAGGAAGAACAGGACTGAAAGTGCAGTCAGAACGCAAGCCGACTTCCTCTAGGAGGCACGGTGATTTCAGGCAGGAGGTCCTAGATGGAATGCGAAGCCGAGGGTTACTCTGAGTGCGGCTCAGACTAAGGCAACGCCCAAGACTTCTACGCCGTGTGGGACTGGCCAGAACGGTGTTTGTGAACGTGCCCGAGGGCTGAGGAAATTAAGACGCTTCAAAAGAGAGTGCAGTGCGTTTCCCTATGCTCGGCATGCACAGAGGGGCTCTAAAGGGCTACGGGACTGGATGTTGCTCAGCAGACCCAGGTGCGCCTGGGGGTACTCAGTGCTCCTGCCGGCAACAGGGTGCCCACGCTAGCCTCCTAGGTGTCCAGAGAACCGTGCTGCCGTTAAAGGCACGCAGAGCACAGGCCACCGGCTCATGGAAACTGCTGCACGCCTCCGCTTCTGCACGGCAAATCAGGGCCTTACTTCCAGGCATGTGTTTCTGCTGGGTGTGCCGTCAGCGACACCGCACGGCAAGATGCTGACTTCCTCCTCGAGCAGAGTGACCCCAGGTACGAGGGCCTCGAAGCATTCCAAGCAGAGTGTTAGCACATGGCAGCTCACACAAGGGCCATGACAAAGTCTTCCTGAGCACTTGGCACTCGGCAGCAATGTTGTCCTGAGGCCGGTCGAGGTCTCTGGAAATGTAGCTCTCCTCAAGGAACGTACAGTGTGTTGCCCGTCTCTCGGCACGCACAGAGGGCCTCCAAGGGATCAACAAATGGGACTCCTCGAAGTTTCGCAGCCGGCGCACAGGGCTCTGGAGGTACTCAGTGAACTTGGAGGGGAAATGATGCATACACGAGAGGACTCGGAGTCCTCAGAAGTGGTTCTTCCTTTATAATAAAGCATATGAGCGACTAGGAACTCATGGAAAGAGCTGCATGCCTCCGTATCTACATGGGTACTAAGGGCCTGAACTGGAGGCAAGTTCGCACGTTGAGTTTCCTTTTAGTGCTAGAGCTTGTCAGGCTGACCACACCGCAGTCACGGAAGCACCTGGTTTAGACAGCAAATTCATTTTCTCCCCAGAAGCGTTCCTACAGGGTTTACAGGCGTATCAAGTGCAGGGGATGTCAGGCAGCTTCAAGGCAGCATGAATGCAGCCTTCAAAATGGGAAAGCAAGGCTAGTTCCAGCAGGCCCCCTTTTCCATGGGCACACTCAGCATACCCCACTGTGGTTTCTAACAAGTCCAAAGAGACGCAGGTTACCCGGTGTGTCTTTCCCTGAATCAGCTTCTCGAAGTAGAGTGTTCTGCATCAGGCGAACTGCCTCAACCAAGGAACGCCGTAGCTGCTCCCCTGGGCCTGTGGCTATTCAAAAGCCTGCAGTGCCACAGGAAGAACAGGACTGAAAGTGCAGTCAGAACGCAAGCCGACTTCCTCTAGGAGGCACGGTGATTTCAGGCAGGAGGTCCTAGATGGAATGCGAAGCCGAGGGTTACTCTGAGTGCGGCTCAGACTAAGGCAACGCCCAAGACTTCTACGCCGTGTGGGACTGGCCAGAACGGTGTTTGTGAACGTGCCCGAGGGCTGAGGAAATTAAGACGCTTCAAAAGAGAGTGCAGTGCGTTTCCCTATGCTCGGCATGCACAGAGGGGCTCTAAAGGGCTACGGGACTGGATGTTGCTCAGCAGACCCAGGTGCGCCTGGGGGTACTCAGTGCTCCTGCCGGCAACAGGGTGCCCACGCTAGCCTCCTAGGTGTCCAGAGAACCGTGCTGCCGTTAAAGGCACGCAGAGCACAGGCCACCGGCTCATGGAAACTGCTGCACGCCTCCGCTTCTGCACGGCAAATCAGGGCCTTACTTCCAGGCATGTGTTTCTGCTGGGTGTGCCGTCAGCGACACCGCACGGCAAGATGCTGACTTCCTCCTCGAGCAGAGTGACCCCAGGTACGAGGGTCTCGAAGCATTCCAAGCAGAGTGTTAGCACATGGCAGCTCACACAAGGGCCATGACAAAGTCTTCCTGAGCACTTGGCACTCGGCAGCAATGTTGTCCTGAGGCCGGTCGAGGTCTCTGGAAATGTAGCTCTCCTCAAGGAACGTACAGTGTGTTGCCCGTCTCTCGGCACGCACAGAGGGCCTCCAAGGGATCAACAAATGGGACTCCTCGAAGTTTCGCAGCCGGCGCACAGGGCTCTGGAGGTACTCAGTGAACTTGGAGGGGAAATGATGCATACACGAGAGGGCTCGGAGTCCTCAGAAGTGGTTCTTCCTTTATAATAAAGCATATGAGCGACTAGGAACTCATGGAAAGAGCTGCATGCCTCCGTATCTACATGGGTACTAAGGGCCTGAACTGGAGGCAAGTTCGCACGTTGAGTTTCCTTTTAGTGCTAGAGCTTGTCAGGCTGACCACACCGCAGTCACGGAAGCACCTGGTTTAGACAGCAAATTCATTTTCTCCCCAGAAGCGTTCCTACAGGGTTTACAGGCGTATCAAGTGCAGGGGATGTCAGGCAGCTTCAAGGCAGCATGAATGCAGCCTTCAAAATGGGAAAGCAAGGCTAGTTCCAGCAGGCCCCCTTTTCCATGGGCACACTCAGCATACCCCACTGTGGTTTCTAACAAGTCCAAAGAGACGCAGGTTACCCGGTGTGTCTTTCCCTGAATCAGCTTCTCGAAGTAGAGTGTTCTGCATCAGGCGAACTGCCTCAACCAAGGAACGCCGTAGCTGCTCCCCTGGGCCTGTGGCTATTCAAAAGCCTGCAGTGCCACAGGAAGAACAGGACTGAAAGTGCAGTCAGAACGCAAGCCGACTTCCTCTAGGAGGCACGGTGATTTCAGGCAGGAGGTCCTAGATGGAATGCGAAGCCGAGGGTTACTCTGAGTGCGGCTCAGACTAAGGCAACGCCCAAGACTTCTACGCCGTGTGGGACTGGCCAGAACGGTGTTTGTGAACGTGCCCGAGGGCTGAGGAAATTAAGACGCTTCAAAAGAGAGTGCAGTGCGTTTCCCTATGCTCGGCATGCACAGAGGGGCTCTAAAGGGCTACGGGACTGGATGTTGCTCAGCAGACCCAGGTGCGCCTGGGGGTACTCAGTGCTCCTGCCGGCAACAGGGTGCCCACGCTAGCCTCCTAGGTGTCCAGAGAACCGTGCTGCCGTTAAAGGCACGCAGAGCACAGGCCACCGGCTCATGGAAACTGCTGCACGCCTCCGCTTCTGCACGGCAAATCAGGGCCTTACTTCCAGGCATGTGTTTCTGCTGGGTGTGCCGTCAGCGACACCGCACGGCAAGATGCTGACTTCCTCCTCGAGCAGAGTGACCCCAGGTACGAGGGCCTCGAAGCATTCCAAGCAGAGTGTTAGCACATGGCAGCTCACACAAGGGCCATGACAAAGTCTTCCTGAGCACTTGGCACTCGGCAGCAATGTTGTCCTGAGGCCGGTCGAGGTCTCTGGAAATGTAGCTCTCCTCAAGGAACGTACAGTGTGTTGCCCGTCTCTCGGCACGCACAGAGGGCCTCCAAGGGATCAACAAATGGGACTCCTCGAAGTTTCGCAGCCGGCGCACAGGGCTCTGGAGGTACTCAGTGAACTTGGAGGGGAAATGATGCATACACGAGAGGACTCGGAGTCCTCAGAAGTGGTTCTTCCTTTATAATAAAGCATATGAGCGACTAGGAACTCATGGAAAGAGCTGCATGCCTCCGTATCTACATGGGTACTAAGGGCCTGAACTGGAGGCAAGTTCGCACGTTGAGTTTCCTTTTAGTGCTAGAGCTTGTCAGGCTGACCACACCGCAGTCACGGAAGCACCTGGTTTAGACAGCAAATTCATTTTCTCCCCAGAAGCGTTCCTACAGGGTTTACAGGCGTATCAAGTGCAGGGGATGTCAGGCAGCTTCAAGGCAGCATGAATGCAGCCTTCAAAATGGGAAAGCAAGGCTAGTTCCAGCAGGCCCCCTTTTCCATGGGCACACTCAGCATACCCCACTGTGGTTTCTAACAAGTCCAAAGAGACGCAGGTTACCCGGTGTGTCTTTCCCTGAATCAGCTTCTCGAAGTAGAGTGTTCTGCATCAGGCGAACTGCCTCAACCAAGGAACGCCGTAGCTGCTCCCCTGGGCCTGTGGCTATTCAAAAGCCTGCAGTGCCACAGGAAGAACAGGACTGAAAGTGCAGTCAGAACGCAAGCCGACTTCCTCTAGGAGGCACGGTGATTTCAGGCAGGAGGTCCTAGATGGAATGCGAAGCCGAGGGTTACTCTGAGTGCGGCTCAGACTAAGGCAACGCCCAAGACTTCTACACCGTGTGGGACTGGCCAGAACGGTGTTTGTGAACGTGCCCGAGGGCTGAGGAAATTAAGACGCTTCAAAAGAGAGTGCAGTGCGTTTCCCTATGCTCGGCATGCACAGAGGGGCTCTAAAGGGCTACGGGACTGGATGTTGCTCAGCAGACCCAGGTGCGCCTGGGGGTACTCAGTGCTCCTGCCGGCAACAGGGTGCCCACGCTAGCCTCCTAGGTGTCCAGAGAACCGTGCTGCCGTTAAAGGCACGCAGAGCACAGGCCACCGGCTCATGGAAACTGCTGCACGCCTCCGCTTCTGCACGGCAAATCAGGGCCTTACTTCCAGGCATGTGTTTCTGCTGGGTGTGCCGTCAGCGACACCGCACGGCAAGATGCTGACTTCCTCCTCGAGCAGAGTGACCCCAGGTACGAGGGCCTCGAAGCATTCCAAGCAGAGTGTTAGCACATGGCAGCTCACACAAGGGCCATGACAAAGTCTTCCTGAGCACTTGGCACTCGGCAGCAATGTTGTCCTGAGGCTGGTCGAGGTCTCTGGAAATGTAGCTCTCCTCAAGGAACGTACAGTGTGTTGCCCGTCTCTCGGCACGCACAGAGGGCCTCCAAGGGATCAACAAATGGGACTCCTCGAAGTTTCGCAGCCGGCGCACAGGGCTCTGGAGGTACTCAGTGAACTTGGAGGGGAAATGATGCATACACGAGAGGACTCGGAGTCCTCAGAAGTGGTTCTTCCTTTATAATAAAGCATATGAGCGACTAGGAACTCATGGAAAGAGCTGCATGCCTCCGTATCTACATGGGTACTAAGGGCCTGAACTGGAGGCAAGTTCGCACGTTGAGTTTCCTTTTAGTGCTAGAGCTTGTCAGGCTGACCACACCGCAGTCACGGAAGCACCTGGTTTAGACAGCAAATTCATTTTCTCCCCAGAAGCGTTCCTACAGGGTTTACAGGCGTATCAAGTGCAGGGGATGTCAGGCAGCTTCAAGGCAGCATGAATGCAGCCTTCAAAATGGGAAAGCAAGGCTAGTTCCAGCAGGCCCCCTTTTCCATGGGCACACTCAGCATACCACACTGTGGTTTCTAACAAGTCCAAAGAGACGCAGGTTACCCGGTGTGTCTTTCCCTGAATCAGCTTCTCGAAGTAGAGTGTTCTGCATCAGGCGAACTGCCTCAACCAAGGAACGCCGTAGCTGCTCCCCTGGGCCTGTGGCTATTCAAAAGCCTGCAGTGCCACAGGAAGAACAGGACTGAAAGTGCAGTCAGAACGCAAGCCGACTTCCTCTAGGAGGCACGGTGATTTCAGGCAGGAGGTCCTAGATGGAATGCGAAGCCGAGGGTTACTCTGAGTGCGGCTCAGACTAAGGCAACGCCCAAGACTTCTACGCCGTGTGGGACTGGCCAGAACGGTGTTTGTGAACGTGCCCGAGGGCTGAGGAAATTAAGACGCTTCAAAAGAGAGTGCAGTGCGTTTCCCTATGCTCGGCATGCACAGAGGGGCTCTAAAGGGCTACGGGACTGGATGTTGCTCAGCAGACCCAGGTGCGCCTGGGGGTACTCAGTGCTCCTGCCGGCAACAGGGTGCCCACGCTAGCCTCCTAGGTGTCCAGAGAACCGTGCTGCCGTTAAAGGCACGCAGAGCACAGGCCACCGGCTCATGGAAACTGCTGCACGCCTCCGCTTCTGCACGGCAAATCAGGGCCTTACTTCCAGGCATGTGTTTCTGCTGGGTGTGCCGTCAGCGACACCGCACGGCAAGATGCTGACTTCCTCCTCGAGCAGAGTGACCCCAGGTACGAGGGCCTCGAAGCATTCCAAGCAGAGTGTTAGCACATGGCAGCTCACACAAGGGCCATGACAAAGTCTTCCTGAGCACTTGGCACTCGGCAGCAATGTTGTCCTGAGGCCGGTCGAGGTCTCTGGAAATGTAGCTCTCCTCAAGGAACGTACAGTGTGTTGCCCGTCTCTCGGCACGCACAGAGGGCCTCCAAGGGATCAACAAATGGGACTCCTCGAAGTTTCGCAGCCGGCGCACAGGGCTCTGGAGGTACTCAATGAACTTGGAGGGGAAATGATGCATACACGAGAGGACTCGGAGTCCTCAGAAGTGGTTCTTCCTTTATAATAAAGCATATGAGCGACTAGGAACTCATGGAAAGAGCTGCATGCCTCCGTATCTACATGGGTACTAAGGGCCTGAACTGGAGGCAAGTTCGCACGTTGAGTTTCCTTTTAGTGCTAGAGCTTGTCAGGCTGACCACACCGCAGTCACGGAAGCACCTGGTTTAGACAGCAAATTCATTTTCTCCCCAGAAGCGTTCCTACAGGGTTTACAGGCGTATCAAGTGCAGGGGATGTCAGGCAGCTTCAAGGCAGCATGAATGCAGCCTTCAAAATGGGAAAGCAAGGCTAGTTCCAGCAGGCCCCCTTTTCCATGGGCACACTCAGCATACCCCACTGTGGTTTCTAACAAGTCCAAAGAGACGCAGGTTACCCGGTGTGTCTTTCCCTGAATCAGCTTCTCGAAGTAGAGTGTTCTGCATCAGGCGAACTGCCTCAACCAAGGAACGCCGTAGCTGCTCCCCTGGGCCTGTGGCTATTCAAAAGCCTGCAGTGCCACAGGAAGAACAGGACTGAAAGTGCAGTCAGAACGCAAGCCGACTTCCTCTAGGAGGCACGGTGATTTCAGGCAGGAGGTCCTAGATGGAATGCGAAGCCGAGGGTTACTCTGAGTGCGGCTCAGACTAAGGCAACGCCCAAGACTTCTACGCCGTGTGGGACTGGCCAGAACGGTGTTTGTGAACGTGCCCGAGGGCTGAGGAAATTAAGACGCTTCAAAAGAGAGTGCAGTGCGTTTCCCTATGCTCGGCATGCACAGAGGGGCTCTAAAGGGCTACGGGACTGGATGTTGCTCAGCAGACCCAGGTGCGCCTGGGGGTACTCAGTGCTCCTGCCGGCAACAGGGTGCCCACGCTAGCCTCCTAGGTGTCCAGAGAACCGTGCTGCCGTTAAAGGCACGCAGAGCACAGGCCACCGGCTCATGGAAACTGCTGCACGCCTCCGCTTCTGCACGGCAAATCAGGGCCTTACTTCCAGGCATGTGTTTCTGCTGGGTGTGCCGTCAGCGACACCGCACGGCAAGATGCTGACTTCCTCCTCGAGCAGAGTGACCCCAGGTACGAGGGCCTCGAAGCATTCCAAGCAGAGTGTTAGCACATGGCAGCTCACACAAGGGCCATGACAAAGTCTTCCTGAGCACTTGGCACTCGGCAGCAATGTTGTCCTGAGGCCGGTCGAGGTCTCTGGAAATGTAGCTCTCCTCAAGGAACGTACAGTGTGTTGCCCGTCTCTAGGCACGCACAGAGGGCCTCCAAGGGATCAACAAATGGGACTCCTCGAAGTTTCGCAGCCGGCGCACAGGGCTCTGGAGGTACTCAGTGAACTTGGAGGGGAAATGATGCATACACGAGAGGACTCGGAGTCCTCAGAAGTGGTTCTTCCTTTATAATAAAGCATATGAGCGACTAGGAACTCATGGAAAGAGCTGCATGCCTCCGTATCTACATGGGTACTAAGGGCCTGAACTGGAGGCAAGTTCGCACGTTGAGTTTCCTTTTAGTGCTAGAGCTTGTCAGGCTGACCACACCGCAGTCACGGAAGCACCTGGTTTAGACAGCAAATTCATTTTCTCCCCAGAAGCGTTCCTACAGGGTTTACAGGCGTATCAAGTGCAGGGGATGTCAGGCAGCTTCAAGGCAGCATGAATGCAGCCTTCAAAATGGGAAAGCAAGGCTAGTTCCAGCAGGCCCCCTTTTCCATGGGCACACTCAGCATACCCCACTGTGGTTTCTAACAAGTCCAAAGAGACGCAGGTTACCCGGTGTGTCTTTCCCTGAATCAGCTTCTCGAAGTAGAGTGTTCTGCATCAGGCGAACTGCCTCAACCAAGGAACGCCGTAGCTGCTCCCCTGGGCCTGTGGCTATTCAAAAGCCTGCAGTGCCACAGGAAGAACAGGACTGAAAGTGCAGTCAGAACGCAAGCCGACTTCCTCTAGGAGGCACGGTGATTTCAGGCAGGAGGTCCTAGATGGAATGCGAAGCCGAGGGTTACTCTGAGTGCGGCTCAGACTAAGGCAACGCCCAAGACTTCTACGCCGTGTGGGACTGGCCAGAACGGTGTTTGTGAACGTGCCCGAGGGCTGAGGAAATTAAGACGCTTCAAAAGAGAGTGCAGTGCGTTTCCCTATGCTCGGCATGCACAGAGGGGCTCTAAAGGGCTACGGGACTGGATGTTGCTCAGCAGACCCAGGTGCGCCTGGGGGTACTCAGTGCTCCTGCCGGCAACAGGGTGCCCACGCTAGCCTCCTAGGTGTCCAGAGAACCGTGCTGCCGTTAAAGGCACGCAGAGCACAGGCCACCGGCTCATGGAAACTGCTGCACGCCTCCGCTTCTGCACGGCAAATCAGGGCCTTACTTCCAGGCATGTGTTTCTGCTGGGTGTGCCGTCAGCGACACCGCACGGCAAGATGCTGACTTCCTCCTCGAGCAGAGTGACCCCAGGTACGAGGGCCTCGAAGCATTCCAAGCAGAGTGTTAGCACATGGCAGCTCACACAAGGGCCATGACAAAGTCTTCCTGAGCACTTGGCACTCGGCAGCAATGTTGTCCTGAGGCCGGTCGAGGTCTCTGGAAATGTAGCTCTCCTCAAGGAACGTACAGTGTGTTGCCCGTCTCTCGGCACGCACAGAGGGCCTCCAAGGGATCAACAAATGGGACTCCTCGAAGTTTCGCAGCCGGCGCACAGGGCTCTGGAGGTACTCAGTGAACTTGGAGGGGAAATGATGCATACACGAGAGGACTCGGAGTCCTCAGAAGTGGTTCTTCCTTTATAATAAAGCATATGAGCGACTAGGAACTCATGGAAAGAGCTGCATGCCTCCGTATCTACATGGGTACTAAGGGCCTGAACTGGAGGCAAGTTCGCACGTTGAGTTTCCTTTTAGTGCTAGAGCTTGTCAGGCTGACCACACCGCAGTCACGGAAGCACCTGGTTTAGACAGCAAATTCATTTTCTCCCCAGAAGCGTTCCTACAGGGTTTACAGGCGTATCAAGTGCAGGGGATGTCAGGCAGCTTCAAGGCAGCATGAATGCAGCCTTCAAAATGGGAAAGCAAGGCTAGTTCCAGCAGGCCCCCTTTTCCATGGGCACACTCAGCATACCCCACTGTGGTTTCTAACAAGTCCAAAGAGACGCAGGTTACCCGGTGTGTCTTTCCCTGAATCAGCTTCTCGAAGTAGAGTGTTCTGCATCAGGCGAACTGCCTCAACCAAGGAACGCCGTAGCTGCTCCCCTGGGCCTGTGGCTATTCAAAAGCCTGCAGTGCCACAGGAAGAACAGGACTGAAAGTGCAGTCAGAACGCAAGCCGACTTCCTCTAGGAGGCACGGTGATTTCAGGCAGGAGGTCCTAGATGGAATGCGAAGCCGAGGGTTACTCTGAGTGCGGCTCAGACTAAGGCAACGCCCAAGACTTCTACGCCGTGTGGGACTGGCCAGAACGGTGTTTGTGAACGTGCCCGAGGGCTGAGGAAATTAAGACGCTTCAAAAGAGAGTGCAGTGCGTTTCCCTATGCTCGGCATGCACAGAGGGGCTCTAAAGGGCTACGGGACTGGATGTTGCTCAGCAGACCCAGGTGCGCCTGGGGGTACTCAGTGCTCCTGCCGGCAACAGGGTGCCCACGCTAGCCTCCTAGGTGTCCAGAGAACCGTGCTGCCGTTAAAGGCACGCAGAGCACAGGCCACCGGCTCATGGAAACTGCTGCACGCCTCCGCTTCTGCACGGCAAATCAGGGCCTTACTTCCAGGCATGTGTTTCTGCTGGGTGTGCCGTCAGCGACACCGCATGGCAAGATGCTGACTTTCTCCTCGAGCAGAGTGACCCCAGGTACGAGGGCCTCGAAGCATTCAAAGCAGAGTGTTAGCACATGGCAGCTCACACAAGGGCCATGACAAAGTCTTCCTGAGCACTTGGCACTCGGCAGCAATGTTGTCCTGAGGCCGGTCGAGGTCTCTGGAAATGTAGCTCTCCTCAAGGAACGTACAGTGTGTTGCCCGTCTCTCGGCACGCACAGAGGGCCTCCAAGGGATCAACAAATGGGACTCCTCGAAGTTTCGCAGCCGGCGCACAGGGCTCTGGAGGTACTCAGTGAACTTGGAGGGGAAATGATGCATACACGAGAGGACTCGGAGTCCTCAGAAGTGGTTCTTCCTTTATAATAAAGCATATGAGCGACTAGGAACTCATGGAAAGAGCTGCATGCCTCCGTATCTACATGGGTACTAAGGGTCTGAACTGGAGGCAAGTTCGCACGTTGAGTTTCCTTTTAGTGCTAGAGCTTCTCAGGCTGACCACACCGCAGTCACGGAAGCACCTGGTTTAGACAGCAAATTCATTTTCTCCCCAGAAGCGTTCCTACAGGGTTTACAGGCGTATCAAGTGCAGGGGATGTCAGGCAGCTTCAAGGCAGCATGAATGCAGCCTTCAAAATGGGAAAGCAAGGCTAGTTCCAGCAGGCCCCCTTTTCCATGGGCACACTCAGCATACCCCACTGTGGTTTCTAACAAGTCCAAAGAGACGCAGGTTACCCGGTGTGTCTTTCCCTGAATCAGCTTCTCGAAGTAGAGTGTTCTGCATCAGGCGAACTGCCTCAACCAAGGAACGCCGTAGCTGCTCCCCTGGGCCTGTGGCTATTCAAAAGCCTGCAGTGCCACAGGAAGAACAGGACTGAAAGTGCAGTCAGAACGCAAGCCGACTTCCTCTAGGAGGCACGGTGATTTCAGGCAGGAGGTCCTAGATGGAATGCGAAGCCGAGGGTTACTCTGAGTGCGGCTCAGACTAAGGCAACGCCCAAGACTTCTACGCCGTGTGGGACTGGCCAGAACGGTGTTTGTGAACGTGCCCGAGGGCTGAGGAAATTAAGACGCTTCAAAAGAGAGTGCAGTGCGTTTCCCTATGCTCGGCATGCACAGAGGGGCTCTAAAGGGCTACGGGACTGGATGTTGCTCAGCAGACCCAGGTGCGCCTGGGGGTACTCAGTGCTCCTGCCGGCAACAGGGTGCCCACGCTAGCCTCCTAGGTGTCCAGAGAACCGTGCTGCCGTTAAAGGCACGCAGAGCACAGGCCACCGGCTCATGGAAACTGCTGCACGCCTCCGCTTCTGCACGGCAAATCAGGGCCTTACTTCCAGGCATGTGTTTCTGCTGGGTGTGCCGTCAGCGACACCGCACGGCAAGATGCTGACTTCCTCCTCGAGCAGAGTGACCCCAGGTACGAGGGCCTCGAAGCATTCCAAGCAGAGTGTTAGCACATGGCAGCTCACACAAGGGCCATGACAAAGTCTTCCTGAGCACTTGGCACTCGGCAGCAATGTTGTCCTGAGGCCGGTCGAGGTCTCTGGAAATGTAGCTCTCCTCAAGGAACGTACAGTGTGTTGCCCGTCTCTCGGCACGCACAGAGGGCCTCCAAGGGATCAACAAATGGGACTCCTCGAAGTTTCGCAGCCGGCGCACAGGGCTCTGGAGGTACTCAGTGAACTTGGAGGGGAAATGATGCATACACGAGAGGACTCGGAGTCCTCAGAAGTGGTTCTTCCTTTATAATAAAGCATATGAGCGACTAGGAACTCATGGAAAGAGCTGCATGCCTCCGTATCTACATGGGTACTAAGGGCCTGAACTGGAGGCAAGTTCGCACGTTGAGTTTCCTTTTAGTGCTAGAGCTTCTCAGGCTGACCACACCGCAGTCACGGAAGCACCTGGTTTAGACAGCAAATTCATTTTCTCCCCAGAAGCGTTCCTACAGGGTTTACAGGCGTATCAAGTGCAGGGGATGTCAGGCAGCTTCAAGGCAGCATGAATGCAGCCTTCAAAATGGGAAAGCAAGGCTAGTTCCAGCAGGCCCCCTTTTCCATGGGCACACTCAGCATACCCCACTGTGGTTTCTAACAAGTCCAAAGAGACGCAGGTTACCCGGTGTGTCTTTCCCTGAATCAGCTTCTCGAAGTAGAGTGTTCTGCATCAGGCGAACTGCCTCAACCAAGGAACGCCGTAGCTGCTCCCCTGGGCCTGTGGCTATTCAAAAGCCTGCAGTGCCACAGGAAGAACAGGACTGAAAGTGCAGTCAGAACGCAAGCCGACTTCCTCTAGGAGGCACGGTGATTTCAGGCAGGAGGTCCTAGATGGAATGCGAAGCCGAGGGTTACTCTGAGTGCGGCTCAGACTAAGGCAACGCCCAAGACTTCTACGCCGTGTGGGACTGGCCAGAACGGTGTTTGTGAACGTGCCCGAGGGCTGAGGAAATTAAGACGCTTCAAAAGAGAGTGCAGTGCGTTTCCCTATGCTCGGCATGCACAGAGGGGCTCTAAAGGGCTACGGGACTGGATGTTGCTCAGCAGACCCAGGTGCGCCTGGGGGTACTCAGTGCTCCTGCCGGCAACAGGGTGCCCACGCTAGCCTCCTAGGTGTCCAGAGAACCGTGCTGCCGTTAAAGGCACGCAGAGCACAGGCCACCGGCTCATGGAAACTGCTGCACGCCTC
Organism: Orcinus orca; assembly: GCF_937001465.1. Taxonomy (NCBI): domain Eukaryota; kingdom Metazoa; phylum Chordata; class Mammalia; order Artiodactyla; family Delphinidae; genus Orcinus; species Orcinus orca. The sequence continues at coordinate 59,402,410 of NC_064577.1, read as the reverse complement.
CGCTTCTGCACGGCAAATCAGGGCCTTACTTCCAGGCATGTGTTTCTGCTGGGTGTGCCGTCAGCGACACCGCACGGCAAGATGCTGACTTCCTCCTCGAGCAGAGTGACCCCAGGTACGAGGGCCTCGAAGCATTCCAAGCAGAGTGTTAGCACATGGCAGCTCACACAAGGGCCATGACAAAGTCTTCCTGAGCACTTGGCACTCGGCAGCAATGTTGTCCTGAGGCCGGTCGAGGTCTCTGGAAATGTAGCTCTCCTCAAGGAACGTACAGTGTGTTGCCCGTCTCTCGGCACGCACAGAGGGCCTCCAAGGGATCAACAAATGGGACTCCTCGAAGTTTCGCAGCCGGCGCACAGGGCTCTGGAGGTACTCAGTGAACTTGGAGGGGAAATGATGCATACACGAGAGGACTCGGAGTCCTCAGAAGTGGTTCTTCCTTTATAATAAAGCATATGAGCGACTAGGAACTCATGGAAAGAGCTGCATGCCTCCGTATCTACATGGGTACTAAGGGCCTGAACTGGAGGCAAGTTCGCACGTTGAGTTTCCTTTTAGTGCTAGAGCTTCTCAGGCTGACCACACCGCAGTCACGGAAGCACCTGGTTTAGACAGCAAATTCATTTTCTCCCCAGAAGCGTTCCTACAGGGTTTACAGGCGTATCAAGTGCAGGGGATGTCAGGCAGCTTCAAGGCAGCATGAATGCAGCCTTCAAAATGGGAAAGCAAGGCTAGTTCCAGCAGGCCCCCTTTTCCATGGGCACACTCAGCATACCCCACTGTGGTTTCTAACAAGTCCAAAGAGACGCAGGTTACCCGGTGTGTCTTTCCCTGAATCAGCTTCTCGAAGTAGAGTGTTCTGCATCAGGCGAACTGCCTCAACCAAGGAACGCCGTAGCTGCTCCCCTGGGCCTGTGGCTATTCAAAAGCCTGCAGTGCCACAGGAAGAACAGGACTGAAAGTGCAGTCAGAACGCAAGCCGACTTCCTCTAGGAGGCACGGTGATTTCAGGCAGGAGGTCCTAGATGGAATGCGAAGCCGAGGGTTACTCTGAGTGCGGCTCAGACTAAGGCAACGCCCAAGACTTCTACGCCGTGTGGGACTGGCCAGAACGGTGTTTGTGAACGTGCCCGAGGGCTGAGGAAATTAAGACGCTTCAAAAGAGAGTGCAGTGCGTTTCCCTATGCTCGGCATGCACAGAGGGGCTCTAAAGGGCTACGGGACTGGATGTTGCTCAGCAGACCCAGGTGCGCCTGGGGGTACTCAGTGCTCCTGCCGGCAACAGGGTGCCCACGCTAGCCTCCTAGGTGTCCAGAGAACCGTGCTGCCGTTAAAGGCACGCAGAGCACAGGCCACCGGCTCATGGAAACTGCTGCACGCCTCCGCTTCTGCACGGCAAATCAGGGCCTTACTTCCAGGCATGTGTTTCTGCTGGGTGTGCCGTCAGCGACACCGCACGGCAAGATGCTGACTTCCTCCTCGAGCAGAGTGACCCCAGGTACGAGGGCCTCGAAGCATTCCAAGCAGAGTGTTATCACATGGCAGCTCACACAAGGGCCATGACAAAGTCTTCCTGAGCACTTGGCACTCGGCAGCAATGTTGTCCTGAGGCCGGTCGAGGTCTCTGGAAATGTAGCTCTCCTCAAGGAACGTACAGTGTGTTGCCCGTCTCTCGGCACGCACAGAGGGCCTCCAAGGGATCAACAAATGGGACTCCTCGAAGTTTCGCAGCCGGCGCACAGGGCTCTGGAGGTACTCAGTGAACTTGGAGGGGAAATGATGCATACACGAGAGGACTCGGAGTCCTCAGAAGTGGTTCTTCCTTTATAATAAAGCATATGAGCGACTAGGAACTCATGGAAAGAGCTGCATGCCTCCGTATCTACATGGGTACTAAGGGCCTGAACTGGAGGCAAGTTCGCACGTTGAGTTTCCTTTTAGTGCTAGAGCTTGTCAGGCTGACCACACCGCAGTCACGGAAGCACCTGGTTTAGACAGCAAATTCATTTTCTCCCCAGAAGCGTTCCTACAGGGTTTACAGGCGTATCAAGTGCAGGGGATGTCAGGCAGCTTCAAGGCAGCATGAATGCAGCCTTCAAAATGGGAAAGCAAGGCTAGTTCCAGCAGGCCCCCTTTTCCATGGGCACACTCAGCATACCCCACTGTGGTTTCTAACAAGTCCAAAGAGACGCAGGTTACCCGGTGTGTCTTTCCCTGAATCAGCTTCTCGAAGTAGAGTGTTCTGCATCAGGCGAACTGCCTCAACCAAGGAACGCCGTAGCTGCTCCCCTGGGCCTGTGGCTATTCAAAAGCCTGCAGTGCCACAGGAAGAACAGGACTGAAAGTGCAGTCAGAACGCAAGCCGACTTCCTCTAGGAGGCACGGTGATTTCAGGCAGGAGGTCCTAGATGGAATGCGAAGCCGAGGGTTACTCTGAGTGCGGCTCAGACTAAGGCAACGCCCAAGACTTCTACGCCGTGTGGGACTGGCCAGAACGGTGTTTGTGAACGTGCCCGAGGGCTGAGGAAATTAAGACGCTTCAAAAGAGAGTGCAGTGCGTTTCCCTATGCTCGGCATGCACAGAGGGGCTCTAAAGGGCTACGGGACTGGATGTTGCTCAGCAGACCCAGGTGCGCCTGGGGGTACTCAGTGCTCCTGCCGGCAACAGGGTGCCCACGCTAGCCTCCTAGGTGTCCAGAGAACCGTGCTGCCGTTAAAGGCACGCAGAGCACAGGCCACCGGCTCATGGAAACTGCTGCACGCCTCCGCTTCTGCACGGCAAATCAGGGCCTTACTTCCAGGCATGTGTTTCTGCTGGGTGTGCCGTCAGCGACACCGCATGGCAAGATGCTGACTTTCTCCTCGAGCAGAGTGACCCCAGGTACGAGGGCCTCGAAGCATTCAAAGCAGAGTGTTAGCACATGGCAGCTCACACAAGGGCCATGACAAAGTCTTCCTGAGCACTTGGCACTCGGCAGCAATGTTGTCCTGAGGCCGGTCGAGGTCTCTGGAAATGTAGCTCTCCTCAAGGAACGTACAGTGTGTTGCCCGTCTCTCGGCACGCACAGAGGGCCTCCAAGGGATCAACAAATGGGACTCCTCGAAGTTTCGCAGCCGGCGCACAGGGCTCTGGAGGTACTCAGTGAACTTGGAGGGGAAATGATGCATACACGAGAGGACTCGGAGTCCTCAGAAGTGGTTCTTCCTTTATAATAAAGCATATGAGCGACTAGGAACTCATGGAAAGAGCTGCATGCCTCCGTATCTACATGGGTACTAAGGGCCTGAACTGGAGGCAAGTTCGCACGTTGAGTTTCCTTTTAGTGCTAGAGCTTGTCAGGCTGACCACACCGCAGTCACGGAAGCACCTGGTTTAGACAGCAAATTCATTTTCTCCCCAGAAGCGTTCCTACAGGGTTTACAGGCGTATCAAGTGCAGGGGATGTCAGGCAGCTTCAAGGCAGCATGAATGCAGCCTTCAAAATGGGAAAGCAAGGCTAGTTCCAGCAGGCCCCCTTTTCCATGGGCACACTCAGCATACCCCACTGTGGTTTCTAACAAGTCCAAAGAGACGCAGGTTACCCGGTGTGTCTTTCCCTGAATCAGCTTCTCGAAGTAGAGTGTTCTGCATCAGGCGAACTGCCTCAACCAAGGAACGCCGTAGCTGCTCCCCTGGGCCTGTGGCTATTCAAAAGCCTGCAGTGCCACAGGAAGAACAGGACTGAAAGTGCAGTCAGAACGCAAGCCGACTTCCTCTAGGAGGCACGGTGATTTCAGGCAGGAGGTCCTAGATGGAATGCGAAGCCGAGGGTTACTCTGAGTGCGGCTCAGACTAAGGCAACGCCCAAGACTTCTACGCCGTGTGGGACTGGCCAGAACGGTGTTTGTGAACGTGCCCGAGGGCTGAGGAAATTAAGACGCTTCAAAAGAGAGTGCAGTGCGTTTCCCTATGCTCGGCATGCACAGAGGGGCTCTAAAGGGCTACGGGACTGGATGTTGCTCAGCAGACCCAGGTGCGCCTGGGGGTACTCAGTGCTCCTGCCGGCAACAGGGTGCCCACGCTAGCCTCCTAGGTGTCCAGAGAACCGTGCTGCCGTTAAAGGCACGCAGAGCACAGGCCACCGGCTCATGGAAACTGCTGCACGCCTCCGCTTCTGCACGGCAAATCAGGGCCTTACTTCCAGGCATGTGTTTCTGCTGGGTGTGCCGTCAGCGACACCGCACGGCAAGATGCTGACTTCCTCCTCGAGCAGAGTGACCCCAGGTACGAGGGCCTCGAAGCATTCCAAGCAGAGTGTTAGCACATGGCAGCTCACACAAGGGCCATGACAAAGTCTTCCTGAGCACTTGGCACTCGGCAGCAATGTTGTCCTGAGGCCGGTCGAGGTCTCTGGAAATGTAGCTCTCCTCAAGGAACGTACAGTGTGTTGCCCGTCTCTCGGCACGCACAGAGGGCCTCCAAGGGATCAACAAATGGGACTCCTCGAAGTTTCGCAGCCGGCGCACAGGGCTCTGGAGGTACTCAGTGAACTTGGAGGGGAAATGATGCATACACGAGAGGACTCGGAGTCCTCAGAAGTGGTTCTTCCTTTATAATAAAGCATATGAGCGACTAGGAACTCATGGAAAGAGCTGCATGCCTCCGTATCTACATGGGTACTAAGGGCCTGAACTGGAGGCAAGTTCGCACGTTGAGTTTCCTTTTAGTGCTAGAGCTTCTCAGGCTGACCACACCGCAGTCACGGAAGCACCTGGTTTAGACAGCAAATTCATTTTCTCCCCAGAAGCGTTCCTACAGGGTTTACAGGCGTATCAAGTGCAGGGGATGTCAGGCAGCTTCAAGGCAGCATGAATGCAGCCTTCAAAATGGGAAAGCAAGGCTAGTTCCAGCAGGCCCCCTTTTCCATGGGCACACTCAGCATACCCCACTGTGGTTTCTAACAAGTCCAAAGAGACGCAGGTTACCCGGTGTGTCTTTCCCTGAATCAGCTTCTCGAAGTAGAGTGTTCTGCATCAGGCGAACTGCCTCAACCAAGGAACGCCGTAGCTGCTCCCCTGGGCCTGTGGCTATTCAAAAGCCTGCAGTGCCACAGGAAGAACAGGACTGAAAGTGCAGTCAGAACGCAAGCCGACTTCCTCTAGGAGGCACGGTGATTTCAGGCAGGAGGTCCTAGATGGAATGCGAAGCCGAGGGTTACTCTGAGTGCGGCTCAGACTAAGGCAACGCCCAAGACTTCTACGCCGTGTGGGACTGGCCAGAACGGTGTTTGTGAACGTGCCCGAGGGCTGAGGAAATTAAGACGCTTCAAAAGAGAGTGCAGTGCGTTTCCCTATGCTCGGCATGCACAGAGGGGCTCTAAAGGGCTACGGGACTGGATGTTGCTCAGCAGACCCAGGTGCGCCTGGGGGTACTCAGTGCTCCTGCCGGCAACAGGGTGCCCACGCTAGCCTCCTAGGTGTCCAGAGAACCGTGCTGCCGTTAAAGGCACGCAGAGCACAGGCCACCGGCTCATGGAAACTGCTGCACGCCTCCGCTTCTGCACGGCAAATCAGGGCCTTACTTCCAGGCATGTGTTTCTGCTGGGTGTGCCGTCAGCGACACCGCACGGCAAGATGCTGACTTCCTCCTCGAGCAGAGTGACCCCAGGTACGAGGGCCTCGAAGCATTCCAAGCAGAGTGTTAGCACATGGCAGCTCACACAAGGGCCATGACAAAGTCTTCCTGAGCACTTGGCACTCGGCAGCAATGTTGTCCTGAGGCCGGTCGAGGTCTCTGGAAATGTAGCTCTCCTCAAGGAACGTACAGTGTGTTGCCCGTCTCTCGGCACGCACAGAGGGCCTCCAAGGGATCAACAAATGGGACTCCTCGAAGTTTCGCAGCCGGCGCACAGGGCTCTGGAGGTACTCAGTGAACTTGGAGGGGAAATGATGCATACACGAGAGGACTCGGAGTCCTCAGAAGTGGTTCTTCCTTTATAATAAAGCATATGAGCGACTAGGAACTCATGGAAAGAGCTGCATGCCTCCGTATCTACATGGGTACTAAGGGCCTGAACTGGAGGCAAGTTCGCACGTTGAGTTTCCTTTTAGTGCTAGAGCTTCTCAGGCTGACCACACCGCAGTCACGGAAGCACCTGGTTTAGACAGCAAATTCATTTTCTCCCCAGAAGCGTTCCTACAGGGTTTACAGGCGTATCAAGTGCAGGGGATGTCAGGCAGCTTCAAGGCAGCATGAATGCAGCCTTCAAAATGGGAAAGCAAGGCTAGTTCCAGCAGGCCCCCTTTTCCATGGGCACACTCAGCATACCCCACTGTGGTTTCTAACAAGTCCAAAGAGACGCAGGTTACCCGGTGTGTCTTTCCCTGAATCAGCTTCTCGAAGTAGAGTGTTCTGCATCAGGCGAACTGCCTCAACCAAGGAACGCCGTAGCTGCTCCCCTGGGCCTGTGGCTATTCAAAAGCCTGCAGTGCCACAGGAAGAACAGGACTGAAAGTGCAGTCAGAACGCAAGCCGACTTCCTCTAGGAGGCACGGTGATTTCAGGCAGGAGGTCCTAGATGGAATGCGAAGCCGAGGGTTACTCTGAGTGCGGCTCAGACTAAGGCAACGCCCAAGACTTCTACGCCGTGTGGGACTGGCCAGAACGGTGTTTGTGAACGTGCCCGAGGGCTGAGGAAATTAAGACGCTTCAAAAGAGAGTGCAGTGCGTTTCCCTATGCTCGGCATGCACAGAGGGGCTCTAAAGGGCTACGGGACTGGATGTTGCTCAGCAGACCCAGGTGCGCCTGGGGGTACTCAGTGCTCCTGCCGGCAACAGGGTGCCCACGCTAGCCTCCTAGGTGTCCAGAGAACCGTGCTGCCGTTAAAGGCACGCAGAGCACAGGCCACCGGCTCATGGAAACTGCTGCACGCCTCCGCTTCTGCACGGCAAATCAGGGCCTTACTTCCAGGCATGTGTTTCTGCTGGGTGTGCCGTCGGCGACACCGCACGGCAAGATGCTGACTTCCTCCTCGAGCAGAGTGACCCCAGGTACGAGGGCCTCGAAGCATTCCAAGCAGAGTGTTAGCACATGGCAGCTCACACAAGGGCCATGACAAAGTCTTCCTGAGCACTTGGCACTCGGCAGCAATGTTGTCCTGAGGCCGGTCGAGGTCTCTGGAAATGTAGCTCTCCTCAAGGAACGTACAGTGTGTTGCCCGTCTCTCGGCACGCACAGAGGGCCTCCAAGGGATCAACAAATGGGACTCCTCGAAGTTTCGCAGCCGGCGCACAGGGCTCTGGAGGTACTCAGTGAACTTGGAGGGGAAATGATGCATACACGAGAGGACTCGGAGTCCTCAGAAGTGGTTCTTCCTTTATAATAAAGCATATGAGCGACTAGGAACTCATGGAAAGAGCTGCATGCCTCCGTATCTACATGGGTACTAAGGGCCTGAACTGGAGGCAAGTTCGCACGTTGAGTTTCCTTTTAGTGCTAGAGCTTGTCAGGCTGACCACACCGCAGTCACGGAAGCACCTGGTTTAGACAGCAAATTCATTTTCTCCCCAGAAGCGTTCCTACAGGGTTTACAGGCGTATCAAGTGCAGGGGATGTCAGGCAGCTTCAAGGCAGCATGAATGCAGCCTTCAAAATGGGAAAGCAAGGCTAGTTCCAGCAGGCCCCCTTTTCCATGGGCACACTCAGCATACCCCACTGTGGTTTCTAACAAGTCCAAAGAGACGCAGGTTACCCGGTGTGTCTTTCCCTGAATCAGCTTCTCGAAGTAGAGTGTTCTGCATCAGGCGAACTGCCTCAACCAAGGAACGCCGTAGCTGCTCCCCTGGGCCTGTGGCTATTCAAAAGCCTGCAGTGCCACAGGAAGAACAGGACTGAAAGTGCAGTCAGAACGCAAGCCGACTTCCTCTAGGAGGCACGGTGATTTCAGGCAGGAGGTCCTAGATGGAATGCGAAGCCGAGGGTTACTCTGAGTGCGGCTCAGACTAAGGCAACGCCCAAGACTTCTACGCCGTGTGGGACTGGCCAGAACGGTGTTTGTGAACGTGCCCGAGGGCTGAGGAAATTAAGACGCTTCAAAAGAGAGTGCAGTGCGTTTCCCTATGCTCGGCATGCACAGAGGGGCTCTAAAGGGCTACGGGACTGGATGTTGCTCAGCAGACCCAGGTGCGCCTGGGGGTACTCAGTGCTCCTGCCGGCAACAGGGTGCCCACGCTAGCCTCCTAGGTGTCCAGAGAACCGTGCTGCCGTTAAAGGCACGCAGAGCACAGGCCACCGGCTCATGGAAACTGCTGCACGCCTCCGCTTCTGCACGGCAAATCAGGGCCTTACTTCCAGGCATGTGTTTCTGCTGGGTGTGCCGTCAGCGACACCGCACGGCAAGATGCTGACTTCCTCCTCGAGCAGAGTGACCCCAGGTACGAGGGCCTCGAAGCATTCCAAGCAGAGTGTTAGCACATGGCAGCTCACACAAGGGCCATGACAAAGTCTTCCTGAGCACTTGGCACTCGGCAGCAATGTTGTCCTGAGGCCGGTCGAGGTCTCTGGAAATGTAGCTCTCCTCAAGGAACGTACAGTGTGTTGCCCGTCTCTCGGCACGCACAGAGGGCCTCCAAGGGATCAACAAATGGGACTCCTCGAAGTTTCGCAGCCGGCGCACAGGGCTCTGGAGGTACTCAGTGAACTTGGAGGGGAAATGATGCATACACGAGAGGACTCGGAGTCCTCAGAAGTGGTTCTTCCTTTATAATAAAGCATATGAGCGACTAGGAACTCATGGAAAGAGCTGCATGCCTCCGTATCTACATGGGTACTAAGGGCCTGAACTGGAGGCAAGTTCGCACGTTGAGTTTCCTTTTAGTGCTAGAGCTTCTCAGGCTGACCACACCGCAGTCACGGAAGCACCTGGTTTAGACAGCAAATTCATTTTCTCCCCAGAAGCGTTCCTACAGGGTTTACAGGCGTATCAAGTGCAGGGGATGTCAGGCAGCTTCAAGGCAGCATGAATGCAGCCTTCAAAATGGGAAAGCAAGGCTAGTTCCAGCAGGCCCCCTTTTCCATGGGCACACTCAGCATACCCCACTGTGGTTTCTAACAAGTCCAAAGAGACGCAGGTTACCCGGTGTGTCTTTCCCTGAATCAGCTTCTCGAAGTAGAGTGTTCTGCATCAGGCGAACTGCCTCAACCAAGGAACGCCGTAGCTGCTCCCCTGGGCCTGTGGCTATTCAAAAGCCTGCAGTGCCACAGGAAGAACAGGACTGAAAGTGCAGTCAGAACGCAAGCCGACTTCCTCTAGGAGGCACGGTGATTTCAGGCAGGAGGTCCTAGATGGAATGCGAAGCCGAGGGTTACTCTGAGTGCGGCTCAGACTAAGGCAACGCCCAAGACTTCTACGCCGTGTGGGACTGGCCAGAACGGTGTTTGTGAACGTGCCCGAGGGCTGAGGAAATTAAGACGCTTCAAAAGAGAGTGCAGTGCGTTTCCCTATGCTCGGCATGCACAGAGGGGCTCTAAAGGGCTACGGGACTGGATGTTGCTCAGCAGACCCAGGTGCGCCTGGGGGTACTCAGTGCTCCTGCCGGCAACAGGGTGCCCACGCTAGCCTCCTAGGTGTCCAGAGAACCGTGCTGCCGTTAAAGGCACGCAGAGCACAGGCCACCGGCTCATGGAAACTGCTGCACGCCTCCGCTTCTGCACGGCAAATCAGGGCCTTACTTCCAGGCATGTGTTTCTGCTGGGTGTGCCGTCAGCGACACCGCACGGCAAGATGCTGACTTCCTCCTCGAGCAGAGTGACCCCAGGTACGAGGGCCTCGAAGCATTCCAAGCAGAGTGTTAGCACATGGCAGCTCACACAAGGGCCATGACAAAGTCTTCCTGAGCACTTGGCACTCGGCAGCAATGTTGTCCTGAGGCCGGTCGAGGTCTCTGGAAATGTAGCTCTCCTCAAGGAACGTACAGTGTGTTGCCCGTCTCTCGGCACGCACAGAGGGCCTCCAAGGGATCAACAAATGGGACTCCTCGAAGTTTCGCAGCCGGCGCACAGGGCTCTGGAGGTACTCAGTGAACTTGGAGGGGAAATGATGCATACACGAGAGGACTCGGAGTCCTCAGAAGTGGTTCTTCCTTTATAATAAAGCATATGAGCGACTAGGAACTCATGGAAAGAGCTGCATGCCTCCGTATCTACATGGGTACTAAGGGCCTGAACTGGAGGCAAGTTCGCACGTTGAGTTTCCTTTTAGTGCTAGAGCTTCTCAGGCTGACCACACCGCAGTCACGGAAGCACCTGGTTTAGACAGCAAATTCATTTTCTCCCCAGAAGCGTTCCTACAGGGTTTACAGGCGTATCAAGTGCAGGGGATGTCAGGCAGCTTCAAGGCAGCATGAATGCAGCCTTCAAAATGGGAAAGCAAGGCTAGTTCCAGCAGGCCCCCTTTTCCATGGGCACACTCAGCATACCCCACTGTGGTTTCTAACAAGTCCAAAGAGACGCAGGTTACCCGGTGTGTCTTTCCCTGAATCAGCTTCTCGAAGTAGAGTGTTCTGCATCAGGCGAACTGCCTCAACCAAGGAACGCCGTAGCTGCTCCCCTGGGCCTGTGGCTATTCAAAAGCCTGCAGTGCCACAGGAAGAACAGGACTGAAAGTGCAGTCAGAACGCAAGCCGACTTCCTCTAGGAGGCACGGTGATTTCAGGCAGGAGGTCCTAGATGGAATGCGAAGCCGAGGGTTACTCTGAGTGCGGCTCAGACTAAGGCAACGCCCAAGACTTCTACGCCGTGTGGGACTGGCCAGAACGGTGTTTGTGAACGTGCCCGAGGGCTGAGGAAATTAAGACGCTTCAAAAGAGAGTGCAGTGCGTTTCCCTATGCTCGGCATGCACAGAGGGGCTCTAAAGGGCTACGGGACTGGATGTTGCTCAGCAGACCCAGGTGCGCCTGGGGGTACTCAGTGCTCCTGCCGGCAACAGGGTGCCCACGCTAGCCTCCTAGGTGTCCAGAGAACCGTGCTGCCGTTAAAGGCACGCAGAGCACAGGCCACCGGCTCATGGAAACTGCTGCACGCCTCCGCTTCTGCACGGCAAATCAGGGCCTTACTTCCAGGCATGTGTTTCTGCTGGGTGTGCCGTCAGCGACACCGCACGGCAAGATGCTGACTTCCTCCTCGAGCAGAGTGACCCCAGGTACGAGGGCCTCGAAGCATTCCAAGCAGAGTGTTATCACATGGCAGCTCACACAAGGGCCATGACAAAGTCTTCCTGAGCACTTGGCACTCGGCAGCAATGTTGTCCTGAGGCCGGTCGAGGTCTCTGGAAATGTAGCTCTCCTCAAGGAACGTACAGTGTGTTGCCCGTCTCTCGGCACGCACAGAGGGCCTCCAAGGGATCAACAAATGGGACTCCTCGAAGTTTCGCAGCCGGCGCACAGGGCTCTGGAGGTACTCAGTGAACTTGGAGGGGAAATGATGCATACACGAGAGGACTCGGAGTCCTCAGAAGTGGTTCTTCCTTTATAATAAAGCATATGAGCGACTAGGAACTCATGGAAAGAGCTGCATGCCTCCGTATCTACATGGGTACTAAGGGCCTGAACTGGAGGCAAGTTCGCACGTTGAGTTTCCTTTTAGTGCTAGAGCTTGTCAGGCTGACCACACCGCAGTCACGGAAGCACCTGGTTTAGACAGCAAATTCATTTTCTCCCCAGAAGCGTTCCTACAGGGTTTACAGGCGTATCAAGTGCAGGGGATGTCAGGCAGCTTCAAGGCAGCATGAATGCAGCCTTCAAAATGGGAAAGCAAGGCTAGTTCCAGCAGGCCCCCTTTTCCATGGGCACACTCAGCATACCCCACTGTGGTTTCTAACAAGTCCAAAGAGACGCAGGTTACCCGGTGTGTCTTTCCCTGAATCAGCTTCTCGAAGTAGAGTGTTCTGCATCAGGCGAACTGCCTCAACCAAGGAACGCCGTAGCTGCTCCCCTGGGCCTGTGGCTATTCAAAAGCCTGCAGTGCCACAGGAAGAACAGGACTGAAAGTGCAGTCAGAACGCAAGCCGACTTCCTCTAGGAGGCACGGTGATTTCAGGCAGGAGGTCCTAGATGGAATGCGAAGCCGAGGGTTACTCTGAGTGCGGCTCAGACTAAGGCAACGCCCAAGACTTCTACGCCGTGTGGGACTGGCCAGAACGGTGTTTGTGAACGTGCCCGAGGGCTGAGGAAATTAAGACGCTTCAAAAGAGAGTGCAGTGCGTTTCCCTATGCTCGGCATGCACAGAGGGGCTCTAAAGGGCTACGGGACTGGATGTTGCTCAGCAGACCCAGGTGCGCCTGGGGGTACTCAGTGCTCCTGCCGGCAACAGGGTGCCCACGCTAGCCTCCTAGGTGTCCAGAGAACCGTGCTGCCGTTAAAGGCACGCAGAGCACAGGCCACCGGCTCATGGAAACTGCTGCACGCCTCCGCTTCTGCACGGCAAATCAGGGCCTTACTTCCAGGCATGTGTTTCTGCTGGGTGTGCCGTCAGCGACACCGCATGGCAAGATGCTGACTTTCTCCTCGAGCAGAGTGACCCCAGGTACGAGGGCCTCGAAGCATTCAAAGCAGAGTGTTAGCACATGGCAGCTCACACAAGGGCCATGACAAAGTCTTCCTGAGCACTTGGCACTCGGCAGCAATGTTGTCCTGAGGCCGGTCGAGGTCTCTGGAAATGTAGCTCTCCTCAAGGAACGTACAGTGTGTTGCCCGTCTCTCGGCACGCACAGAGGGCCTCCAAGGGATCAACAAATGGGACTCCTCGAAGTTTCGCAGCCGGCGCACAGGGCTCTGGAGGTACTCAGTGAACTTGGAGGGGAAATGATGCATACACGAGAGGACTCGGAGTCCTCAGAAGTGGTTCTTCCTTTATAATAAAGCATATGAGCGACTAGGAACTCATGGAAAGAGCTGCATGCCTCCGTATCTACATGGGTACTAAGGGCCTGAACTGGAGGCAAGTTCGCACGTTGAGTTTCCTTTTAGTGCTAGAGCTTCTCAGGCTGACCACACCGCAGTCACGGAAGCACCTGGTTTAGACAGCAAATTCATTTTCTCCCCAGAAGCGTTCCTACAGGGTTTACAGGCGTATCAAGTGCAGGGGATGTCAGGCAGCTTCAAGGCAGCATGAATGCAGCCTTCAAAATGGGAAAGCAAGGCTAGTTCCAGCAGGCCCCCTTTTCCATGGGCACACTCAGCATACCCCACTGTGGTTTCTAACAAGTCCAAAGAGACGCAGGTTACCCGGTGTGTCTTTCCCTGAATCAGCTTCTCGAAGTAGAGTGTTCTGCATCAGGCGAACTGCCTCAACCAAGGAACGCCGTAGCTGCTCCCCTGGGCCTGTGGCTATTCAAAAGCCTGCAGTGCCACAGGAAGAACAGGACTGAAAGTGCAGTCAGAACGCAAGCCGACTTCCTCTAGGAGGCACGGTGATTTCAGGCAGGAGGTCCTAGATGGAATGCGAAGCCGAGGGTTACTCTGAGTGCGGCTCAGACTAAGGCAACGCCCAAGACTTCTACGCCGTGTGGGACTGGCCAGAACGGTGTTTGTGAACGTGCCCGAGGGCTGAGGAAATTAAGACGCTTCAAAAGAGAGTGCAGTGCGTTTCCCTATGCTCGGCATGCACAGAGGGGCTCTAAAGGGCTACGGGACTGGATGTTGCTCAGCAGACCCAGGTGCGCCTGGGGGTACTCAGTGCTCCTGCCGGCAACAGGGTGCCCACGCTAGCCTCCTAGGTGTCCAGAGAACCGTGCTGCCGTTAAAGGCACGCAGAGCACAGGCCACCGGCTCATGGAAACTGCTGCACGCCTCCGCTTCTGCACGGCAAATCAGGGCCTTACTTCCAGGCATGTGTTTCTGCTGGGTGTGCCGTCAGCGACACCGCACGGCAAGATGCTGACTTCCTCCTCGAGCAGAGTGACCCCAGGTACGAGGGCCTCGAAGCATTCCAAGCAGAGTGTTAGCACATGGCAGCTCACACAAGGGCCATGACAAAGTCTTCCTGAGCACTTGGCACTCGGCAGCAATGTTGTCCTGAGGCCGGTCGAGGTCTCTGGAAATGTAGCTCTCCTCAAGGAACGTACAGTGTGTTGCCCGTCTCTCGGCACGCACAGAGGGCCTCCAAGGGATCAACAAATGGGACTCCTCGAAGTTTCGCAGCCGGCGCACAGGGCTCTGGAGGTACTCAGTGAACTTGGAGGGGAAATGATGCATACACGAGAGGACTCGGAGTCCTCAGAAGTGGTTCTTCCTTTATAATAAAGCATATGAGCGACTAGGAACTCATGGAAAGAGCTGCATGCCTCCGTATCTACATGGGTACTAAGGGCCTGAACTGGAGGCAAGTTCGCACGTTGAGTTTCCTTTTAGTGCTAGAGCTTCTCAGGCTGACCACACCGCAGTCACGGAAGCACCTGGTTTAGACAGCAAATTCATTTTCTCCCCAGAAGCGTTCCTACAGGGTTTACAGGCGTATCAAGTGCAGGGGATGTCAGGCAGCTTCAAGGCAGCATGAATGCAGCCTTCAAAATGGGAAAGCAAGGCTAGTTCCAGCAGGCCCCCTTTTCCATGGGCACACTCAGCATACCCCACTGTGGTTTCTAACAAGTCCAAAGAGACGCAGGTTACCCGGTGTGTCTTTCCCTGAATCAGCTTCTCGAAGTAGAGTGTTCTGCATCAGGCGAACTGCCTCAACCAAGGAACGCCGTAGCTGCTCCCCTGGGCCTGTGGCTATTCAAAAGCCTGCAGTGCCACAGGAAGAACAGGACTGAAAGTGCAGTCAGAACGCAAGCCGACTTCCTCTAGGAGGCACGGTGATTTCAGGCAGGAGGTCCTAGATGGAATGCGAAGCCGAGGGTTACTCTGAGTGCGGCTCAGACTAAGGCAACGCCCAAGACTTCTACGCCGTGTGGGACTGGCCAGAACGGTGTTTGTGAACGTGCCCGAGGGCTGAGGAAATTAAGACGCTTCAAAAGAGAGTGCAGTGCGTTTCCCTATGCTCGGCATGCACAGAGGGGCTCTAAAGGGCTACGGGACTGGATGTTGCTCAGCAGACCCAGGTGCGCCTGGGGGTACTCAGTGCTCCTGCCGGCAACAGGGTGCCCACGCTAGCCTCCTAGGTGTCCAGAGAACCGTGCTGCCGTTAAAGGCACGCAGAGCACAGGCCACCGGCTCATGGAAACTGCTGCACGCCTCCGCTTCTGCACGGCAAATCAGGGCCTTACTTCCAGGCATGTGTTTCTGCTGGGTGTGCCGTCAGCGACACCGCACGGCAAGATGCTGACTTCCTCCTCGAGCAGAGTGACCCCAGGTACGAGGGCCTCGAAGCATTCCAAGCAGAGTGTTAGCACATGGCAGCTCACACAAGGGCCATGACAAAGTCTTCCTGAGCACTTGGCACTCGGCAGCAATGTTGTCCTGAGGCCGGTCGAGGTCTCTGGAAATGTAGCTCTCCTCAAGGAACGTACAGTGTGTTGCCCGTCTCTCGGCACGCACAGAGGGCCTCCAAGGGATCAACAAATGGGACTCCTCGAAGTTTCGCAGCCGGCGCACAGGGCTCTGGAGGTACTCAGTGAACTTGGAGGGGAAATGATGCATACACGAGAGGACTCGGAGTCCTCAGAAGTGGTTCTTCCTTTATAATAAAGCATATGAGCGACTAGGAACTCATGGAAAGAGCTGCATGCCTCCGTATCTACATGGGTACTAAGGGCCTGAACTGGAGGCAAGTTCGCACGTTGAGTTTCCTTTTAGTGCTAGAGCTTCTCAGGCTGACCACACCGCAGTCACGGAAGCACCTGGTTTAGACAGCAAATTCATTTTCTCCCCAGAAGCGTTCCTACAGGGTTTACAGGCGTATCAAGTGCAGGGGATGTCAGGCAGCTTCAAGGCAGCATGAATGCAGCCTTCAAAATGGGAAAGCAAGGCTAGTTCCAGCAGGCCCCCTTTTCCATGGGCACACTCAGCATACCCCACTGTGGTTTCTAACAAGTCCAAAGAGACGCAGGTTACCCGGTGTGTCTTTCCCTGAATCAGCTTCTCGAAGTAGAGTGTTCTGCATCAGGCGAACTGCCTCAACCAAGGAACGCCGTAGCTGCTCCCCTGGGCCTGTGGCTATTCAAAAGCCTGCAGTGCCACAGGAAGAACAGGACTGAAAGTGCAGTCAGAACGCAAGCCGACTTCCTCTAGGAGGCACGGTGATTTCAGGCAGGAGGTCCTAGATGGAATGCGAAGCCGAGGGTTACTCTGAGTGCGGCTCAGACTAAGGCAACGCCCAAGACTTCTACGCCGTGTGGGACTGGCCAGAACGGTGTTTGTGAACGTGCCCGAGGGCTGAGGAAATTAAGACGCTTCAAAAGAGAGTGCAGTGCGTTTCCCTATGCTCGGCATGCACAGAGGGGCTCTAAAGGGCTACGGGACTGGATGTTGCTCAGCAGACCCAGGTGCGCCTGGGGGTACTCAGTGCTCCTGCCGGCAACAGGGTGCCCACGCTAGCCTCCTAGGTGTCCAGAGAACCGTGCTGCCGTTAAAGGCACGCAGAGCACAGGCCACCGGCTCATGGAAACTGCTGCACGCCTCCGCTTCTGCACGGCAAATCAGGGCCTTACTTCCAGGCATGTGTTTCTGCTGGGTGTGCCGTCAGCGACACCGCACGGCAAGATGCTGACTTCCTCCTCGAGCAGAGTGACCCCAGGTACGAGGGCCTCGAAGCATTCCAAGCAGAGTGTTATCACATGGCAGCTCACACAAGGGCCATGACAAAGTCTTCCTGAGCACTTGGCACTCGGCAGCAATGTTGTCCTGAGGCCGGTCGAGGTCTCTGGAAATGTAGCTCTCCTCAAGGAACGTACAGTGTGTTGCCCGTCTCTCGGCACGCACAGAGGGCCTCCAAGGGATCAACAAATGGGACTCCTCGAAGTTTCGCAGCCGGCGCACAGGGCTCTGGAGGTACTCAGTGAACTTGGAGGGGAAATGATGCATACACGAGAGGACTCGGAGTCCTCAGAAGTGGTTCTTCCTTTATAATAAAGCATATGAGCGACTAGGAACTCATGGAAAGAGCTGCATGCCTCCGTATCTACATGGGTACTAAGGGCCTGAACTGGAGGCAAGTTCGCACGTTGAGTTTCCTTTTAGTGCTAGAGCTTGTCAGGCTGACCACACCGCAGTCACGGAAGCACCTGGTTTAGACAGCAAATTCATTTTCTCCCCAGAAGCGTTCCTACAGGGTTTACAGGCGTATCAAGTGCAGGGGATGTCAGGCAGCTTCAAGGCAGCATGAATGCAGCCTTCAAAATGGGAAAGCAAGGCTAGTTCCAGCAGGCCCCCTTTTCCATGGGCACACTCAGCATACCCCACTGTGGTTTCTAACAAGTCCAAAGAGACGCAGGTTACCCGGTGTGTCTTTCCCTGAATCAGCTTCTCGAAGTAGAGTGTTCTGCATCAGGCGAACTGCCTCAACCAAGGAACGCCGTAGCTGCTCCCCTGGGCCTGTGGCTATTCAAAAGCCTGCAGTGCCACAGGAAGAACAGGACTGAAAGTGCAGTCAGAACGCAAGCCGACTTCCTCTAGGAGGCACGGTGATTTCAGGCAGGAGGTCCTAGATGGAATGCGAAGCCGAGGGTTACTCTGAGTGCGGCTCAGACTAAGGCAACGCCCAAGACTTCTACGCCGTGTGGGACTGGCCAGAACGGTGTTTGTGAACGTGCCCGAGGGCTGAGGAAATTAAGACGCTTCAAAAGAGAGTGCAGTGCGTTTCCCTATGCTCGGCATGCACAGAGGGGCTCTAAAGGGCTACGGGACTGGATGTTGCTCAGCAGACCCAGGTGCGCCTGGGGGTACTCAGTGCTCCTGCCGGCAACAGGGTGCCCACGCTAGCCTCCTAGGTGTCCAGAGAACCGTGCTGCCGTTAAAGGCACGCAGAGCACAGGCCACCGGCTCATGGAAACTGCTGCACGCCTCCGCTTCTGCACGGCAAATCAGGGCCTTACTTCCAGGCATGTGTTTCTGCTGGGTGTGCCGTCAGCGACACCGCACGGCAAGATGCTGACTTCCTCCTCGAGCAGAGTGACCCCAGGTACGAGGGTCTCGAAGCATTCCAAGCAGAGTGTTAGCACATGGCAGCTCACACAAGGGCCATGACAAAGTCTTCCTGAGCACTTGGCACTCGGCAGCAATGTTGTCCTGAGGCCGGTCGAGGTCTCTGGAAATGTAGCTCTCCTCAAGGAACGTACAGTGTGTTGCCCGTCTCTCGGCACGCACAGAGGGCCTCCAAGGGATCAACAAATGGGACTCCTCGAAGTTTCGCAGCCGGCGCACAGGGCTCTGGAGGTACTCAGTGAACTTGGAGGGGAAATGATGCATACACGAGAGGGCTCGGAGTCCTCAGAAGTGGTTCTTCCTTTATAATAAAGCATATGAGCGACTAGGAACTCATGGAAAGAGCTGCATGCCTCCGTATCTACATGGGTACTAAGGGCCTGAACTGGAGGCAAGTTCGCACGTTGAGTTTCCTTTTAGTGCTAGAGCTTGTCAGGCTGACCACACCGCAGTCACGGAAGCACCTGGTTTAGACAGCAAATTCATTTTCTCCCCAGAAGCGTTCCTACAGGGTTTACAGGCGTATCAAGTGCAGGGGATGTCAGGCAGCTTCAAGGCAGCATGAATGCAGCCTTCAAAATGGGAAAGCAAGGCTAGTTCCAGCAGGCCCCCTTTTCCATGGGCACACTCAGCATACCCCACTGTGGTTTCTAACAAGTCCAAAGAGACGCAGGTTACCCGGTGTGTCTTTCCCTGAATCAGCTTCTCGAAGTAGAGTGTTCTGCATCAGGCGAACTGCCTCAACCAAGGAACGCCGTAGCTGCTCCCCTGGGCCTGTGGCTATTCAAAAGCCTGCAGTGCCACAGGAAGAACAGGACTGAAAGTGCAGTCAGAACGCAAGCCGACTTCCTCTAGGAGGCACGGTGATTTCAGGCAGGAGGTCCTAGATGGAATGCGAAGCCGAGGGTTACTCTGAGTGCGGCTCAGACTAAGGCAACGCCCAAGACTTCTACGCCGTGTGGGACTGGCCAGAACGGTGTTTGTGAACGTGCCCGAGGGCTGAGGAAATTAAGACGCTTCAAAAGAGAGTGCAGTGCGTTTCCCTATGCTCGGCATGCACAGAGGGGCTCTAAAGGGCTACGGGACTGGATGTTGCTCAGCAGACCCAGGTGCGCCTGGGGGTACTCAGTGCTCCTGCCGGCAACAGGGTGCCCACGCTAGCCTCCTAGGTGTCCAGAGAACCGTGCTGCCGTTAAAGGCACGCAGAGCACAGGCCACCGGCTCATGGAAACTGCTGCACGCCTCCGCTTCTGCACGGCAAATCAGGGCCTTACTTCCAGGCATGTGTTTCTGCTGGGTGTGCCGTCAGCGACACCGCATGGCAAGATGCTGACTTTCTCCTCGAGCAGAGTGACCCCAGGTACGAGGGCCTCGAAGCATTCAAAGCAGAGTGTTATCACATGGCAGCTCACACAAGGGCCATGACAAAGTCTTCCTGAGCACTTGGCACTCGGCAGCAATGTTGTCCTGAGGCCGGTCGAGGTCTCTGGAAATGTAGCTCTCCTCAAGGAACGTACAGTGTGTTGCCCGTCTCTCGGCACGCACAGAGGGCCTCCAAGGGATCAACAAATGGGACTCCTCGAAGTTTCGCAGCCGGCGCACAGGGCTCTGGAGGTACTCAGTGAACTTGGAGGGGAAATGATGCATACACGAGAGGACTCGGAGTCCTCAGAAGTGGTTCTTCCTTTATAATAAAGCATATGAGCGACTAGGAACTCATGGAAAGAGCTGCATGCCTCCGTATCTACATGGGTACTAAGGGCCTGAACTGGAGGCAAGTTCGCACGTTGAGTTTCCTTTTAGTGCTAGAGCTTGTCAGGCTGACCACACCGCAGTCACGGAAGCACCTGGTTTAGACAGCAAATTCATTTTCTCCCCAGAAGCGTTCCTACAGGGTTTACAGGCGTATCAAGTGCAGGGGATGTCAGGCAGCTTCAAGGCAGCATGAATGCAGCCTTCAAAATGGGAAAGCAAGGCTAGTTCCAGCAGGCCCCCTTTTCCATGGGCACACTCAGCATACCCCACTGTGGTTTCTAACAAGTCCAAAGAGACGCAGGTTACCCGGTGTGTCTTTCCCTGAATCAGCTTCTCGAAGTAGAGTGTTCTGCATCAGGCGAACTGCCTCAACCAAGGAACGCCGTAGCTGCTCCCCTGGGCCTGTGGCTATTCAAAAGCCTGCAGTGCCACAGGAAGAACAGGACTGAAAGTGCAGTCAGAACGCAAGCCGACTTCCTCTAGGAGGCACGGTGATTTCAGGCAGGAGGTCCTAGATGGAATGCGAAGCCGAGGGTTACTCTGAGTGCGGCTCAGACTAAGGCAACGCCCAAGACTTCTACGCCGTGTGGGACTGGCCAGAACGGTGTTTGTGAACGTGCCCGAGGGCTGAGGAAATTAAGACGCTTCAAAAGAGAGTGCAGTGCGTTTCCCTATGCTCGGCATGCACAGAGGGGCTCTAAAGGGCTACGGGACTGGATGTTGCTCAGCAGACCCAGGTGCGCCTGGGGGTACTCAGTGCTCCTGCCGGCAACAGGGTGCCCACGCTAGCCTCCTAGGTGTCCAGAGAACCGTGCTGCCGTTAAAGGCACGCAGAGCACAGGCCACCGGCTCATGGAAACTGCTGCACGCCTCCGCTTCTGCACGGCAAATCAGGGCCTTACTTCCAGGCATGTGTTTCTGCTGGGTGTGCCGTCAGCGACACCGCATGGCAAGATGCTGACTTTCTCCTCGAGCAGAGTGACCCCAGGTACGAGGGCCTCGAAGCATTCAAAGCAGAGTGTTAGCACATGGCAGCTCACACAAGGGCCATGACAAAGTCTTCCTGAGCACTTGGCACTCGGCAGCAATGTTGTCCTGAGGCCGGTCGAGGTCTCTGGAAATGTAGCTCTCCTCAAGGAACGTACAGTGTGTTGCCCGTCTCTCGGCACGCACAGAGGGCCTCCAAGGGATCAACAAATGGGACTCCTCGAAGTTTCGCAGCCGGCGCACAGGGCTCTGGAGGTACTCAGTGAACTTGGAGGGGAAATGATGCATACACGAGAGGACTCGGAGTCCTCAGAAGTGGTTCTTCCTTTATAATAAAGCATATGAGCGACTAGGAACTCATGGAAAGAGCTGCATGCCTCCGTATCTACATGGGTACTAAGGGCCTGAACTGGAGGCAAGTTCGCACGTTGAGTTTCCTTTTAGTGCTAGAGCTTCTCAGGCTGACCACACCGCAGTCACGGAAGCACCTGGTTTAGACAGCAAATTCATTTTCTCCCCAGAAGCGTTCCTACAGGGTTTACAGGCGTATCAAGTGCAGGGGATGTCAGGCAGCTTCAAGGCAGCATGAATGCAGCCTTCAAAATGGGAAAGCAAGGCTAGTTCCAGCAGGCCCCCTTTTCCATGGGCACACTCAGCATACCCCACTGTGGTTTCTAACAAGTCCAAAGAGACGCAGGTTACCCGGTGTGTCTTTCCCTGAATCAGCTTCTCGAAGTAGAGTGTTCTGCATCAGGCGAACTGCCTCAACCAAGGAACGCCGTAGCTGCTCCCCTGGGCCTGTGGCTATTCAAAAGCCTGCAGTGCCACAGGAAGAACAGGACTGAAAGTGCAGTCAGAACGCAAGCCGACTTCCTCTAGGAGGCACGGTGATTTCAGGCAGGAGGTCCTAGATGGAATGCGAAGCCGAGGGTTACTCTGAGTGCGGCTCAGACTAAGGCAACGCCCAAGACTTCTACGCCGTGTGGGACTGGCCAGAACGGTGTTTGTGAACGTGCCCGAGGGCTGAGGAAATTAAGACGCTTCAAAAGAGAGTGCAGTGCGTTTCCCTATGCTCGGCATGCACAGAGGGGCTCTAAAGGGCTACGGGACTGGATGTTGCTCAGCAGACCCAGGTGCGCCTGGGGGTACTCAGTGCTCCTGCCGGCAACAGGGTGCCCACGCTAGCCTCCTAGGTGTCCAGAGAACCGTGCTGCCGTTAAAGGCACGCAGAGCACAGGCCACCGGCTCATGGAAACTGCTGCACGCCTCCGCTTCTGCACGGCAAATCAGGGCCTTACTTCCAGGCATGTGTTTCTGCTGGGTGTGCCGTCAGCGACACCGCACGGCAAGATGCTGACTTCCTCCTCGAGCAGAGTGACCCCAGGTACGAGGGCCTCGAAGCATTCCAAGCAGAGTGTTAGCACATGGCAGCTCACACAAGGGCCATGACAAAGTCTTCCTGAGCACTTGGCACTCGGCAGCAATGTTGTCCTGAGGCCGGTCGAGGTCTCTGGAAATGTAGCTCTCCTCAAGGAACGTACAGTGTGTTGCCCGTCTCTCGGCACGCACAGAGGGCCTCCAAGGGATCAACAAATGGGACTCCTCGAAGTTTCGCAGCCGGCGCACAGGGCTCTGGAGGTACTCAGTGAACTTGGAGGGGAAATGATGCATACACGAGAGGACTCGGAGTCCTCAGAAGTGGTTCTTCCTTTATAATAAAGCATATGAGCGACTAGGAACTCATGGAAAGAGCTGCATGCCTCCGTATCTACATGGGTACTAAGGGCCTGAACTGGAGGCAAGTTCGCACGTTGAGTTTCCTTTTAGTGCTAGAGCTTCTCAGGCTGACCACACCGCAGTCACGGAAGCACCTGGTTTAGACAGCAAATTCATTTTCTCCCCAGAAGCGTTCCTACAGGGTTTACAGGCGTATCAAGTGCAGGGGATGTCAGGCAGCTTCAAGGCAGCATGAATGCAGCCTTCAAAATGGGAAAGCAAGGCTAGTTCCAGCAGGCCCCCTTTTCCATGGGCACACTCAGCATACCCCACTGTGGTTTCTAACAAGTCCAAAGAGACGCAGGTTACCCGGTGTGTCTTTCCCTGAATCAGCTTCTCGAAGTAGAGTGTTCTGCATCAGGCGAACTGCCTCAACCAAGGAACGCCGTAGCTGCTCCCCTGGGCCTGTGGCTATTCAAAAGCCTGCAGTGCCACAGGAAGAACAGGACTGAAAGTGCAGTCAGAACGCAAGCCGACTTCCTCTAGGAGGCACGGTGATTTCAGGCAGGAGGTCCTAGATGGAATGCGAAGCCGAGGGTTACTCTGAGTGCGGCTCAGACTAAGGCAACGCCCAAGACTTCTACGCCGTGTGGGACTGGCCAGAACGGTGTTTGTGAACGTGCCCGAGGGCTGAGGAAATTAAGACGCTTCAAAAGAGAGTGCAGTGCGTTTCCCTATGCTCGGCATGCACAGAGGGGCTCTAAAGGGCTACGGGACTGGATGTTGCTCAGCAGACCCAGGTGCGCCTGGGGGTACTCAGTGCTCCTGCCGGCAACAGGGTGCCCACGCTAGCCTCCTAGGTGTCCAGAGAACCGTGCTGCCGTTAAAGGCACGCAGAGCACAGGCCACCGGCTCATGGAAACTGCTGCACGCCTCCGCTTCTGCACGGCAAATCAGGGCCTTACTTCCAGGCATGTGTTTCTGCTGGGTGTGCCGTCAGCGACACCGCACGGCAAGATGCTGACTTCCTCCTCGAGCAGAGTGACCCCAGGTACGAGGGCCTCGAAGCATTCCAAGCAGAGTGTTAGCACATGGCAGCTCACACAAGGGCCATGACAAAGTCTTCCTGAGCACTTGGCACTCGGCAGCAATGTTGTCCTGAGGCCGGTCGAGGTCTCTGGAAATGTAGCTCTCCTCAAGGAACGTACAGTGTGTTGCCCGTCTCTCGGCACGCACAGAGGGCCTCCAAGGGATCAACAAATGGGACTCCTCGAAGTTTCGCAGCCGGCGCACAGGGCTCTGGAGGTACTCAGTGAACTTGGAGGGGAAATGATGCATACACGAGAGGACTCGGAGTCCTCAGAAGTGGTTCTTCCTTTATAATAAAGCATATGAGCGACTAGGAACTCATGGAAAGAGCTGCATGCCTCCGTATCTACATGGGTACTAAGGGCCTGAACTGGAGGCAAGTTCGCACGTTGAGTTTCCTTTTAGTGCTAGAGCTTCTCAGGCTGACCACACCGCAGTCACGGAAGCACCTGGTTTAGACAGCAAATTCATTTTCTCCCCAGAAGCGTTCCTACAGGGTTTACAGGCGTATCAAGTGCAGGGGATGTCAGGCAGCTTCAAGGCAGCATGAATGCAGCCTTCAAAATGGGAAAGCAAGGCTAGTTCCAGCAGGCCCCCTTTTCCATGGGCACACTCAGCATACCCCACTGTGGTTTCTAACAAGTCCAAAGAGACGCAGGTTACCCGGTGTGTCTTTCCCTGAATCAGCTTCTCGAAGTAGAGTGTTCTGCATCAGGCGAACTGCCTCAACCAAGGAACGCCGTAGCTGCTCCCCTGGGCCTGTGGCTATTCAAAAGCCTGCAGTGCCACAGGAAGAACAGGACTGAAAGTGCAGTCAGAACGCAAGCCGACTTCCTCTAGGAGGCACGGTGATTTCAGGCAGGAGGTCCTAGATGGAATGCGAAGCCGAGGGTTACTCTGAGTGCGGCTCAGACTAAGGCAACGCCCAAGACTTCTACGCCGTGTGGGACTGGCCAGAACGGTGTTTGTGAACGTGCCCGAGGGCTGAGGAAATTAAGACGCTTCAAAAGAGAGTGCAGTGCGTTTCCCTATGCTCGGCATGCACAGAGGGGCTCTAAAGGGCTACGGGACTGGATGTTGCTCAGCAGACCCAGGTGCGCCTGGGGGTACTCAGTGCTCCTGCCGGCAACAGGGTGCCCACGCTAGCCTCCTAGGTGTCCAGAGAACCGTGCTGCCGTTAAAGGCACGCAGAGCACAGGCCACCGGCTCATGGAAACTGCTGCACGCCTCCGCTTCTGCACGGCAAATCAGGGCCTTACTTCCAGGCATGTGTTTCTGCTGGGTGTGCCGTCAGCGACACCGCACGGCAAGATGCTGACTTCCTCCTCGAGCAGAGTGACCCCAGGTACGAGGGCCTCGAAGCATTCCAAGCAGAGTGTTATCACATGGCAGCTCACACAAGGGCCATGACAAAGTCTTCCTGAGCACTTGGCACTCGGCAGCAATGTTGTCCTGAGGCCGGTCGAGGTCTCTGGAAATGTAGCTCTCCTCAAGGAACGTACAGTGTGTTGCCCGTCTCTCGGCACGCACAGAGGGCCTCCAAGGGATCAACAAATGGGACTCCTCGAAGTTTCGCAGCCGGCGCACAGGGCTCTGGAGGTACTCAGTGAACTTGGAGGGGAAATGATGCATACACGAGAGGACTCGGAGTCCTCAGAAGTGGTTCTTCCTTTATAATAAAGCATATGAGCGACTAGGAACTCATGGAAAGAGCTGCATGCCTCCGTATCTACATGGGTACTAAGGGCCTGAACTGGAGGCAAGTTCGCACGTTGAGTTTCCTTTTAGTGCTAGAGCTTGTCAGGCTGACCACACCGCAGTCACGGAAGCACCTGGTTTAGACAGCAAATTCATTTTCTCCCCAGAAGCGTTCCTACAGGGTTTACAGGCGTATCAAGTGCAGGGGATGTCAGGCAGCTTCAAGGCAGCATGAATGCAGCCTTCAAAATGGGAAAGCAAGGCTAGTTCCAGCAGGCCCCCTTTTCCATGGGCACACTCAGCATACCCCACTGTGGTTTCTAACAAGTCCAAAGAGACGCAGGTTACCCGGTGTGTCTTTCCCTGAATCAGCTTCTCGAAGTAGAGTGTTCTGCATCAGGCGAACTGCCTCAACCAAGGAACGCCGTAGCTGCTCCCCTGGGCCTGTGGCTATTCAAAAGCCTGCAGTGCCACAGGAAGAACAGGACTGAAAGTGCAGTCAGAACGCAAGCCGACTTCCTCTAGGAGGCACGGTGATTTCAGGCAGGAGGTCCTAGATGGAATGCGAAGCCGAGGGTTACTCTGAGTGCGGCTCAGACTAAGGCAACGCCCAAGACTTCTACGCCGTGTGGGACTGGCCAGAACGGTGTTTGTGAACGTGCCCGAGGGCTGAGGAAATTAAGACGCTTCAAAAGAGAGTGCAGTGCGTTTCCCTATGCTCGGCATGCACAGAGGGGCTCTAAAGGGCTACGGGACTGGATGTTGCTCAGCAGACCCAGGTGCGCCTGGGGGTACTCAGTGCTCCTGCCGGCAACAGGGTGCCCACGCTAGCCTCCTAGGTGTCCAGAGAACCGTGCTGCCGTTAAAGGCACGCAGAGCACAGGCCACCGGCTCATGGAAACTGCTGCACGCCTCCGCTTCTGCACGGCAAATCAGGGCCTTACTTCCAGGCATGTGTTTCTGCTGGGTGTGCCGTCAGCGACACCGCACGGCAAGATGCTGACTTCCTCCTCGAGCAGAGTGACCCCAGGTACGAGGGTCTCGAAGCATTCCAAGCAGAGTGTTAGCACATGGCAGCTCACACAAGGGCCATGACAAAGTCTTCCTGAGCACTTGGCACTCGGCAGCAATGTTGTCCTGAGGCCGGTCGAGGTCTCTGGAAATGTAGCTCTCCTCAAGGAACGTACAGTGTGTTGCCCGTCTCTCGGCACGCACAGAGGGCCTCCAAGGGATCAACAAATGGGACTCCTCGAAGTTTCGCAGCCGGCGCACAGGGCTCTGGAGGTACTCAGTGAACTTGGAGGGGAAATGATGCATACACGAGAGGGCTCGGAGTCCTCAGAAGTGGTTCTTCCTTTATAATAAAGCATATGAGCGACTAGGAACTCATGGAAAGAGCTGCATGCCTCCGTATCTACATGGGTACTAAGGGCCTGAACTGGAGGCAAGTTCGCACGTTGAGTTTCCTTTTAGTGCTAGAGCTTGTCAGGCTGACCACACCGCAGTCACGGAAGCACCTGGTTTAGACAGCAAATTCATTTTCTCCCCAGAAGCGTTCCTACAGGGTTTACAGGCGTATCAAGTGCAGGGGATGTCAGGCAGCTTCAAGGCAGCATGAATGCAGCCTTCAAAATGGGAAAGCAAGGCTAGTTCCAGCAGGCCCCCTTTTCCATGGGCACACTCAGCATAC
This sequence comes from Orcinus orca, assembly GCF_937001465.1. Taxonomy (NCBI): domain Eukaryota; kingdom Metazoa; phylum Chordata; class Mammalia; order Artiodactyla; family Delphinidae; genus Orcinus; species Orcinus orca. The sequence continues at coordinate 59,375,358 of NC_064577.1, read as the reverse complement.
CCCACTGTGGTTTCTAACAAGTCCAAAGAGACGCAGGTTACCCGGTGTGTCTTTCCCTGAATCAGCTTCTCGAAGTAGAGTGTTCTGCATCAGGCGAACTGCCTCAACCAAGGAACGCCGTAGCTGCTCCCCTGGGCCTGTGGCTATTCAAAAGCCTGCAGTGCCACAGGAAGAACAGGACTGAAAGTGCAGTCAGAACGCAAGCCGACTTCCTCTAGGAGGCACGGTGATTTCAGGCAGGAGGTCCTAGATGGAATGCGAAGCCGAGGGTTACTCTGAGTGCGGCTCAGACTAAGGCAACGCCCAAGACTTCTACGCCGTGTGGGACTGGCCAGAACGGTGTTTGTGAACGTGCCCGAGGGCTGAGGAAATTAAGACGCTTCAAAAGAGAGTGCAGTGCGTTTCCCTATGCTCGGCATGCACAGAGGGGCTCTAAAGGGCTACGGGACTGGATGTTGCTCAGCAGACCCAGGTGCGCCTGGGGGTACTCAGTGCTCCTGCCGGCAACAGGGTGCCCACGCTAGCCTCCTAGGTGTCCAGAGAACCGTGCTGCCGTTAAAGGCACGCAGAGCACAGGCCACCGGCTCATGGAAACTGCTGCACGCCTCCGCTTCTGCACGGCAAATCAGGGCCTTACTTCCAGGCATGTGTTTCTGCTGGGTGTGCCGTCAGCGACACCGCATGGCAAGATGCTGACTTTCTCCTCGAGCAGAGTGACCCCAGGTACGAGGGCCTCGAAGCATTCAAAGCAGAGTGTTATCACATGGCAGCTCACACAAGGGCCATGACAAAGTCTTCCTGAGCACTTGGCACTCGGCAGCAATGTTGTCCTGAGGCCGGTCGAGGTCTCTGGAAATGTAGCTCTCCTCAAGGAACGTACAGTGTGTTGCCCGTCTCTCGGCACGCACAGAGGGCCTCCAAGGGATCAACAAATGGGACTCCTCGAAGTTTCGCAGCCGGCGCACAGGGCTCTGGAGGTACTCAGTGAACTTGGAGGGGAAATGATGCATACACGAGAGGACTCGGAGTCCTCAGAAGTGGTTCTTCCTTTATAATAAAGCATATGAGCGACTAGGAACTCATGGAAAGAGCTGCATGCCTCCGTATCTACATGGGTACTAAGGGCCTGAACTGGAGGCAAGTTCGCACGTTGAGTTTCCTTTTAGTGCTAGAGCTTGTCAGGCTGACCACACCGCAGTCACGGAAGCACCTGGTTTAGACAGCAAATTCATTTTCTCCCCAGAAGCGTTCCTACAGGGTTTACAGGCGTATCAAGTGCAGGGGATGTCAGGCAGCTTCAAGGCAGCATGAATGCAGCCTTCAAAATGGGAAAGCAAGGCTAGTTCCAGCAGGCCCCCTTTTCCATGGGCACACTCAGCATACCCCACTGTGGTTTCTAACAAGTCCAAAGAGACGCAGGTTACCCGGTGTGTCTTTCCCTGAATCAGCTTCTCGAAGTAGAGTGTTCTGCATCAGGCGAACTGCCTCAACCAAGGAACGCCGTAGCTGCTCCCCTGGGCCTGTGGCTATTCAAAAGCCTGCAGTGCCACAGGAAGAACAGGACTGAAAGTGCAGTCAGAACGCAAGCCGACTTCCTCTAGGAGGCACGGTGATTTCAGGCAGGAGGTCCTAGATGGAATGCGAAGCCGAGGGTTACTCTGAGTGCGGCTCAGACTAAGGCAACGCCCAAGACTTCTACGCCGTGTGGGACTGGCCAGAACGGTGTTTGTGAACGTGCCCGAGGGCTGAGGAAATTAAGACGCTTCAAAAGAGAGTGCAGTGCGTTTCCCTATGCTCGGCATGCACAGAGGGGCTCTAAAGGGCTACGGGACTGGATGTTGCTCAGCAGACCCAGGTGCGCCTGGGGGTACTCAGTGCTCCTGCCGGCAACAGGGTGCCCACGCTAGCCTCCTAGGTGTCCAGAGAACCGTGCTGCCGTTAAAGGCACGCAGAGCACAGGCCACCGGCTCATGGAAACTGCTGCACGCCTCCGCTTCTGCACGGCAAATCAGGGCCTTACTTCCAGGCATGTGTTTCTGCTGGGTGTGCCGTCAGCGACACCGCATGGCAAGATGCTGACTTTCTCCTCGAGCAGAGTGACCCCAGGTACGAGGGCCTCGAAGCATTCAAAGCAGAGTGTTATCACATGGCAGCTCACACAAGGGCCATGACAAAGTCTTCCTGAGCACTTGGCACTCGGCAGCAATGTTGTCCTGAGGCCGGTCGAGGTCTCTGGAAATGTAGCTCTCCTCAAGGAACGTACAGTGTGTTGCCCGTCTCTCGGCACGCACAGAGGGCCTCCAAGGGATCAACAAATGGGACTCCTCGAAGTTTCGCAGCCGGCGCACAGGGCTCTGGAGGTACTCAGTGAACTTGGAGGGGAAATGATGCATACACGAGAGGACTCGGAGTCCTCAGAAGTGGTTCTTCCTTTATAATAAAGCATATGAGCGACTAGGAACTCATGGAAAGAGCTGCATGCCTCCGTATCTACATGGGTACTAAGGGCCTGAACTGGAGGCAAGTTCGCACGTTGAGTTTCCTTTTAGTGCTAGAGCTTGTCAGGCTGACCACACCGCAGTCACGGAAGCACCTGGTTTAGACAGCAAATTCATTTTCTCCCCAGAAGCGTTCCTACAGGGTTTACAGGCGTATCAAGTGCAGGGGATGTCAGGCAGCTTCAAGGCAGCATGAATGCAGCCTTCAAAATGGGAAAGCAAGGCTAGTTCCAGCAGGCCCCCTTTTCCATGGGCACACTCAGCATACCCCACTGTGGTTTCTAACAAGTCCAAAGAGACGCAGGTTACCCGGTGTGTCTTTCCCTGAATCAGCTTCTCGAAGTAGAGTGTTCTGCATCAGGCGAACTGCCTCAACCAAGGAACGCCGTAGCTGCTCCCCTGGGCCTGTGGCTATTCAAAAGCCTGCAGTGCCACAGGAAGAACAGGACTGAAAGTGCAGTCAGAACGCAAGCCGACTTCCTCTAGGAGGCACGGTGATTTCAGGCAGGAGGTCCTAGATGGAATGCGAAGCCGAGGGTTACTCTGAGTGCGGCTCAGACTAAGGCAACGCCCAAGACTTCTACGCCGTGTGGGACTGGCCAGAACGGTGTTTGTGAACGTGTGAGCACATCTTAATTTATTTATTCATTCCACTGTTGATGGGCATTTGGGTAGTTTCCAGTTTAGAGCTATTACAGATAGTGTTAAAATAGACTGCTTTTAATATTTTAAACAATCATTTTTGAAAGCAGATGCTTAAAAATAGCCAGGAAGAAAAGGATTGTGAACACATTCCCTCATTTAAAAAATATCTATCAAGCACCTACTGTGTCCTAGAATTATCATTTTCCTTGCTCTCCTGAGCCTAGCCTTTATAGACTAGGTGATATCCTACCTGTTATAGAAAGTCTTTTGTGATTGCTCCCAACTCACAG